>NC_134136.1:7310000-7641500 GCF_040939455.1 Microcebus murinus
GCGATCTTCTTGCCTCAGCCTCCGGAGTAGCTGGGACTACAGGCATGCACCACCATGCCTGGCTAATTTTTTCTATATATTTTTAGTTGGCCAATTATTTTCTTTCTATTTTACTAGAGATGGGGTCTTGCTCTTGCTCAGGCTGGTCTCGAACTCCTCACCTTGAGCAATCCTCCAGCCTCGGCCTCCCAGGGTGCTATAGGATTACAGGTGTGAGCCACCGCGCCCAGCCAATATCCCAAAGTCTTTACTAAAAGAATTCTCTCCAGATGGTTAGGAACTCCCAGATCTTATCATGTCTTGGACACTTCGCTTTCCCTGCAAAGTTTCTCGCTGATCATTCTCCTTTAACATCCTGACCCAAGCATGGCCACAGAAACTTATGCCCCATAGAACGGATGAGACTAAGATAAAATGTTCAACAAGACATTATTAAAGGGAAGGAGATAACAAAAGGAAAACTAGCACCAACAGCACCACGGAGCTAGATAATGTGGCTTCAAGTCTACTCTTTGGGGCTAGCAAGTCTTGGTGTATAATAGTTGCTCAATGAATATTTGTTAAATAAATAAATATCTATCCACAGTGGAAGTCAGACCCGCCCTCAAGGAGCTTAAGTTCTAGTGGGGAGACACGTTAAATGGATCTTTTTAATATAATTTCATCAGTGCTGTGATAGAGAAGTGTAAGAATCACAGACTCTGGACAGCCATAGTGTAAATCATAGGTCCTTTTGGGCAAATTATTTAATCTTTCTCTGTGTCAATTCCCCTATCTGTAAAATGATGTCCCTACCCCATATTATGTATATTGTATCACCTTCCATAATGATTTGAGATAATCAGAAAGAAAAGCTTAGATTATTTATTTATAATTTAAATTAACCTTACTATTTTTTTATTCTTTGGTTTTTTTTTTCTGCCTCTAAGGGGAATTGATGCAGTTGTGTAGATAATTTAGATGTTGCCTTAAGTAAGTCTTTTTCCCTCTTTAGGTTTCAATTTTCCCACTTGTAAAATGAGGAGATTGGATTTTGTGGGAGGTCCCTTCCAGTTCTGATACTCTGTTCTAGACTTCAGAACTGAACTAATGCCAAAAAACATACCAGGTTATCTTTTATTCTTTTTCCAATCAAAGCAATCTTCAAACTATCTTAGCACTAGCATTTATTGAGTAGCTACTACATGCCAAGTGCTATGCTATTTTCCATACTTTATTTCGTATCCTCACAACAAACCTGAAAGATGGACCTTATCCCTATTCTTTATAGATGAAGAAGCCAAGGTTTTGTTATATCAAGTAGCTGAATTTATTAATTTATTACTATTTATCTATTTATTGAGCACCTTTCTTTGTATAAGGCATTGTGTTAAACGCTAAGGACACAAAAACAAATAATGCTGACCCTGTGCCCAGGGTCAGCCTGCAAGAAGAGACGAAGATGTAACGAGGGCAAAGCCCATCCTTATACTGTATTGTAACCATATACCTGAGACACCTCTGTTCCAGTCCTACAAGGGTTCTACATTTCAGGATGGGGGACTTCTTAGCCAGGGTCTAGCACAATATTTAGCACATAGTAGGCTTTCAATAAACATCTCATGAATGAACAAAAACTCAATTAATAAAAGACTAAAATAAAACTCATTCCATTTCTCCCTTGGATAGGATCAAGAAACCAATTCATTTCACCCTTTCTGTCACTTCAAGCTTTACTGTTCTACGCCAACCCTGAGAGGGTTAAGTATTTCCTATCTCTTTCTTTTCCATAATGCTACTGCTGCTTCTGTCATCTTTCCCCTCTCCATACCTGGTCTAATAATAGACTAACTATTGAGCAAACTGCTTCCTTGGCATTCAGGAAGCAGGCTTCATGCATAGGGCCAATTGATTTGTTTTTAATGCACCAATTATTATGAATAGCCCTCTGGCTCAAGCTGAAATCAGGCAATATCCAATATCTTCCCTTCCTTGTTTCCACTTTGGCCATCAGAAGGTGTCAACATTCAAATCCATTTCCCAGTAATGTGGGCTGCTATCAGCATTCTTCATTATGGACAATGCAACCAAAGTCTTCTCTGCCTTTGGACTTCTTATTCCACTACTAGAGCACCCTGGCTCCTTTTCACAATCAATCCCACTTAGCTCTTAGATCCAAGGTGATGCTGTGTCATTGGAACTCTTATTCTCATAAAGATAAAGAAAAGTGAGTGAAAGAGGGAAAGACTATGTACTCACTTTCTTGAGAATGCTCTCCATACATCATCCATTCTCTAGTAGTTGGGATGGTTTTGGCACAAGGCAGAGGAATGATGCAAATGACCTAGTGAATTTAATTCAAACCAGAAAATTGTATTGGAGAATAGGAGAAGTCCAAAGCAAAGGTGTGCCTTTGGCCTAAAATAGAGAACTTCAGGGATAGAAGGGGCTTTCAAAGGTCATCCAGTCCAGGGAATCCCAAGCAATAATTTGCGTATCTATGACAGTCTATGACATTTTCATCAGTCTGTTGACACGTGAGAAAAATTGTTGCCAACTGACATCTCTTGAGAAAGACTTTCCTTAAAGACTATGTTCTTTCTACATTTTCTAGAATTTGGTGTTAAAATATCATTTCATTAATGACATGATAGTGATAACACATATCTTCATAGGACAACATTAAAAGTTGACATCCTCATGTTGGGCCTCAAAGTTTTAGGGAGATTTTATAGAAATTTTACTAGTCTTTGAGATTCAAATCTTGGAGAATTATTGTCTTGATCTAGTGGTTTTCAAACCTAACAATGCATTAATATTATTAGTGGCTTTGTTAAAACTAGATATTCATGAGTCCCACTCCCAGATATTCTGATTCAGCAAGCGTGGAGTGGGACAGAGAGTTAGCACTTTTAGAAAACTCTCTAGGAGATTTTGATGTGCAACCAGGTTAGGGAACCACTGCTCTAATTAAATGAATAATCAAGGGCATAAGTAATTGGAATGACTCCACTGTGGGCTCCTTTCTATCAGGGACAGAAGGAAAGCAGATTCTCTTACTTGTAAACGAGAGACCTCCACTGGGGTTTTTCCAAGGTCCACAGTCAGATAAGTAAAATAATTTAGAGAGTTACAAGGGCCACACCTCACTTACTTGTCGTATGAGCTAAATCTACACATAATAGGTAGTCTCTAAAGATCTCCTGTTGTTGATGATGTTTGTTGATCAAGTCTGAATTTAGGGATTTGTAGAGGAAACTATACATCTCAAAACCCTAGTCCTATTTCTAGTATCTTACTCTCAACCTTGTCTCATGCCTTTCTTTCTTTCTTTCTTTCTTTCTTTCTTTCTTTCTTTCTTTCTTTCTTTCTTTCTTTCTTTCTTTCTTTCTTTCTTTCTTTCTTCCTTCCTTCCTTCCTTCCTTCCTTCCTTCCTTCCTTCCTTCCTTCCTTCCTTTCTTCCTTTCTTTCTTCCTTTCTTCCTTTCTTTCCCAGGCTAGAGTGAGTGCCGTGGCATTAGCCTGGCTCACAGCAACCTCAAACTCCTGGGCTCAAGCGATCCTTCTGCCTCAGCCTCCCGAGTAGCTGGGACTACAGGCATGCAGCACCACGCCTGGCTAATTTTTTCTATATATATATTAGTTGGCCAATTAATTTCTTTCTATTTATAGAGATGGGGTCTTGCTCTTGCTCAGGTTGGTTTCGAACTCCTGAGCTCAAAGGATCCACCTGCCTCGGCCTCCCAAAGAGCTAGGATTATAGGCGTGAGCCACCGCGCCCGGCATGTAGTTATAATTATTAATATTTTCCACTAGAATGCAAACTCCATGAGGACAAGGACCATTGTATGTCCGTCCCCAGTGCCTAATATAGAGAATGGTATACAACAGTTGCTTGATAACTGAGAAACCAGCAGGTACCCATAAGTCAATATGGGCACATAGTAGACCATGAATAGCGAGTAATCCCATCTGTTTAGAACCTGGTGTAGGCCAGGTGCGGTGGCTCACACCTGTAATCCTAGCACTCTGGGAGGCCGAGGTGGGTGGATCATTTGAGCTCAGGACTTTGAGACCAGCCTGAGCAAGAGCGAGACCCTGTCTTTACCAAAAATAGAAAAAATTAGCAGGGCATGGTGGTGCATGCCTGTAGTCCCAGCTACTCAGGAGGCTGAGGCAGGAGGATCGCTTGAGCCTAGGAGTTTGAGGTTGCTGTGAGCTAGGCTGATGCCACAGCACTCTGGCCTGGGCAAGAGAGTGAGACTCTGTCTCAAAAAAAAAAAAAAAAAAAAGCGTGGTGTGAATGGGAGAAAAGCGTGGAGAGAAAATGACAGAGAGTAGTGCTAGAGAGGTTTAATATGAGCACCTCAGAAACAGGCACCAGATCTTTTATTTTTGTGTTGTTTATATGTAGTGCAGAGCCTGGCACCTAGAGGCTTTTAGTAAATGTTTGATGAATGAATGAAGAGACAAATGAGGCTGGTCCCAAACCATAAAGGACTTTTTTTTTTTTGAGACAGAGTCTCACTCTGTTGCCCAGGCTAGAGTGAGTGCCATGGCGTCAGCCTAGCTCACAGCAACCTCCCGAGTAGCTGGGACTACAGGCATGCGCCACTATGTCCGGCTGATTTTTTCTATATATATTAGTTGGCCAATTAATTTCTTTCTATTTATAGTAGAGACGGGGTCTCGCTCTTGCTCAGGCTGGTTTCGAACTCCTGACCTCGAGCAATCCGCCCGCCTCGGCCTCCCAGAGTGCTAGGATTACAGGTGTGAGCCACCGCGCCCGGTCCATAAAGGACTTTTTATGCCTGGCTGAAGGATTTAAACTTGAGAGTCAAATGAAGAATCATTGAAGATTCTTAAAGCAGAGGAGTGTCATGATTAAAATAGTATTTCAGAGCTGTAATTGACAGGACTTTTTGGTAGGAGAAGAGACAGGAAGTGGCAGGCACCTCAGACCTGATTCAGCTCCTAATTCCTAATCTCCATTAACACTATTACTGTCCTTTCCTTCACTCAAGCAAGGAATGTCTGCTTCTTCCCTTTTCCCTCAGTACCCCAAACTGTTCTGTCAACTCTACCATAACAATGGTTCACAAAAAAAGCCATTTTGTCTCCACCCTGATGATCAGTACCCTATTTCAGATCAACATGGTTTTACTTGGTCCATTGCTTGGTTCCCTTACCTTACATTTCCAAACCATTCTCCACATTGTCACCACAGTTTTCTTTCTGAGATGCAGCTCTGATGTTACTCTTCTACTCAGAAATCTTCAGTGGCAATCTTGCATGTCCAAAATAAAACCCATACCTCTCAGCATGGCATTTAATAACTCTAGTAGGTAGGTATTGATTCAATTTTGCAGATAAAGGAACTGAGGCTCAGAAAGGGAAAACAAATTGCTTCAGATCATACAGGCATGCAATGGTAGAACCCAGGTTAGAACCCAGGTATCTTGATGCCAGTGCTCTGGCCGTTATAAAGTATCTTCTAATGAGGGGAGAAATGGTAGCTACTGCACACATTGCTAAAATGGTGGGATGGCAGTTACCTAATCCTGTCCTCTGGGTGGGGCATATACTTTGAAACTCACACAAATGAGCAAAGATCCCTGTTCTCTTACTGGCTTTGTAGGCTTCAACAAATGACAACCTCTTGGAGCCTCTATTTCCTCATTTATAAAATGGGGAAAATCACCTCAACCTTATGGGGTTGTTATGAAGATTATATGAGATCTTGTCTATAAGGGGCCTAGCATAGTGCTAGATTCACAGGAGATTCTCAATGACTGTCATCACCCGCCCATACCCCCATCCCAGTGATCTAAAAACCCATTTAAACAATAAGGGATGTAGAATTTAGACAGTGCAGATCTAGATGGGGTGCAAGATTCCAGGGTTTATTCCTAGTTCTAGGGTTGGAAATAATCCTTTTTAGGCTTTCGATTATATTCCCTGCAAGTGAATACCAAGCTAGTGCTCTCCTGTGCCAACAGTTGGTCCCGTGTATGGTGAGACCCTTGACTAAAAAGCAAATCTTAAGCCCCAGTGCCCATAATGTCTATGGCTGTGGCTGAAGCATTATGGATTTTTATTAAAATGCAAACGTTTCCTGGGAGATGCAGCATACATATTAACTTTTTGGCCTGATTAGCTTTCCCTTCTCTTTTTCTATGAGTAGAGTCCTTCTTTTTGAGCTCAGGGCATGTTCTGAGGCAGGGGACCACCCTCCCTAACCTCTAGCCTGCTAAAATCCTACTCAACGTTCAAGGCCCATCTTGGACACTAACTCCTCCATAAACCTACTGTGATAACTCAGCCAGATCCTGCCTCCCTCCTAGTCCCCCTCCCTGGGGAACACTAAATCTTAGACTCCTGTGGTGAAGCATGGAAGCATGGCTGTATGGAGACCTGCCTTGAATTCTAGCTTGTCCTTGGCTTTCCCCATGGCCTTAGGCTAATAAATGCCTCGACCCCATAGAGCCTTAGTTTTCATGCATGCAAAAAAGCAGGTGATAATACTTAACCTTAGGGCAGTAAAAGACTAGCTCTATTCGCTTGCACAATGCCTTCCCTGCTGACTGGCACGCCCCCGTGATTTGTGAGTTTTGCTGGTTCTTCTCATGGTGCCTCAAGCCCCTCAGAATTCCTCTGTCCTCCCCCCATCCTCCCACCCAGCTCCGCCCGCCCTCGTGTGCTTAATGTCTGTTCGCTGGCACTCAGTACAGCCAGGCAGCCTGGAGTTGCATTTCCACTGGCCCTGCAGTCTTGCACCTAGCAGGAGGGTGGAGATGCTGGGTAAAAAGGTCCTGGCACTTGCCCTCCGGCTGGTGAGGAACCGAGTAGCTTAGTAACCAGCGCCGCGACCTCATGATTAGGGCACTAGACGCAGACCTTTAGTAAGGGAGGCAGAGCTTCCTGGGAACGCTGGCCCGCCCCGAGGACGGAGGCTGGGCACCGCCGTGCCCCCCGGCCTCCCACAGGGCAGGTCCTCTCTTTCTCCCACCCGGGACCTGCGCGATCCGTGGGGAGCAAACTCTCTCTTACCCTCGCCAGGGCGGGGGCCTGAGTCTGGGGCATTCAGTGGGTCTCCCACGGCTGCATGCCCGAGGTGGGCGGGAGGGGGCGGTGGGGGGTGGGAAGACATCCCTCCGCTTGCCGCTCTTCTGAGTTCCGAGCAAGCAAAGAGCTGTGGCCTAGGCCCAAGGGACCAGCCCAGCCGGGATGTCGGGGGCGGGGCAGCCCATGCCCAAACTGCCGGTTTGACCCGCCCGGACTCCTAGCTCCCCAACCCGGGACGGAGAGCCGGGAGGAGCTTGAACTGAGCTCGGGCTCCCGCCCCGGCCTGGGCCCGGCCCCCTTTAGTGCCACTGCACCTCCCTCCCTTCCTGGCCCGGCCCCCGGCCCAGACTCGGCCAGGCCAGGCCCAGACCCGGCCCTCTGCGGCTCGTCTGGGCTCCAGGTTGGCGCAAACAAAGCCCTGATTGACTGCCCGGAGAGGCGGGCCTCGTAGCCGAGCCGCCTCCTCCCCTCTCGGGCCCGCCAGGGATTTGCCGGGAAGGGCGGGGGCAGGGGGTGACTGGGGGGGTGCGCAGGATTGTGGAGGCCCGAGTCCCGGGTCTCGAGAAGATTGCACCCACCCTCTGTCCAAAGCCCAGGCTATGCCCTCCAGGTCACCCCCCTCAAGCGCAAGGTGGTGGTGGTGGGGACATAGGGACTCCCGAGGGGAGCGTGGGGTCCCTCACGGGTCAGCTCTCATCTTGGGGTTCCCGGGGCCACCCCAGTAGCAAGCCGCTTGTGAGGAAGAAGGGAATGGGAGAGAAGAACAGGCGGGGGCTTCTCTGGAGACTCGGGGTTGATCAATGCCGGCTCTGGAGCCTGCCGGGAGGACAGGGCAGGGGAGCAGGATAGTTTGTGCTCTGTCTCTCTCTCTCTTTTCCATTTTAACTCTCCCTGTACTGGACATCTGGACAAGGACAGGATTCAGGAGTTTGGAAAGGGAGTTGGGGGAGGCAGCGGCGGCCAGGCTAGGTAAGCGAATAAGAGGAGGAGGAAGGGCTGGGGAGAAAAGCGAGGCTGTAGCGGCTGCCTGTTGAGGGAGGAAGAGGTGGGAGGGAGGAGGAGGGGGAGGAGAGAGAGATGACATGGGGAGAGGAGGAGGGGGGTTGGACGAGGGAGGCGGAGGAGAGGGCTCGAGGGACCGTCTGTTGCGGGACGGGCTGGCCAGCTGGGGCGCGGAGCCTGGAGGAGGAGGAGGCAGCAGCAGCAGCAGCCCTTGGAGCGGCGGCAGCGGCAGAAACAAGTACCAGCCACACCGCGGCTCCTCCGGCCGAGCAGCCACAGTCCCCCGGCCGCGATGGCGCTGCTAAGCCCGGCGAGCGAGGAAGCCAAGGGGCCCTGTCAGGAGGCAGACCAGGAACAGCAGGAGCCAGTGGGTAGCCCAGAGCCACAGCCGGAGCCGGAGCCTGTGCCAGTGCCCCCGCCCGAGCCCCAGGGGGAGCCCCAGCCCCTGGCGGAGCCCGCACCCCTGCCGGAGCTGGAGTTTGAGCCCGAGCCGGTGCACGAACCCGAGCCCACGCCCAAGGTGGAGACCCGCGGCACCGCGCGCGGCTTCCAGCCTCCGGAAGGTGGCTTCGGCTGGGTGGTGGTGTTCGCTGCCACCTGGTGCAACGGCTCCATCTTCGGCATCCATAACTCTGTCGGGATCCTCTACTCCATGATGCTAGAGGAGGAAAAAGAGAAAAATCGCCAAGTGGAGTTCCAAGCAGGTGAGTTGCCCCGCGCGCCCCACCTGGCATTGTGGGCAAGGGTGTACGCTCCCCGCTGCCGCGGACCCCACACCTCCCGGCTGCTCCGACGCCTCCCCTGTCCCCTAGCCCGTGGCCCTGCCAGGGTGCGGGTTGCCGGGCTCTGAGCCGGCTCGGCTGCGGAGACTGGGCGCAAGACGTCCCGGGGGTGGGAACTGGGACATTCATTGATCTCTGGCGAGGAATGAACTTTTTTTTGCCCCAGGACAAATGCAGACGCACCTTTCGGATTTGTTTCAAGTACTTTGCCCGTGTGTGCCGGGGAAAAATATTTGCAGAATTGTTTTTTTGGCGGCGCTGGGGGGAGAGTCACGAAGAGAGGAGAGAGTTGGGAGGCGGGGCGGGCTCTGAGGGAAGCACGGTGCCGCCGATCTGTGCGGCAGCCCCGGTCCCTTCGGGGGAGCAGAGGTGTTTTCTGCCAAAAAACACTTTAGGAATCCTGGCGACTCAGAGCGGATAGTGGAACACATGGCGGGCGAGTGTGTCTGCGGGAGAGAAAGGGAGGGAGGGAGGTGGTGTGGGGGTGTGCGCGCGTCTCCGCCCGCGGTGGGTACGGCCCAGCCGGGCCGGGCCGCGCTCTGTCGCCCTGGGGGAGCGAATGGATCTCGGCGCCCTCTGAGCCGAGCCCCAGAGCGGGCGAGGAGGCGGTCTCCGCCGCGTCCTGCCCGAGCGAGCGGCGTGAGGCGACAGGCAGGCAGGGCCCTGCAGCCAAGTCTGCGCCGCCCCCAGCCTCGGCCCGGCCCTCCCCGGCACCCCGCGCCTCTCCGTTATCCGCGGGGTGCCCAGTCCGGCCTGAAGCCGGAATGCCGGCCCCGCCACTCCCGCTCTCGCCTGAGGCTGACTTGGTCTCCTCCCCTAAGCCAAACAGGGTTGGTGGCACAGCCTCTGCTCTCCAGGCTGGTGGCTGCAAGACCCCAGGCGTGCGCGCTCCTCGCGTTGAGGCCGCCTGTGAGCTCAGGGAAGGCAGAAGAGCCGTCCCGCTTTTCCAGAAAAGCCGCCGGCGAAGCCCCCTCAGCAGTCCTGGCGAGGGGTCTCGCGACGGAGCTAGGCGATTGAGATGCCCCCTCCCGCAAGGCTTGCTCCCTCTCGTGGCTCCTCAGGACAGTTCCACTCATGTCACCTGCCCCAAGTTCGCAACTCAGAATAAATATGTGGCTTTTTACAGTGTGGCCCTAGGAATGAGGGGTTCCCTCCTCTGGCCAGCGTCAAACACGTACGCTGCCATCTGTGGGGACGTGGGGATTATTAAGTGAACACAGAAACCTTGAATTCTGGGGTGTCCACCTGTGGATTCTCTCGGTCCTTGGAGAGCCTCTCCCATCCATTTTCAACCAAGAATTCGGGGTTTTAGTTTGCAGCTTCGCTGGGCTGCCCCTGCAGAAGAGGCTTTGGGACTCTTGGTGCCTCAGACCTTGTGACTCATTGGTGCAGTCGCTGTGTGCGAGCCCCGCTTGAAAAAAAAACTCCAGTGTGCCTCACTGGTTGTCAAGGGAAGTCTCACGACTACCCAGGCCACCTGATGCTGGAGTGGAGGGGTCCCCGGACTGTGTGGAACAATTTCTGGGGGAAGGTGGCTGCCACACTCACTCTGGGGCCACCCTTTTTCCTGCTTTGATGCAGTTCAGGGGCTCCTGGGAAGGCAGCCAGGGTAGGGCCTCAAGCTATTGCCTAGGTTACCTCAGAGAGCACCTGCTGAGCGTTGCCCTGTGGTTGAAGGCAGGCTGTTGGCCTTTGGGATCAGCGAGTGGCAAAGTCTGGGTGAAAGTTAATGGAAAGCAGTGGCAGCTAGGCTGAAGCTAGGCCCTGGCATTTATGTGGTATGAGCAGGCCTGGAGCTGGGGCCTTAGGAGTCTGTAATAAAACTTGGAAAAACCACTATTTTACCAGGAAGAGACTCACTGCTGAGGAACAGACTTCAAAGTAGGTGATCATAGGGGACTCAGGGGGAGGGCTGGCTGGGACTTTCCGGTCAAGACCTCACAGTGCAGCTGAGGGGTGGGGGCGGTGCTGCAGTGGGCTGTGCCAAGGTGTGGCCTGGTGTGTATTCTTGACATAGACCAGGTCTGCTGAGGGGCTGAGGTTACTGGTTTAAATTATGACAAGTATAGGTCAGAAAGTGACAGAAAGGAATTTGGTCTGTCCCCAGGGTCTCAGAAGACTTTGGCTTGGGTTCTTGATGTGGCATATCTTGAACTCACTAAAATGTCTGTGACTGCAGGCTCTCAGGAACACCTCAGTTTTTATTTTGGAAAAGTCGAGAACACCCTACCACATTTTGGAGCGCCTAGAAAATCTCAGCCTCGGCACTACCTTTCCTGAGCCCCTCAGCTTTCCCAAGCAACCATTCATATCCTGAGATTCCAAATGTGTCTGTACCTACATATGTTTTCTGCAGTTTACTCAAAATTTTCTGGCCACCTGTATCCCAGCTCTGGTGTCTCAAAGGGATAGAAGCTAGTAAAGGTTTACTCTCAGCTTTATCAGCCATTATTTTCCCAATAGCCATTCTGGGAGATGGGAAACATATACCCCCTAACTCAAGGAGGTTGGTACATTATCCATTTCGATTATTGTGATTTGTCTGTTTCTGTTAACATCTAACATGACTTGCATCTCTAAAAGCCTATGAATTTAAAAATAAATAAATAAAAGCCTATGAATTTAGTATTTTTTTTCCTTTGACACAGAGTCTTGCTCTGTTGCCTGGGCTAGAGTGCCATGGCATCAGCCTAGCTCACAGCAACCTCAAACTCCTGGGCTCAAGCAATCCTCCTGCCTCAGCCTCCCGAGTAGTTGGGACTACAGGCATGTGCCACCATGCCTGGGTAATTTTTTCTATATATTTTAGTTGGTCAATTAATTTCTTTCTATTTTTTAGTAGAGACGGGGGTCTCACTCTTGCTCAGGCTGGTTTTGAACTCCTGACTTTGAGCAATCCTCCTTCCTTGGCCTCCCAGAGTGCTAGGATTACAGGCATGAGCCACCATACTGAGCCCTGATTTTAGTATTTGGAAGTACCCTGCAACCCAAATTCTCTATGGCTAGACCTAATATCTTCAGCCCTAAAGCTGTTCTGATTGGCTTAATGGGTTAAACGTTCTTCAGATGATTTGGATTGCTGTGAGGAAGCCCCAGAGAAAGGTAGTTTTGATGTTTAAGGGGTGGCTTCACATCAGGGGGCCTCTGGGCATGGGGAAAAGCCACAGGAGGTAGAAGAGAAGTGGAATTCAGGCCATACTAGAGCATGAAATATACAGTCTTCATGGAGTCTGTGATATGTACCGTTCTGCGATGTCACCGGCAGTATATCTTGTCCCTTCTCTTCACCTGTTTTGGAGGAAAGCCAACTTTCCTTGGGTCCTGGGCCTGGGGGAACTGGCAGGCAAAAGGTTTCTGATAGGGAAGCAAGTGACCAAGGTCTGGTTCAGTGAAAAAAGGGAAGAGATCAGGAGAGAAATGAGCTAAACTTTTTGCAGGCATTGTGGGAAATTTGGGAGTTTTCTAGCCCAGACCAAGCAGCAGACAAGACAGGAGGCAATGAGACAATTCTGTGGAAAGTATAGGCCTAGCATGGATTCCTGGGATGAGAGGGGAGCCTGTTGGAAGAAAGAAGGAAAAAAGGAGCAAGGTGGCATTGGTTACAGCTCCAGATCACTATTGGAACCCTAAGTGAGTTGAACCTTGGGTGGGCTTAGGGTTGAGGAATCAGGGGTCAAGGCAAAAAAACCAAAAAAAAAAACCAAAAAAAAAGAAAAAAACCAGAGTTGCTAACATTGGCTCCAATCTCAAGTCTTTTTCAAAGTGTTCCAAAGTAAACTGATCACCCCGCACTTTCCACCTTCACTGCCAGTATAGCACTGAGACATAAAATATGATGAGAGGCATTTTTATTGGGCAGTTTATAAGCATGGCCTGTGTTGTTGTTTTTTTAATTTCAAAGTATTACAGGGGGGTACAAATGTTTCTGGATACATGTATTGGTTTTGTAATGCTTGAGTCAGGGTTTAAAGTGTGCTCATTGCTCAGATAGTGTTCATTGTACCTGTTAGATAGGTTTTTGCCCATCCCCTCCACCCTCTCCCCTCTGCTTGATTTCCATTGAGTTTTACTTCCATCTGTGCACATGTATGCTCATCGGTTAGTTCCAATTTAATAGTGAGTACATATGGTGTTTATTTTTCCATTCTTTACATACTTCATTTAGGCTAATGGTCTCCAGTTCCATCCAAATTGTTGCAAAAAGGCATTAAGTCATCCTTCTTTGTGGCCGGGTAGTATGCCATGGTATACATATACCACATTTTGTTAATCCACTCATGAATTAATGGGCATTTGGGTTGATTCTGCATCTTTGCAATTGTGAATTGTGCTGCAGTAAACATCCAAGTGCAAGTGTCTTTTTGATAAAATGACTTCTTTTCCTTTGGATAAATACCCGGTAGTGGGATTGCTGGATCAAATAGTAGGTTGACTTTTAGTTCTTTGAATCTCCGTGCAGTTTTCCATAGAGGTTGTAGTACTTTGCAGTCCCAGCAACAGTGGTAAGCATTCCTTTCTCTCTGCATCCATGCCAGCATCTGTTGTTTTTGGAAGCGTAGCCCTTGTGAGCTCCTGAGGGGGTGGTGACTGGTGGCGACTGTAGCTCTCATGATCAGGGAAAGGGACAATAGGCAGGAAGTTTCACTACTGTGTTTGAGATGGTTCAGGCTGATGGGCCACTCTGATGGAGACAGAATTTTCTAGGCATGGGGAAGAATGGTACATTTTGCCTTTGAGTGAAACAAGAGTCCCAAGGATGAGTGGGGTCAGGGCAGAGTGGGCTGTCTTTGTCCTCCCCATTTTATGGGCTTTCATGGCTTGGTTCAATGTCTCACTGGACTAGAACACTAAATTGCTGATTTGGGGAGCAAAGTATCTTTTGAGCAAATCTGCCAATCTCTTGACTTTGGCTGAAGGCTTTTGCCTACTGTCCAGCAGAGCTCGATCAGGTTGGCTCAGTACCTGGTGTGGAGCTTCAGGCCATAGAGCCATTGGCCAGGCACCTTTCAAGTCATTCCCTGCCTCCTCTCCAACCCAACTGGATCCCAAACTGTGATGGTGACTCATACTGAAAGGGATGAGAATGAGAGGTTGGGGTAATTGGAGGCCACCCAGGGGGGTGCTTGTTTGAGCTGGGGTAGCTGGTTGAGGCTGGATTCCTGGTTCACTATTCATTGACTTCATGTCCCCATTCTAAGTCTAAAAAAGCAAGACCCCAGGCCACATCTAGGCTCCCAAAAACTGGTGATGTCAGTGCTACCAGGTAGGTAATAACTATGAGTTTGACAACGTGTGCCCCTAACTTGCTCTGTGACTTTGAGTAGGCACTTCACCTCTCTATACCTCAGTTTATCTACCTGTAAAATGATATGGTTTGACTACATGAACTTTCCAGCTCTGCCATTCTATCCTTCTAGAATTATGTGCTATCTTATTCTTTACTTTTCACTTGGTATACTTTTTAACTCATCCAGGCAAATAAAAATTTATTAAGCTGCATAAATCATACGGTGAGGACAGATTGGGAAGAGATTGAGAAAACAAAGAAAAGCCATGTAGACATCATTTT
The DNA here is from genome assembly GCF_040939455.1 of Microcebus murinus. Taxonomy (NCBI): domain Eukaryota; kingdom Metazoa; phylum Chordata; class Mammalia; order Primates; family Cheirogaleidae; genus Microcebus; species Microcebus murinus. The sequence continues at coordinate 7,324,397 of NC_134136.1, forward strand.
CCTAAGTCATTTATATTTAAAGACTATGCAGGCTGGGCGCGGTGGCTCATGCCTGTAATCCTAACACTCTGGGAGGCCGAGGCGGGCAGATTGCTCGAGGTCAGGAGTTTGAAACCAGCCTGAGCAAGACCCCGTTCTCTAATATAAATAGAAAGAAATTAATTGGCCAACTAATATATATATATATATATATATATAAAATTAGCCGGGCATGTTGGCACATGCCTGTAGTCCCAGCTACTCGGAAGGCTGAGGCAGGAGGATTGCTTGAGCCCAGGAGTTTGAGGTTGCTGTGAGCTAGGCTGATGCCACGGCACTCACTCTAGCCTGGGCAACAAAGTGAGACTCTGTCTCAAAAAAAAAAAAAAAAAAAAAAAAAAAAGAAAAGAAAAGAAAAGAAAAAGAAAAGCAGAAAAAAAAAAAAAAAGACTATGGAGCTGCCCATGGGTACAGATGTGGTAAAAAGGACCCATTCCTTTTGACCTAGTATATAAGGACAACTCCGGATGTACAGCTGTACCCTGTGAATGTCCTGCCTGGCATAAAACTGGGCCTCCACGAGACCTCCCTGGACTTGGCCTGCTGTAAAAAAATCTATATGCTGCTGTTTCCCAGCATTTGAGCCTGTTCCTCAGAAGCATTAAACTATAAGTATTTCCTTAAGGCTCAGTTTGGACCCCTCTCCTGAAATTTCATTTCCCATAGCTCACTCTCATTTCTCAGAAATGCGTGGTCAGTGTGACCTTGGTTTGTTGTTACTTTAGGCTAGAAGAGGAAAGCAATTCCTAAATGCGATACAGAGGTTCCCTTCAGGGGGTTTCCGACAGGACATCTTTATAGCTGGCTCAGGGCTGCTGCCCAGTTGTCACTGTGCTAGGGGGAGGGCTGCTGATTGTGACGCTGGGGAGGGCCCCGCCGGGTGTCCACAATCCCTGGCCAACTTCAGCTTCACTCAGGGCTTAGCTGAGAGTGTGCCCACTGGTTTATACTTTCTTGTTTTGGGCAGCATTTCCTCCAGTCCCATGAAGAATAGACTAAGCCACTAGACTGTCAACATTTGTAGAAATATGGAAAGGATGCCATCTCAACCTTTTGAGCAGGCCGGTTTCCCAGGAGGATGCACTGCTTTTCCTGCCAGCATCGTTGTTGTTGTTGTTTTTTGTTTTGTTACATTTTGAAATGGAAAAAAAATCATTTACTCCTTTCAGATTGTGTGAACAATGGAGTGAGATCTTTCTTTCTTTCTTTCTTTCTTTCTTTCTTTCTTTCTTTCTTTCTTTCTTTCTTTCTTTCTTTCTTTCTTTCTTTCTTTCTTCTTTCTTTCTTTCTTTCTTTCTTTCTTTCTTTCTTTTCTTTCTTTTCTTTCTCTTGCTTGTTGCCCACGCTAGAGCGAGTGCCATGGCATCAGCCTCGCTCATGGCAACCTCAAACTCCTGGGCTCAAGCAATCCTCCTGCCTCAGCCTCCCAAGTAGCTGGGACTACAGGCATGCGCCACCATGCCCGGCTAATTTTTTTTCTCTCTCTATATATATATTAGTTGGCCAGTTAATTTCTTTCTATTTATAGTAGAGATGGGGTCTCTCTCTCTTGCTCAGGCTTGTCTTGAACTCCTGACCTTGAGCAATCCTCCCACCTTGGCCTCCCAGAGTGCTAGGATTACAGGCGTGAGCCACCGCGCCCGGCCTGTTTTGTTACATTTTGAAATGGAAAAAAAAAAATCATTTACTCCTTTCAGATTGTGTGAACGATGGAGTGAGATTTTCTTTCTTGAAAGGAACTGTTTCACCTGCGATTGAATGAATAAACTCTCAAGAAAACGCTTCGTTCTTAAAAACACACACACATCCAGCAGAGACTGTCACAGAAAAAAAAAATAATAAACACACACACACACACACACACACACCCTCTGCAAACCAAATCACAGATTATGAATATTCCATCTGAAAGAAGTCTTTTCCCGGCTGTCTGTGGAATCAGGTTGAATGTACCAGAGGCTTCTGTGGGGGTTATCGGGGACTAGTACAAAGAACCCAGACTGGAAAACTTGCTACGTGAGGATGATAGAACATGGCCAGCCTGGGTTGTACCTCTTGACCCGGATACAATTGCAATTCCTCAGTGGTGGGACTGGGAAACATTATCACAAATTGTTTTCTGCCTTCATCCTCCTGCATCCCTCCCAGTATTCAAAGGTTACTGGAAAGAAAGTTTAGACCACCTCAGCCCTCTCTGGCTTCAGGGATGAGCAGAGGACTAAGCCTCGGGACATGTAATCACCTGCTATGGGCAGGCGCTATGGTTGCTAAAGTAATATCGCTTGGTACCTCCTTGTGGGTGGGGAATGTGGCCTGTTTGGGTGGCTTGAGGAAGCGCAGCCTCTTCACCCTGGCAATCTTTCCCTCTTCTATCCTCTACTTTGCTCCACTTCCCTGGGTTGTTAGAAGAGGATGGGATGAAATTGGCTGTCTCAACCACATATTTTCTCAGTTCCTTCTATTTTCATGGTGCATTATTATCACGTTTGCTAGTTGTACCACCCCTTTTCCTCCCACTATTGTTCTTTCTCTTTTCTTTTCTTTTCTTTTCTTTTCTTTTCTTTTCTTTTCTTTTCTTTTCTTTTCTTTTCTTTTCTTTTCTTTTCTTTTCTTTTCTTTTTTTTTGAGTCAGAGTCTCGCTCTGTTGCCTGGGCTAGAGTGCTGTGGCGTCAGCCTAGCTCACAGCAACCTCAAACTCCTGGGCTCAAGCGATCCTCCTGCCTCAGCCTCCTGAGTAGCTGGGACTACAGGCATGTGTCACCATGCCCAGCTAATTGTTTCTATTTTTGGTAGAGACGGGGTCTCGCTCTTGGTCAGGCTGGTCTCGAACTCCTGACCTCGAGCAATCCGCCCACATCAGCCTCCCAGAGTGCTAGGATTACAGGTGTGAGCCACTGCGCCCGGCCTCTTCTCTTTCTCTTTGTTGCTCAGTTACAGGAGAAAATGGGACTTAGGATGTTGTATAGGCCCAACTCCAGCCAGGGTCTCAGGCCCACTCCCTACGCATGCCACAGAGGCCTGCCTTCCCCCTTTACCTTTCTCTCCTCTCTTGTTCTCCCCTTTCTGGGTGAAGGGGAGACTTTCCATGGAGCACTCAGGAGTGTGGAAGCCATCCTCTCTGGATTTTTTGCAATAAGATAGCTGCTATGAAACCCCTTTTTTGTCATTTCCACACCTCCACTTTTCACAGCCCTAGGACACTAGCCCAGAAGATAATATTGTAACAAGGTCTTTTTTTTTTTTTTTTTTTTTTTTTTTTTTTTTTCTTTTTTTTTTTTTTTTGAGACAGAGTCTCGCTTTGTTGCCCAGGCTAGAGTGAGTGCCGTGGCGTCAGCCTAGCTCACAGCAACCTCAAACTCCTGGGCTCGAGCGATCCTTCTGCCTCAGCCTCCCGAGTAGCTGGGACTACAGGCATGCGCCACCATGCCCGGCTAATTTTTTATATATATATCAGTTGGCCAATTAATTTCTTTCTATTTATAGTAGAGACGGGGTCTCGCTCTTGCTCAGGTTGGTTTTGAACTCCTGACCTTGAGCAATCCGCCCGCCTCGGCCTCCCAAGAGCTAGGATTACAGGCGTGAGCCACAGCGCCCGGCCTGTAACAAGGTCTTAATAGTGTTCAACAAATATCCTGGTCACTTGCACCCCTTTCTCTTCAAATCCTCACCATCATTGTTCCCCATCTCCTGGGCTAGCTGAACCTCCAGAGATTTCTGATTGGTTTTTGGTAGCTTCAGGGATTCTGTTTCGTTCTATTTTGAGGCCCCCAGCATATTTCTTCTTGCCAAATCCTGTGGATTTGCACCCACCCCCCACACCCTCTTACCCAGGCTGGAAGGGTATGCACATGTACCCATGTGTCCAGACTTGTGTGTACGTGTGTGTAGCTGCGTGTGTCATGTCTGTCCAAGCCAATTAGCACAGTTGCCTAGAACATGGTGCCCATGAGACTGAGGTCACAGGTTCAGTCACTTGTTCAGGTCACTGAGCTGCTCACAAAGAAAAGAACTCTCCCTCTGTTCATGGCCCTTGCCCCTCATGTGGGGTTGTCACTGATCCCAAGTGCGACTGGGTAGAAAAATGGAGATGACTCCTTGTAAGACCTCCCTGCTACTGGGGAAAAAATGCCAAGTGCACACTAGTGATGGCTGCTCCAGCTGCATTCCACAGTGGGGTTCCTTTGACATTTAGCTCCTTACTTTTGCCAAGCACCCCAATAATCATAGTAGTAGTAATTGCCAACATTCATTTTATATTTAGTAATGAACTCTATGCAAGGCACTATACTAAGCACTTTATGTGGTAGGTGCCATTATTTTCTCCATTTTGTAATAAAGAGAGCCACAGAAGTTAAGTAACTTACTCAAGCTCACATAGCAAATAATAACTGAGCCAGGATTTGGACCAAGACAGTCTGAGTCTAGAACTCCTGCTTTTAGACATCACCTAATACATAGTACAGATGTGGGGGCAGCTAACAAGGCAGACTGCTGAGGTTTTTCATTTCTGTAGCCTTTGGGCATCCTTATGACTAAGGGATAAAAAGAGATGACCGAGAAGGGGTTTAGTAAACAAAAGATCAACAGTCTTGTGATATTCCTCTGACTACCTATCTCAGTCTATCCAGAGTCTGTACGCAAAGGGTCATAATCCTTTGAGTCCAAAAAGGGCCATAGAAACTGTCTCTTCCTTAGTTGTTTAGCTAACCTTTCTGGGCTTTAGTATTCTCATCTACAAAATGAGACAAACAGTATCGACTTTGATAAGACTATGCAGGATCAAATTAGATTGTGTGTATGTGAAAGATCTTTGTAACTTGTGAAATGGTTGTTGTTATTACTATTATTACTATTATCCTTTTCCAGCCCCTAGAAATGGAGTCACTATGCCTTTCTCTAAATGTTTCTTTAAATGTTTCCTCCCCACCTCCCCACTCCATCTCTTCCCCATCTCCCCTCTGTGTTCTTCTGCAATTTGACCTGGGTGTCCTGTAGCTAAGGACTGGCTGTATTTTCTTTGTTCCTCAGTTCTCTGAGAGCCCAGAGAGAGAGGAGGGGCCAGATTCCAGGTCATATACATTCAAGGAAACAAGGCAAGTTGAAATATTTACAGCCTTGGCAAGAGCTCACAAACCTCCCTACGAGTCAAGGTCTGAGTTTTTTTAGTAAAAGTTGCTAGGGGTGGGGGGCGGATGGTGGGGTGGAGTTAGGGTGTCACTTCCTCCCGAGGGTCTCTCACGGAGCCTCTGTTCTCCTGCAGGTAGTGAGGAAGAAGGAAAGGGATATTTAGGGTCAGAAGGTCTGGGCCAGGGGACATTAAGCATAGAAGGAGACTTGCTCCTTTGTACTCAGCTTTGGAGTGGGTCGGTTTCCTTGTGTTCTAAACAGGATAGCCCCAGAGAACAGAGGCCACAGAAGGATTGTGGCCTTCACAAAGGAGGATTGCAATAGCAGTTTTGAGCAAGCATTTCAATGGCCTCTTAGGGAGTCTTCATTAATACCAGCTAGCAGGCAAATAAGAATGGAAATATTTCTTTTATGTTGTTGTTGCAAAAACAAAACAAAATCCCCAAGCCCTTCTTTGAGACCAAGATTTCAAAACATACTAGGACTCACCATCTTGGTTTTCAGTTAAATGAACTGGAAGGCATTTTAGAGATTGCCTAACCTTACTCCCTCTGGTTCTCATCTTACTGGTAGAGAACTGGCATCCGAAAAGATGTGACCCTAATCAGCATTGCCAGTAGATGCTTATAGTGAAGGTGGGTTTGTAAGAGGGTTGGGTATTGGGTACAGAGGTGGGCTGATGGCATGCCAGGTATTCCCCAGCTCAATCACTGGCATACTGCCCTCTTCCTCTCTCCTTGAACTTTTCCAAAGTTAGTTCCTAAGCCCTACTTTATAAAAAGAGATGGAAATTTAAAAGGCATGATGGGGAAAAACCTCTCTCCTGCTCCTGTCTCCCAGCCACCCTGTTTTCCTCCTTAGAGGCCAACAGTGTTATCTGGTGCATCCTTCCAGAGATATTCTGTATATGCATAAACAATTTATGTGTGTGTGTATGTATGTATGTGTGTGTGTGTTGTGTATCCTACTTTTAAAGTACAAGTGGTAGCCTATCATCCACAGTATCTTTCACGTTACCTTTTTTTTTTCTTTTGAGACGGAGTCTCGCTTTGTTGCCCAGGCTAGAGTGAGTGCCGTGGTGTCAGCCTAGCTCACAGCAACCTCAAACTCCTGGGCTCAAGCGATCCTTCTGCCTCAGCCTCCCTAGTAGCTGGGACTACAGGCATGTGCCACCATGCCCGGCTAATTTTTTCTATATATTTTTAGTTGGGCAATTAATTTCTTTCTATTTATAGTAGAGACGGGGTCTCACTCTTGCTCAGGCTGGTTTTGAACTCCTGACCTCGAGCAATCCGCCCACCTCGGCCTCCCAGAGTGCTAGGATTACAGGCGTGAGCCACCACACCCAGCCTGCCTTCCTTTAATATACACACATGTTTTACTACTTAGCAGTGATCTGTATCTTACATCTTCTCAAAGAAATTATAAACTTCTTGAGGGACCCTTTTCCTTCTCTGGCTCATCCAAGGTCCAGACTAGCACATAACAAAGACCTATTGACTTGAATTGAACCAAGGTTAATTGAATTGGAGGTGGACCGTGTGAGGAGGGCTTGTGAGCAGGGAGAGAAGTAACACTTAGTGAACACTTAGTGTGTGCCAGGTTGCATGCTAGATGTTTTGCATGCCTTATCTCATTTAATCTCCACACCAGTAATAATAGTTGCTATTATTATCCCTATTTTACCTATGAGAAAATTCAGACTCTAAGAAGTTTAAAAATCTTGTCAAGGGTAGCCATATGGTAAGTAATCTGAATCTAGCACTGTTGGACTCTAAAGCCCATAGTCAAAGATGGGTAACAGCCTTAATGTCCATCAGTAAGGTGTTGATCAAATAAATTATGATATGCCCATATAACAGAATATGGTACAGTTATAAAAAAGAATGAGGACTTTAAGGACTTAATAGTTAACAATAGCCAAGATATATTTTGAAGTATAAAAGGTAAGGTGACTCTGGGAGGCCGAGGTGGGCACATGCCTGTAGTCCCAGCTACTCGGGAGGCTGAGGCAGCAGGATTGCTTGAGCCCAGGAGTTTGAGGTTGCTGTGAGCTAGGCTGACGCCACGGCACTCACTCTAGCCTGGGCAACAAAGTGAGACTCTGTCTCAAAATAAAAATAAAAATAAAAAAATAAAGGAAGGCAGTTTTTGTGCAGTGATGTGGAAAGGAGGACATGAGTGTGAAGGCCAGAGGAATCAAGGAAGGTTTACTGGAACTTGAAATGGGGTTGAGCTAAGTAGAGAATTGGGCAGTGGTCGGGTGGGGGTTGAGAATTGGACAGTTCAGTTGTTGCTCAGATTCTGGGTCTTTGCCCTCTGGGAGCCCAGTGAGTCACTGTTCCCCATTAGGCCTTACCCAGCAGGTGGGGTTGGGTAAGGAGAGGAAAATACTTGGAACATTTGGAGAGAAGGGCACGGGGAGGGGGCATGTCTGGGTATCAGGCCAAAGAATGAGGTGCCTACAAATGGCTGTGGCCCAGCCCGCCCAGCCCACACCACCTGCTCTTCTGTATCAGCTGCTCAGGCACTTTTTCTAAGAGATCCGAGGGGAAAAAGAGCATTAGTAGCAGCAGCTCTCAGCCCCTCACCCTGGGTCCTAACCAGGCCTCCAGATCCTGTGAGCCCCAGGAGAGGGAAGGCTATTAAGTGATAATAATCCCTTCTGTGTGTGGCGCACTGTAGTTTACATCTTAGTTTATGTTGATCCTTGCAACAGAGGTAATTGTGAAATAAAATACCCAGTTGAATCTCAACGTGCGCCAACATCTTTGGTCACATTAAGTGCTATGTTGGGGGGGGTCTGAAAAATGAAAAGCCAACATGGTTTGTATTAGGGAAAAGTTCACTGCAGAGAAGGGCTACACAGAGATGCATATTCCTATTTTACAATTGCAGAAAATGAACAGCAGATTGAGGGCAAGCGAGTGGCCTGAGGTCACACATTAATATTTAGCAGAGCTGGGACTGGAACACAGGCCTCCCAGGGCCACATTCCATGGTGAAAGAAATGTCAGAGCTCCCTGAAAGCTGGAATAGAATTTTTCCCAAACTTAGTTGCAGCCTGAAGCTTAAATGTGTGAGTAAGAATCAGTATAGTATAATGAAACAAACAAAGAAGTGGGAGTCAAAAAGTACAGGGGCATGGAAACGGGGGTGATAGAAAGAAGTATCTGGGCATAGCTTAGGCCTGCTGGCTGGGATCAAGAAAGAGCACTGGACTGGGAGTCAGGAGGCCTGTGCTCTGGTTCTGGCTCTGTTACTAGCTATCTTTGTAACCCTGCCAAGTCCCTTCCCCTTTCTGGACCTCAAATTTCTCCACTTATGCAATGAAAAAGTTGAACCTCCCAAGGACTTAGTAGTGCTTAGAACCAATGGTTTGTGTAAACCAAGGAGGTCGTGAAAATGGAAAATGGATCCTCTGAAATTTGAGCAGACATGAATTTTGGAAAGGATAATTATCCTATAGTTTCTATGCTATCTCTTTGGAGAATTCCATGTGAGAGAGGCAAAAAGAAAGTATGTGTATGCAAGTGAGCAAGCACTTCAATGCAAAGCTAAGATTTGGTGGGACAGATTGTGCTATGCTGAGTCAACATCCCTGGAAGTCTCTCTTGAATAATCTTCGCCTTTTTTTGTTGTTGTTTTGAGACAGAGTCTCACTCTGTTGCCCGGGCTAGTGTGCCATGGCATCAGCCTAGCTCACAGCAACCTCAATCTCCTGGGCTCAAGCGATCCTCCTGCCTCAGCCTCCCAAGTAGCTGGGACTACAGGCATGTGCCACCATGCCCGGCTAATTTTTTCTATATATTTTTAGTTGGCCAATTAATTTCTTTGTATTTATAGTAGAGATGGCGTCTCACTCTTGCTCAGGCTGGTCTCGAACTCCTGAGCTGAAAGGATCTGCCAGCCTCGACCTCCTAGAGTGTTAGGATTACAGGCATGAGCCACCGCGCTCAGCCTGAGTAATCTCCACCTTAATATCACCTTTCTAAGACCTTGGTTTAATTTTAAAAAGCGGTTTGTGTCTTATGGTTTGGACACTATTGAGAATCCTCCTCTCATGGAGCCCACTTGAGTGAGCACTGACCCTGGAGTCAAACTCACCGGATAAATCCTGGCTCCATCGTTCCCTATCTGTGTGTCCTTGGGCAAGGCACTTAACCTCTCTGTGCCTGTATTTCCTCATTTGTAAAAGGGGGCTATCAAGAGTACTTACCACATAAAGTTGTTAAGTGGGTAGATATCTATATCTGTATTTCTATTAATATCTCTAGCTAGCTAGGTAGGTTAGAACAGTGTCTGGCACATGGTAAGTACTGTGTAAATGTTTCCTGTTCTTATTATCTACTTAATAGACCATAGCTCATAAGTCTATGTAGCTGGGCTTCAGAGAGCAAGTGTAACCCCAAGTGAGCCCTGGGGAGTTCAGCATTACTCAATCAACCATTCAGAGGAGTAGAGGTGCTTTTATCAAGGTACCATTTGTGCTTTTCTGATGTTGGCCATGCCCAGGACCAGATTGAGAACTTTAGAGGTTCTAAGCACTGTTTCTCTGACTGCCAACTTCTAAAACAATTAAATCTATATTTTTCTCATTTTGGGGTGGCCTTGCTTCATTGGTGACCCAAGCTCATGCTTAGTCCAGCTGTTGGGTAATTCTGCAATGACCACACCAGCCTGTAAGCTCCTCTCTAAGTTCTGGAGGGAACCAATGACTGCGTGTGGTCTATAGATCCACAAAGAATGGTTTTGAACCCAAGCGGCTCTATCCACAGCAGGGTACTCTGTGTCCTAGCTCCTGAGAACTTTCCCTGCCAAGCCCCATGACCTCCTTGCCAGTTGGGACCTCCCATCCTGTTACTTGGAAGGATGGTTTATCTTGTGGGGCCAGGGGAAGGAGAGGACAAATGCCTGGAAGTCCCAATAAAGCCCCCTGAAGGAAGCTGTAAACATTAGCAAGTTAAAGTTCTGGTGACAAGTTGAGATGACTGAACATTGTCATGATAGAGAAGGGGAATGGTGAGGATCTTCCACCTCCAGATGACTCCTCCAGGAGACCAAGCCCTGACTCCCCCGAGGAATTCAAATCAGTGATTCTGGGAAACCTGGAGTGACTATCAATATCTACTGATCTTTGCAGCTTGACCAGGTTCTAACCATCTAAATGGTGAACAAACAACAGGATAATTGTATGTTCCAAGAGCCAAAGTGTTTTTGGCCTTAACCAAGATTTTGCCTGTGGAAAGACTACTCAAAACCAAGTTTTCCTTAGATCCACTGGCCAAACAGCTGAAGGGACCTGGTGACCTGTGTATGGGAGGTCAGCAGGACCCCAGACAAGTTTCTTCGCTGCCTTGTCCAGGGTTAACACCACTCACATTCAGGCCCGGCCATGCCTGTGCTACCTGTCCTCACCAAATATCTCAAACATGGAAGGCTCAGGGGGAACCGGTCAGACCAGATGTTGGGAGCCCGTGGCTTTTAGGAAGTGAAAGATAGATCAACAGACAGCCAGAGGAGAGAATAGGGAGGAAACAAACTTATTGTTCCAGCTCCTAACCCCAGGAAACACCCCCAAGGATTCCAGAATATCACCTGCTCAAGGAAGCAGTGGCTTATCTGTGTCCCATAAGTGGACCTGGCTATTATCTCCAGGCAGGACCTGAAACCTGACAGCTACTTTCTAGATCATGGCTCAACAGAGACTAGCGGTGGCCTTGAAGCCTTCTTCCTTTTTATGGAATTTGTTTTAGCACTAACGGAAAAGATGGCCTTGGAATGGGAGGTCATAAAGAAGACCCCCAAATTCAGCTCTTCTTTGCCTCACTTCTCCATGCATTGTGTGGTACAGGGTAAGGCACAGGGTCTCACATCAGATAGACCAGTGTTAGAGCCCCAGCTTTGCCATTTACCTTCTCTGCAATCTTGGCCAAGTCGGAGCTCACTTTTCCTATCTGCAAAAAAGTGGCAGCGGGAAGGTCATAAACCCTACCTCACAGTCTTGTGATGAGAAGAAGGTTGTGACAGTCCTTTGAAAACAGCTTTGAGCCTTCCATATGGATTATCATCATGGTTGCCACGTACTTATGTTTATGTGAAGTGTGAACTAAAATAAAACCTTAAGGCTCACCTCCCACCTACTGACTGAATGGACCCCCTCTTGGCCAAGGAGATACCCTAAAACTAAATTGCCTGCCAGGAGGAGGGAGGTCAGACATACCTCATCATGCCCCCCTCCCTTCTTGGGGACATCCTTTGTAACCCATTAACAGGCCTAAGGCTATGCAAGACAAACCTGCAGGCCCTCAATTTACACAACAAATATGTCTGGTGGCTTGTCTCTGATTAACAGCTCCTTATGTTAAAACATTCCAAGCCTCTAGACAAAGCTTCATGTTTTTAACCAATTACAAGTCAAAGAATATTTAAACCCACCTATATAACCTATAAGCCACCCCCCCCCCTTCGAGATGGCCCACCTAATCAGGCCAAACCAATGTATGCCTCCCACGTATTGATTGATGACTTTACCTGTAACCCCTGTCTCCCTGAAATGTACAAAACCAAGCGGTGACCCAGCCACAGCCAGTCCACGTGCTCAAGGCTTCTTGAGCGTGGCTCTGGGTCATGGTCCCCAAATTTGGCTCAGAGTAAATCTCTTAAAAATTATTTTACAGAGTTTGGTCCTTTTTCTCTGTTAACAGAAGACTGCACATGTGCTCATGCCTGGGTATAGCTGGATTGAGACGTCACCCATGATGCACACATGTATAAACAACCACTTGAAATGTACAAAATCCTACACATACATTTGTCCTTAAGCCTGAATTCATGACATAGACAATTAAAAGTGCACACCCATACACATTTCTTTTTCTCCTATACACACACCCCCACACAGACACATGTATATGTATCTATGTGTATATGTACATGCATATGTGTATATATGTACAGCTTAATAGCTGCACAAATGAGCATTCTATACCTTTCATTTTCTCTCCAGACTATCCAGTTTTCTAAGGGGTATGAGAAGAGGTCCTGTTTGCAAAGTCCCCTACTTCATACTGATAATGTCCCTTTTGCCCTGGCTGGGGCTTCTTCCCTGCCTACATCTTGTTTGCAGGTTAGCACAGCTGCTGCCAAAATTCAAGCTGCAGTGTGTGTTAGCCACATGTCTGGAAAACAAAGATCCTTGTCCAGTTGCTCTGTGAATAGCACTACGACTCTGTCCTGCACAATATTATTTATAGCCACGTTTGCAAAGAGCTGACAGCATTTTCAGATTTTTTTCAAAACATAGTTAATCCAGTCACAAAAATAGTCACTGGCCCACATGCCCTGAAGCTAAATGAAATTAGGCAACAGGCCTAATGAAAATTAGTTACAGAGCCTAAATGAAGTTGAATCTCTGCCCCCCAGTTGAAGTTGAATCCTCTCTCTCTTTGCCACTCTCTTTTATTACAAGGATCTGAGCCTAGGTTGGGGTGGATGGTGGTACCATGGAGTGTGTTTGCTTCAGAGAGAGCCAGGGTCATCAGAGACTATTGTTTTGGGAGGGAGAGAGGAAGAGAAAAGTGAGGGTATTGAGGATTCTAAGCAGGAGGAGCATAGCTGGGGAATTAAATGGGGTGAAACCAAAAGGAGGAGGGTTAATGCACACTCCGAAGCCAACTAGAATTTCGATGGCTGGATAACTTCTCAAACCAAATGGCAGACTGCCCCAGCCTCCCCTCAATCACTGGTATGTGGGTAAATTGTTTTGCTTATTTGCAAGGTTGGAACACTAAAAAGAATCCCTAGTTATAGAGTTGAAGAGTTAAGGATGGTTAGAGAGCAAGATGGTTTCCTAGGAAGGGAGAAAGCCTGGGCCTGATGTAATGGCGCCATCCTAGGCAGCCTAGCCATGGCCCAGGGTGAGGGGGTATTTAGGTAGGGGGTAGGGTTATCATATTTATTATCCAAACTGGGATAGTTTTGAGGGTGAAAGGGGGCACTATTAATATATTGCTGAGATAACAGGCATTAACTAGGATTGGCCCAGGCAAACCAAGCTGTGTGTTCATTCTAGGTTTAGGGCATATTGCTCCAGCTTGCTGGAAAAGGGCAAACTGTAAGGGCTGCTCACAAGATGCTTTGAAAACTGTGTGTGTGTGTCTGTGTTGTGGTAGTACAGGGCAGTACAGGGAAGGAAGATTCAGCCTTTCAGCCTTGGGTCTAGAGATTTTTTATTGTGAATATGAATTCCTTTTCTTGTTGCTGTCCATAAATATATAATGGAGTGCCTTCCTAAGTGTGTTTATTTCCTGATCGGCTTCAGAAGAGAAGAGACTTTGTGTGTGTATGCTTGTGTGTGTTAGAGATCCACTAGATCTCTAAACCTCTCTCCATTAGAGATGGCTTTGTACATTGTGTTTATGTTTGTGTCGAAGTTGTGAAAGTGGGTATGACTATGAATGGGAATGTGAGTATATCCAACTGTGTATAACTATGGGCATGTATGTGTATATATGGATGTGTGTAGGGGACGTGTGTGTGTGTGTGTGTGTGCACGTGCATGTGCACCTATGAGCACATGCAGGGTACAGCCAGGCCTGACCCCTGGTTCATTGAGTTATGAACTACTTAACTTCCAGAGAGCAATCACGTAGACTGCCACTTCATTTTACATGTGAGAAAACTGAGGTATGTTTAATGAGACCTACACACTTACACTATTTGCTTAGCAATGGTTGAATGTGGACTAGCAACAGTCACGATAATCCTCATTAGGAACTAGCTGCCAATCCATGCACTGGAGTATAAACTCAGCTATGTCTTTAAGGTTTCTGCAAACAACAGGTACTTGGCAAGGTTGGGAAGAAGCTGCCTAAGAGTTAGCTTGAGGCGTGGAGGTGTCTGTAAGGCTTAGACTTGAGCGCAAGGAGAAGATTTGACAGATGGCCATTCCCATAGGCCTGTCTGCCTGGAAGCCATGCCAAGCAGTGGAAACTTTCCCGGGCTTTGAATATCATTCAGCCCCTTTACCCCCACCCCACAACCTACAGATATGGTTTGCTTTGGAGACAAACCTCTTTAGAGATCCACTAGATCTCTACACTTCTCTCCCTTAGAGATCTACTAGAGGCCTTCGCAGGATGCAGGCCAGACGTAAGTTGAAAGTGTCCCCAGACTGGGCAATAAGACACAGGAGGGCCTCCTACTGACCCCCAAGTCCCTGATCTTCCTGACAGTGCCCTCATCACTTTGGGTTCTGGAAAAGTGAAATGGCTAGAGATGCCCCAAGAGTGTTAGGGTTGGCTGTTGAAAATGGAATTTTGCCCCAGGAGAAGGGTGGATGGCTATCTCACTAGCCTTGGCCTATTTCATCTGTGGCTGAGGAATTGGTTATGCAAGTTAGGATATCCCAGTGCTAAGGAAGCCCAAACTCCAAACCATGGTTCAGTCCTCATCTGAACAAATACAGATTGTTTGAGCCTCTGTTTAGGCTGTACCCATTTGTCTGACCAGTCACAAAAAGGATGAGGCAAAAGAGTGTGGGGTGTTACAGCATAGCTCTGAGAAAACAGTCCGGGTTTCATGATCCTAGCGATATGCCAGTTCAGATTCAGCCAGTATTTATTGAGAATTTACTGTGTGCCTAACATTATGCTAGACTTTTACACGTATTAATTATATTGCTGAATCTTCACATGAGCCCCGTGAAATAGGATTAGTCCCATTAAGATACTCTAAGATGGCCGGGCACGGTGGCTCACACCTGTAATCCTAGCATTCTGAGAGGCCGAGGTGGGTGGATTGCTCCAGGTCAGGAGTTCGAGACCAGCCTGAGCAAGAGCGAGACCCCGTCTCTACTATAAATAGAAAGAAATTAATTGGCCAACTAATATATATATATAGAAAAAAAAAGATGCTCTAAGAGGTAAAATGGCTTGCTCAAGGTAAAATAGCTAGTAATGGGGGAGTGAGCATTCAGCCACACCTCTGCTTGACTAAAAGAAATTATTTATTTATTTATTTTGAGACAGAGTCTCACTCTGTTGCCCGGGCTAGAATACTGTGGTGTCGGTCTAGCTCACAGCAACCTCAAACTCCTGGGCTCAAGCGATCCTCCTGCCTCAGCCTCCCGAGTAGCTGGGACTACAGGCATGCGCCACCATGCCTGGCTAATTTTTTATATACATATTTTTAGTTATCCAGATAATTCTTTTCTATTTTTAGTAGAGACAGGATCTCACTCTTGCTCAGGCTGGTCTTGAACTCCTGAGCTCTAACGATCCTCCTGTCTCGGCCTCCCAGAGTGCTAGGATTACAGGTGTGAGCCACCGGCCCGGCCAACTGATTGTTTTTAAACGATAAAATACAAGTATCCATAAAGATAAGAGATACATAAGATAGAAAGGTGATATTGGCCGGGCGTGGTGGCTCATGCCTGTAATCCTAGCACTCTGGGCCGAGGCGGGCGGATTGCTTGAGGTCAGGAGTTTGAAACCAGCCTGAGCGAGAGCAAGACCCTATCTCTACTAAAAATAGAAAAGAAATTAATTGGCCAACTATATATATATATACACACAAAAAAAATTAGCCGGTCATGGTGGTGCACGCCTGTAGTCCCAGCTACTCGGGAGGCTGAGGCAGCAGGATGACTTGAGCTCAGGAGTTGGAGGTTGCTGTGAGCTAGGCTGATGCCATGTATTAAGGTGGAGATTATTCAGGCTGGGCACCTAAAATAAATTATTGAGAGCCTACTTCATGCCAGGCACTACTATGCTACAAGTTTTCTATGGATTATCTCATTTAATCCTTAAAATAACTCTATGAAAGGATACTCCTCCCTTTTTAAAAAATCACATAAAGGTATTGAGGGGCAGAAATGTTAGGTAAATTATCCAAGGCCAAGTGCCTGCACTCACAATAGATCCAGGATTCAAATACAGGCCTGTGATTCCCAAGCCTAGGGTGGCCTCTTCCCTGCTCCTCTGTGGATATGTGATTCTGTATCTAGATGATTCCTAAGGCCCCTTCCAACTTTGAAATTCTAGAAGTCTCTGTGACAATCCTTTCCTATGTACTCAAGGAGCCTTGGGTCATTTGGCTGAGATCCCCTGCCATTCTCCCCTGCCCCTTAGAGTATCTCCATGTGTGGTACAGGAGAGTGGGCAAGTGGTCCCCAGTCAGCTCAGGCTGAGTTGGCCTGGGGCTCTGACTCAGCCCCTCCATTCCTGGCCCCCAGAATGCTAGAGTGCTTTCTGTAACATTATTTCTGTAACATCTGTAACATACAGTGCTTTCTGTAACATCATCCAGAAACTTCTCCAGGCTCTAGGCCTGGGCCCTGTAAGTCTTTCCCACTGTGAAAAACAGGAAATATCTCCTTATTTTGGTAAGGAGAAAAGGTAACAAGAAATTGGTAACAAGAAAAGCCTACAAAAAAAGGGTGGGGGGCTGGGGAAACTGCCTCCATGGCTTGTGTGATTGTACCCATGTCTGTGCTTCTCTGGGTGCGTGGTACAGCTGGGAGGAGTTGCAAACAGAGGTCAACCTTGATTCTGCATTGTCCACAGCCCTCCTTGGTGGGCTGAGATGAACATTTCCTTCCCTCTCCGCCCCATCAGACCTTTTTTTCTTGGAAGCTACTGATGGATTTTCCATCCCTTTCTGTACCTCGAGCAAAAGAGGAAGACAGTTTGGCTTACAGAACAATATTTACAGAGTCCGGTGCCCAATGTGTGCATGCACGTGTGTACGTGTGTGTGTACGTGTGTGTGTACGTGTGTGTGTGTGTGTGTGTGTTTGGGGGCAGGGACAGGGGGAGGTGGTGGTATTAGTCTGTCCCAGCAGAGTTCTACCCAATGTCTGGAATGAGCCAAGTTGCTTGTGGAAGCAATACCTGAGGGAGACGAGTTTGCCTCTTCAGTCTTTTTTTTTTTTTTTTTTTTTATGCATAACGAAGACATGAAACCTCTTCAGTCTTTGTTGTCCTGGCACCATATCCTAACTCTGACTCCTCCACCCTTGTTACTTTGTACAAGAGAGGGAACGTGCCACAGGGAATCAGAAAACATGGCTTCTACCACTATCTGCAAATTTCACCATCTCCCTGTGTGACTCTGGGCAAGGTGCTTTACTGTCTTGAGCCTCAGTTCCCTCATTTGTAAAAAAAAACAGCTTGTTTTTTAAAGGTTTGACATACGGTTTAAATGAAAAAATATATATATCCAAAAACATCTAGGAGATTTCTGTTGCTTGTTTTGAGGATCTCTCATTTGAGAGACGAACTAGAAATACCTGGTGAGCCAGAAAATACTGTTCACACAGGAGCAGTTGCTATTGTTAATATTCCTTGCTCCCTGGCTGCCCTTTCATAGACATAAGAATTCAAATTTACCCAGCTTGGCTAATGTCCCATGCCCTATCACTGTTGGGTCGTCTGCTCCTGGAACCTCTGTGTCTATGGCAGAGAATCGCAGGATTCCCATAAGGTCCTCTTTCCTCTCCCATGGACAAACTTAGCTGGGCTTTTCTGCCCAGAAAGGCCTTCTCATCTCATTCACAGGAGCAGTGACAACCTCGAGTCAATGCAAGCCAGTAGGAGAGATTTATTTGGAAAGGTGCGACTTGGCTCAGAAGTTATTATTAGCTCATTATTGCAGACGAGGAAACCAAAGCTCAGAGAGGTGACGTAAAGGACACATCAATAATAAATGGCAGATTCTAAGTTGTCTCTGTGTGTGTATGCATGTGTGCGTGTTGAGGTGGGTGGTAGGAAGTTTATCTGGAAGCATATGAGAGGTGAGGAATCTGGATTCGCTATTAAGATAAGCATCAGTCTCCAGGAATCAAATAAAACCAGGCAGCAAGCCTAATAAAAATTAGGCAGTGGACCAAAAAGATACTAACCGTGCACTACTTTTCTTTTCTTGTTTTTGAGACAGAGTCTCACTTTGTTGCCCAGGCTACAGTGAGTGCCATGGCGTCAGCCTAGCTCACAGCAACCTCAAACTCCTGGGCTCAAGCAATCCTCTTGCCTCAGCCTCCCCAGTAGCTGGGACTACAGGCATGCACCACCATGCCTGGCTAATTTTTTCTATATATATTAGTTGGCCAATTAATTTCTTTGTATTTATAGTAGAGATGGGGTCTCACTCTTGCTCAGGCTGGTTTGGAACTCCTAACCTCGAGCAATCTGCCCGCCTCAGCCTCCCAGAGTGCTAGGATTACAGGCGTGTGCCACCGCGCCCGGCCCCTGCACTACTTTTCTGTTTCCTTCTCTATTTGGCTTGGGCTCCTGCAAGAAGACTCATTTCAACTCACTGTGCATAGCACAGTTTTTTAGCTGCTATGATGGGAGAGTGTCAAGGGGAGAAAGAGAACTAAGATTCATGTCTGTATGTCCCATGTCTGTATGAACAGACATATACACACACCATGCTCGAATCAAGGGAGACCATGACAGATAACAGTAAGAGCTGACAACTGAGTATAATACTTTATAAGGAGAGATATAGTGGTTCCAGCACCCAACACAATGCACTGTATGTAGTTAAGTACCCAATAAATGTATATTTAAATGAAATGAGGACAAGGGGTGAGAGATCATGGACATATTTGGGGAAAGGCATTGAGGACAAGAAAGGCAGCAGAAGAAAATTAAGCTAGCAGAAAGAACTTTTCAATTAGAATACAGCCAGGCGCGGTGGCTCACGCCTGTAATCCTAGCACTCTGGCAGGCCAAGGTGGGCGGATTGCTTGAGGTCAGGAGTTCAAAACCAACCTGAGCAAGAGCGAGACCCCGTCTCTACTAAAAATAGAAACAAATTAATTGGCCAACTAAAAATATATAGAAAAAAGTTAGCCGGGCATGGTGCTGCGTGCCTGTAGTCCCAGCTACTCAGGAGGCTGAGGCAGGAGGATCGCTTGAGCCCAGGAGTTTGAGGTTGCTGTGAGCTAGGCTGACGCCACGGCACTCACTCTAGCCTGGGCAACAAAGTGAGACTCTGTCTCAAAAAAATAGAATTCTAAGACACCATGACAGATACAATACTCCCCAATTCTTTGGGCTCAGCCTTCTGCCTCTAGTCATGCTAGAGACATGAAGGTCTCTGTCTATTTTCTTACTCTTGGAAGTTCAGATTTTGGCCTAAGGCCTGGGTGAAGATGAGGATGACTGAATGACAGAGTTACCTAACTGTTTGCAACAGAGAATGCATTCCTCCCCACCCTGTCCTGTCCCAACATGTAATTGAAAACCTCTCCCTTTGCCACCCCTCAATAGGCTTTTGCCCTTCTCTTCCTAAATAAGAGTATTAAGTTAGTGACTTACTTACTCAAATAAAAGGTTGTCCAATATTCAAGGAATCTTAGGTATGTCCTTTGGGTCTGAGCATGTGGTCAATTTCAATCTTTGTGAGTTTTCACAGAGGTCCCTTAACTCACTGTGTGAAAGAAATGCCCAGACCTAAGTCATATGAAGGTAGTTGCATGATAAAAAGCTTTTTGGATGGTGACATTGATAACCATGATAAAGTACTTGGTCCAAACTTGCCTTAGATTTATAGAAGGTCAGAGCTCGAAAGTCCTCAACGGTCATTCAGTCCAGTGGTTCCCAACCCTGGCTATCCAAAACCATCTAGGGAGTGTGTTAGAAATACAGCTTCTCTGAGGCTCATGATAAATCTACTGAATCAGACTCCAAAGAATGTATTTTAAATAATCCCATCAGGTGATTCTGACAGTAGGACAGGTTTGAGAACCATTTGTCTAATTTTTTTCTTTTTTATTTATTTTTGAGACAGAGTCTCACTCTGTCACCCGGGCTAGAGTGCCGTGGCATCAGCCTAGCTCATAGCAACCTCAAACTCCTGGGCTCAAGCTATCCTCCTGCCTCAGCCTCCCGAGTAGCTGGGACTACAGGCATGCACCACCATGCCCGGCTAATTTTTTCTATATAGTTTTAGTTGGCCAATTAATTTGTTTCTATTTTTAGTAGAAATGGGGTCTCGCTCTTGCTCAGGCTGGTTTCGAACTCCTGACCTTGAGCGATCCTCCTGTGTCGGCCTCCCAGAGTGCTAGGATTACAGGCGGGAGCCACCATGCCTGGCCTGTCTAATTGAATCCTTTGATTTTTTTTTTCAGACGAGGAAACTGAAGTTCAGAGAGGCAGGGGGGCCTACATCAAAGTGGCTAGACAGGAAAATAAGGGTAGAGCACCTCCGCCTTACTTCTCATCATCCCCTCTTTGCATAGAACACCCATATTACATTCTGTCATCCTGCTTGATCAATTACTTGTCCTTTCATTTCTCCAGAACTGTGAGTACTATGATGGTGGGACCATGTCACATCCATCTCTGAGGACTCCAAGTCCTTGAGCTTGATCCTTGAAGCCAGGCTCCCAACTTGCTGGGCAGGTGCACGTTCTTAGGCACTGTGTGTCTTTTTCCGGGGATAAAGGGTTAGGGCAGGAGCCACAGTGCCCTCTTTCCTTCAAAAAGCAGGGCAGGCTGCAAAGTTCCAAGTGTATATGCTGGCAGAGATCTGTCCAGAGCTGTGCGGAAGCTGGGAGGCTAGTTCTCGTGCTGAGAGAGCCAGAATGTCTAGTGGTGGCAGGTTACCTGAAGCTTGGGCTGGGGCTGACTGTCTGTTTGTTTATCTCGAAGAATTTTGGCCTCATTCCCATCACACTATCACTGGCAGCAGCCTGAAGTGCAGGATAATGACATGCTTTGAAAAATGCCCCAAACGTCAATTACCCAGCATTGAGACAACCCCTGGGAGTTGTTCCTTCATGTCCACATCGTTAGCTGGCTTATCACTCTCATAGCACTGTGTTTCACCCTGCCTAAGTTTGTAGGGCTGCCCAGAGCCTCAGCCTGCTGTTCTTGGGGCCAGGATAGGAAGTAGAATAAAAAGACGGCTGTTGGAGGCAGGGTAGGGCTGACTGTTTGGTAGTTTGCATTTTCGTACATTCAGATGATCTCACTGCCAAGCTGGGGAGGGAAGTATGGAAGAAGCAGCGCTGACTGTCTACCTAGAACCCTGGGTTGTAGCCTTACCATTGCCATTTTATTTTATTTTATTTTATTTTGAGACAGAGTCTTGCTTTGTTGCCCAGGCTAGGGTGAGTGCCGTGGAGTCAGCCTAGCTCACAGCAACCTCAAACTCCTGGGCTCAAGCAATCCTCCTGCCTCAGCCTCCCGAGTAGCTGGGACTACAGGCATATGCTGCCATGCCTGGCTAATTTTTTCTATATATATATTAGTTGGCCAATTAATTTCTTTCTATTTTTCTAGTAGAGACGGGGTCTCGCTCTTGCTCAGGCTGGTTTTGAACTCCTGACCTTGAGCAATTCGCCCGCCTCGGCCTCCCAGAGTGCTAGGATTACAGGCGTGAGCCACCTCGCCCGGCCACCATTGCCATTTTAATTTGCTGTGTGACTGTGGACTAGGCCCTTACCTCTCTAAGCCTCAGTTTCCCCACCTGTGCCATGAAAAAGGTTGGACTCAGAGCCTTTCAGTTCGGTTCAAGGGATACTGATGCAAGAGCCAAGCTGTAGAGGCAGAGGTGGGCACCGAATGGGTGAGACTTATTCCTGCCCTCATGGTGCCCTATTCATCCCATATCTTGAGTCCATTCTTAGAGAAGATATGTTATTACCCCCAAAGGCTCAACATATGACTTCCAAAAGCAGTTTGCATAATATGTTTGCACCCTTCTGTGCTGGCTTAGTGCTGGCAATGTCTAGTGCAGCCTGGCTCCTCTGCACTCCAGCTATTTCAGCTTTTCGAAGGCAGCCAGATACAACTGAAGACTGCTTTTCCACTGGATGTGGGTGCCTGAAGAGGTAGCTAACTCTGTTTTTTTTTTTTTTGATACAGAGTCTTGCTTTGTTGCCCAGGCTAGAGTGAGTGCCATGGCATCAGCCTAGCTCACAGCAACCTCAAACTCCTGGGCTCAAGCGATCCTCCTGCCTCAGCCTCCCGAGTAGCTGGGACTACAGGCATGCGCCACCATGCCCAGCTAATTTTTTCTGTATATATTAGTTGGCCAATTAATTTCTTTGTATTTATAGTAGAGAAGGGGTCTTGCTCTTGCTCAGGCTGGTTTCGAACTCCTGACCTCGAGCGATCCTCCCGCCTCGGCCTCCCAGAGTGCTAGGATTACAGGCGTGAGCCACCGCGCCCGGCCTAACCCTGGTTTTTAGTGTCCCCTCCATGGTCCTCTCTTGCCTTGCTCTGCAACATCTGTGGGGCTTTTCAGCATATTGACTCTCTTAGCCACACACTCCTCTAACTAGGTCACCTGCTGGCACTGGCTCAGTGCCAGCAGCCTGTGGTTTCTCTGACTGGAAAGGCCTTGATTCATCCTGTTGTGAGGAACTCCTAAATTTGGCAGCTGTTTTGCTCTGGGGATTTCTCCCCTGCCTAACCCTTCTCCTCCCAACAACCCTCTTTCCCTTCTCTACCCCACCCTCCCCCCACCCTGTCCCCTAAGGATAATGGGATGATGGTCTTTGTCTTGAAACAGGGCACTATAGACTACCAGGAAGGTCCACCCTTCCTGCGCCACTAGTGACAGCAACAAAGGCTAGCTTGGGGAACCTTAGCATCCCCCAAAGCCATGACTAATAAATAGATAATCTAGCAAAACTCATGCATTTGCTATGCCAGTAGGCATCAAGACAAATCCTCTCCTCACCTCCTTCCAACCAAATTGCTTTCCCTAAGCCTTTCCTATTGAGAAACTGTGGTCCTTCCCCCCTACCCCCATTATATGCCCCAGGGCCTAGCACAAGGCCTGGCTGGTACATAATAGATACTCAATAAATATTTGTTGAATGGATAATGACTCAACAACTGAAGACTAAACAGACCTAAAAGCCAAAGGAAATAATGCTAGCTGAGTCAGGAGACCTGGATCAGCCCCTAACTCATCTTATAACCTTGATCATGTCACTTCCTATCACTGGTCTAAGCCTCTCTCTCTGGAGAATTCTGTGCTGAACTCAGTGATCCCTTGGGGATCTTCTATGCCTCGTAGTTCATAATTCTGTAATCTCTACTCCTGTACCAAATACCACTCTGCCACTCTCCTCCCTAGCATGAAGTAAAAGAAACCTCCATCTCGTCATCAGATAGTATTGGGATCATGCTGATGAAAAAAAAAAAAAAAACGAACATAACTCTGGGTTTTGGACCAACCCAATTTCAGAGAAGTCACTGTCCCCCACCATGCTAGGAGGGATTGCTGATTGGGTCTCACCTCTGTGACTCAAATGCACATTTAAGGTTCCCTGATCTTCGCCTCCTCTACCCTGTCTTTGGTGTCCCATGAGAAGTGTGTTGAGCAAACAGTATGTCCTGGAGTCTGGTAATAGTTGGAATCAGTAGGCTCCTGGAGATCTGGAAGTCCTGGTCACAGCAAAATAAAATCCCTTTCTGCTATTATAAGCACGTAGATCTTCATTTTGAAAGTCTCATCCAACCATAAAAATATACACAGGCAAACCTGCCTGGAATGACAAGGAATCAGGCAGAAAACCAGAAAAGGTGGAATCTCTCTTAATTGGCCTTTCCCTTTTTGTCTCTAGGGATTGAGATTCCATGGGGCTCTGTGGGTGAAGCACAGGAACTTGAAGTTGTTTTTTGTTTTTTTTTTTTAAATTTAAAATGATTTTTAAGAGACCTTCCAATCCTGGAAATCTATTAATATGATTCTCTGATTCCAAATATGTAACCAGTAGAAAGGTGGTTTGTCTTACGTGTGTTCTTTTAGTGTGAGTCAGGCTGGAGCTGGGGTTGAGAAGTGACTGTAAGCATGTGTGGTGAGTTTCAGAGGGGAGGTAGAGGCTGCTGTTTCAGGAAAGGCAAAACATATTTATGAGACAAACAATGTATGCAGTCTAAAATGTATACTCAATAATTTGAAAAGCTGGTCTCCTATCCCTCCCTCCCTCCCTCCCACAAACCATTAGACTCCATGATCAAACATCAGATGTAAGCTAGATAGTCTTTGAGGTTTGTTCCAGTTCTGATGTTTTCTCTCTGACTCTATGAGATTATTCAGACTTGTAATGCACTTTTCCAATGACTCCCCTGTGGTTACTTTCAATGTCTATTCCAGGTAAGGAAAAAATGACTATAAAGTGCCTAAACCTTGATAGCCTTGGCCATAAAGTGACATGGAAGGTTGACAGTTAGTGATGGTGCATGAGTTATGAAGTAGGGAGAACCATTTAGATTCTCTGAGCCCCATAAATCAAGAATGGATCATGAAGGAAGTGTATAGAAGTATATAAAGAGACTTGCTTATACTGATGTGCCTATTGGCATTGAAATGTCATACCCTGGGGGTCCCCCACCTGTCATGGGACAAATGTCTCATAGGAGAATGTGACAGTAAATGTGCTACACTGATCAAATGCCTTTGGCGTACTTGAGCCTTTCTGGTGTTATAAATAGGAGGGAATGAGCCTGGATTCAAATGTGTCATGCTGTCAGAAAGAGAAGGGATGTGCTACCATGTCTAAGGAGCTTGGAGGATCCCATAGTTGGGAAAAGGGCCAAAGGAGGCCCTCTATTTCAAGAAGAGAAAAGTTTGATGTCCCTCTCCACTGTCAGAGTATAATTTGAGCTAAGTGACTATTAGCAGGTTGGTCCTTGACCCCCTTGGATAACAGTGAAATGACCAGAATAGAGCTGGCAAGTCCCCCAGGCGCCCTCCAGACTGGACACGCATTGAGGCTGGGCCAGCCCACCACCATTCCAACTGCCCGTGTGCTCTCTTCCCTGGAGCAATACCACCCATTCTCAGCAGGGTGGATTTGGGAGCTGGCCTGGTGGGTGGCAGGCTTTCCCTCTTGTCCTGCTGGGGCCAGTCTTATCAGCCCCCATTCTAGGAAAGAGGAGTACACACGTGTCTATAGCTCAGGTACCATTTTGAATAAGGGAGCGAGCAATGAGCAACACAGAAAGGTGAAGGCATGTGAGGACCTCAAAGGTTGCCTAGTGCAATGTTTTTCAAAGTGTGCATTGTAACCCATGAAATTAATTTAGAAGCTTACAGTCTGCATTTAAAAAATAAAATGCATTAGAAAATGTCAGTTTGTCATGCAGAGTAGAGATCATTACTGTTTTGTGAAATTTGTTTGAATTATATATAAATATCACACATATAGTTTAAAACATATCAGTTATATATGTACATTTTATATTATGGCACATATGTGATAAATCCATATATATTATTAGATATATAAAATATATAGATATATAAATATACACAGGTCTTCCTTTACTAATGCTCAAGTGACATGATTTCAAGTGTCCTCAGTCTACAGTCCACTCTCCTCTGGACATCCTCCAGTTGGTTCTAAAGTATGGGGCCCAGAACTACAGCAGCCTCCCAGGTGTAGTCTGCCCAGAGTAGAGGAAAACACAACTATCTGCTTTGTTCTGACCAGTACATTTTGGACGGCTCAGTTCAAGATTTCCAATAGGGTAGCACCTCACAACTTGGTATCTATTGAACTTACAGTTGCCTAAAACTCCTAGGTATCTCTCACACATGTCTCTGCTAAAGTCTGGCTCCCTTATCCTACTGCTGTGCAGGTTGCTTTTTAATACTAGTATAGAAACTGTCATGTATTTCTGTCATAGTTTACCTTTCATCTTGACTTACCTTTTTTTAATCCACGTACACATCCTATCTATGACCATCCTCATTCATATTTAAATCTGGTTTTATTGGCTCACATAGCCCTTGCTCAGCAGGTCATATTTATTTTTTTCCAGATCATTCCTTATTTTTAAAAAAAACACTATTTGTTTATTCATTCATTCATTTAGAGATGGGGTCTCACTATGTTGCCCAGGCTGGAATGCAGTGATTATTCACAGGCATGATCATAATGTACTATGGCCTCGAACTCCTGTGCTCAAGTGATCCCACCTCAGCCTCCCTAGTAGGTGGGACTACAGGTGTCACTGTGCCAAGCTTTTAACTAATATTTTGTAATTGACACACAACAATTGTACATATTTATGGGGTACATGTGATATTTTGATACATGCATATAATGTGTAATGATCAAATCAGGATAATTAGGATATCCATCACCTCAAAATTTATCATTTCTTTGTGTTGGGGGGCAGACCATTCCTTTTATTGCTCATCTATTCTTCCTCTGTCTGACTACCATTATGCTCCCATCCCAGCCAAGCTGATATCCTCACTATTTTTCTCTCTGTACCCCAGATGTACTTCTGCCTCTGGGCTTTTTTTTTTTTTTTTTGAGACAGAGTCTCGCTTTGTTGCCCAGGCTAGAGTGAGTGCCGTGGCATCAGCCTAGCTCACAGCAACCTCAAACTCCTGGGCTCAAGCAATCCTTCTGCCTCAGCCTCCCGAGTAGCTGGGACTACAGGCATGAGCCACCATGCCCGGCTAATTTTTTATATATATATCAGTTGGCCAATTAATTTCTTTCTATTTATAGTAGAGACGGGGTCTTGCTCTTGCTCAGGCTGGTTTTGAACTCCTGACCTTGAGCAATCCGCCCGCCTCGGCCTCCCAGAGTGCTAGGATTACAGGCGTGAGCCACCGCGCCCGGCCTGCCTCTGGGCTTTTGACTACACTAAGCCCTCACTAATGCTACCTTCCTTGCCATAATCCATATTTCATGGCCCAATTCAAGTCATTACACCTTCCATGATGCTTTATTCAGCAGCTCTAGATCATATTAATCTATCCTCTGAATTTCTACATTTCTATAGCATTTCTTGTATTTTGCTTCATAATTTTATATAAGTCCTATTATCTACATTAGAAGTGCATGGCTGAGTCGTACAAGTGGGCACTTCAAAGCTAGACTATCTGGGTTCAAATCCAATTCTACAGTTCTATAATTTGCTAGTTGTATATCCTTGTGCAAATTACTTAATCTTTCTGCTTGTCTTATTTCCTCAAAATCAGGATAGTAACAGTAGGTATTGCATGGCGTTGCTTGGTGGTTTAAGTGAATTTATATATATGGTGTACTTAACAGTGCCTGGCACATATAAGCGCGCTCAAAGAATATTAACTTTCATTATGATTATATACTATATACTTTCATATACTCCATCTTATTTGATCTGGGAGTCCCTGTTTGACAGATGAGAAGCTACAGCTTAAGAGGTAAAGTGACTTGTCATACAACATACATCGTACAACGAGTGGGCTGTCTGAGGGTTATTGGGAGATTAACTATAAAGTAGAATAGAAGATGCCAAGGGCCATGAGAGGGGGAAGGAAAAGGTCCCCGGGAATTTAGAAGCTGTTCTGGGTGAGGAGAGGAGGGGAAGCTCGCTGATGGTAAGAGGAAGCAATGAAGAAGGCTTAGGATAGGATTTGCCTTGACAAGTGTCTGCCTGGCCATTCCGGGCAGAGAGGGTCCACGAGGGTGAGGGGTGGTGGAAGAGGTGGGGTGTGGCTCCTCCTACATTTTACTTCTGGTATAGAGGGCATGGTCAGAAGCAAGAGGAGAAGGGACCTGAAGAGGAGACAGTAGGGCATAGCAGCCATGTGGGAGCAGCCAGAGGTAATTCTATAGCATGGGCAGGAGGATACCGTGTTTCCCTGAAAATAAGACCTACCCATAAAATAAGGCCTAGCAGGATTTCTAAGCATTCGCACAATAGAAGCCCTACCCCGAAAATCAGCCCTAGAGATGAGCGTGGCTACATAGCTCATCTGCACAACCCATGCATTTTGTCGCAGAGCAGGAAAGAAGACGAGCAGCCCTTCTCATCTGCCCCATGAGAGCTCTGTGGCTCGACCTGAGAGATCGGGGCCCATGGTTCTAAAGGAAATAGAGTTGCAAGAAATTCAGGATGGAATTTGGGGTTTGGAGAGTTATGATGATGTTCCAGAAGAAGACGACTTAACTATATTTGAATAAATGTAGATTGTTGTTCTGTACTTAAAAAAAATA
This sequence comes from Microcebus murinus, assembly GCF_040939455.1. Lineage (NCBI taxonomy): Eukaryota > Metazoa > Chordata > Mammalia > Primates > Cheirogaleidae > Microcebus > Microcebus murinus. Next base: position 7,352,534 of record NC_134136.1, read on the forward strand.
ACACACCCCCTGAAAATAAGCCCTAGGGTGTCTTCTTGAGGAAAAATAAATATAAGACCCTGTCTTATTTTCGGGGAAGCACGGTAGTATGTATGTGAGAGAGGGAGGAGAAGAGCCTACAGTGGCAAGACAAGACTTTGACTTTTGTTCCAAAATACCTACTCACAAAATCCATGAATATCTGACTACTGCATCGGGCTCTTACAATTCTTGATTGATTCGTCCTGGCAAGATTATCAGATAAGCCAGCTGATCTATTTGAAAAGCACTCATTGTTGTCTCAGTTCTGTGTTAGGCTGTGGAGGACTGACAGAAGGAAGAAGCAAGGTCTCTTCCCCAAGGAGCTTCCAATCTAGATAATGTACTATAACTGATTATGTGTCAGTTGTGCTTGTTGAATGGTGAAGTTGTTATTTAATAGATTGTGTTCTGTAATTCATAAGTAGGGCTGTGGGAAAGAGGCAAGAAGTGGATGAAGAAACTGCCAGGTGGTGGGAGGGCACTGGCTGGGGAAGAAAGTGCAGAGAAGGGAGGTTAGGAGTTAGATTGGAGGGGAAAGAAGGCACTTTTCTTCCTTCCCAACTGGGCAGAAGGCCAGCCTTAGAGTTCAATGTGTGGGCCAAGATTCTTGGCCAGGCCTGAGTTTGGAAGGTGGTGAATTGAAATATGAGTTACCATGTACACTTCTACCTCAGCTCCCTGGGCCTTCATCTGCCCAGTAGGTGATAATTGGAATGAAGGAAAGAGTAGTTGAGATTATTTCAGCTCCTTGGGATGCTGCTGCAGACACATTTGAGCCATCATTATCATGGGATGGGAAAGCCGGATGTCAAATTAAGATAGTTATCACTGTACTACCATTACCACCACCACCACCACTACTACTACTACTATGAAGGAAGAAGAAGAAGGAAGAAGAAGAAGAAGAAAAAGAAGAAGAAGAAAGAGGAGGAAGGAGGGGGAAGGAGGGAGAAGGAGGGGGAAGGAGGAGGAAGGAGGAAGAAGAAGGAAGAAGGAAGAAGAAGGAAGAAGAAGGAAGAAGAAGAAGAAGAAAGAGGGGAAGGAGGGGGAAGGAGGGGAAAGAAGGAGGAAGGAGGAGGAAGAAGAAGAAGAAACACGTGTGGTGCTACCAATGATCATTCTGAAGAGCCTACACTTGGGCACTGCCCTTGCCTAGTGGGCTCAAAATTGAGGATACTAAAGACTGTTTCCATGCCTTCCAATCTGGGCCATGGGTAGATAATTCCCTGGGACCAGACCTTCTCAGCGGGCTGGGTTAGCAGTGCTCTTTTGCACTCTCCTGCAGGCCAAACCTTTTCCAAGAAGTGGTGGCAAAGCCACTGACTCCCTTCTGCCTATAAGAAGAATGTTGAAGAATTTGGAAGGACCCTTAGGAACCATCAAGTCTGACTCCTTCATTGTACTGGTAGAAGCATGGGGGCTCAGAGAGAAACAGGGACTTGACCAGAATCACACAGTAAAGCAGTGGCAGAAATGGTCCTAACCCAGGTCTCCTGGCTCATAGGCCCATGTGCACTTCCCACAGCATCCATCTCTCCCTACTTCCTATCCCTCTGCCTCCACCAACTTCTAATCACTTGACCAAGCTGGCCTCAGACTGAGCTTATGAACTTCCTCTAGAGCAGTAGTTCTCAACCCCAGCAACCTATCAAAATCCCCTGGGGAGCTTTAAAAAAATACTAATGTCCTGGCCTTATCCTAAACCAATTGAATCATCATCACATATAAGGTATGGAGTGATATTTTTCAAAGCTCCCTAGGTGATTCTTTTGTATATATACATTTCTGAATATTGTGGGGGTACAAATGTTTAGGTTACATATATTGCCTTTGCCCCATCCAAGTCAGAGCTTCAAGCATGTCCATCCCCCAGACAGTGTGCACCACACCCATTAGGTGTGTGTATACCCATGCCCTCCTCCTCGCTCCCACCTGCCCGACAAGATGCACTGAATATAAAAAATCACTGCTCTCTCTTGTATATTCCTGGATGGAGCTGGAACCCATTCTACTAAGTGAAGTATCTCAAGAATGGAAAAACCAGCACCACATGTACTCACCAGCAAATTGGCATTAACGGATCAACACCTAAGTGGACATATAGGAGTAACATTTATCGGGTGTTGGGAGGGTGGGAGGGGGAAGAGGGGATGGATATATACAACCATAACGAGTAAGATGTGCAACGTTTGGGGGATGGACAATCTCGAAGCTCTTACTTGAGGGGGGAGGGGGAGCATGGGAAATATATGTAACCTTAACACTTGTACCCCCATAATATGCTAAAATAAAAAAAAATTTAAAAAATCACTGCTCTGTGGAAAACAAGTGTCATATATGTGAGGAGGCCTGAAGGGCCTACTCCCAATGAAGCAGACTTCCCAGCCACTGCTCCACTGACTCTAGGCTACCCTCCACCTCAGCAAGTCCCCCAACCCTGGTATGTGGAAGGCCTAGGAGTCAAAGGGCCTAGGAGTCGAAGTATGAGTTTCAAGGTCACTGATACTGTTCTGAGCCACATTGACCCTCTTGTCATTGCCTTTCCCCTCGTCCCAGCTCAGTAGTATTTGACTTCCAGTCTTACTCTTTCTTTGCTCATCACGAAGGCCTGTAAGAAGACCACCTGCCTCCAATGGGAATCACATAAACAATTTGCTTCAGTTTCTGATTTTTTTTTGAGGCTCCAACTGAGGCATGTCTATTCTCTGGCTCCTTCCAAGGGGGCTGAGTATCTAGAACCACCTACCAGCACCCCCTCCCATCTGCTTGCCATTCCCACTGAACTTGCTTCCTAAGCACCAGAATTTTAGGGAAAGCCAAAGCAGAACAGGGAGAAGGGAGACATTGGGCACTGGGACCCCCAATACACATTTAGCTCTTTGCCTGTTGTCTTGCTGGCTCTAGGCCCATCGTTATGAATAAGCTTGAATCACCCAGGGATAAGTAAGTAGAGATGTATTTCTTTCTCTATACCACCAAGTGGTCTTTCTTTTTTTAGAAAATAAGATTTATTGAAATATTACACAAAATTAAACATTAGTAATACTAAATAAAACATCCTCTTCAGCACATTACATAAGCCTATCATCATAATCAGCCTGGAAGGGATTATCGGTAATGTTTGGCAACATATAGTCACTTTGTTTTTTAAGTGGTCTTCTCCCCTCCAGCTTTATTGAGGCATAATTGACAAATAAAAATTGTATATATTTAAGATGTGCAACATGGGTGATTTTATACACGTATACATTGTAAAGTTTACCACAATCAAGTTAACGAACACATCCATCACCTCACATAGTTACTATGTATTTTTGTGGTAAGAACACTTAAGATCTATACCCCTAGCAAATTTCAAATATATATAATAATATAGGACTAACTGTAGTCACCATGCTGCACATTAGATCTGCAGAATTTATTTCTCTTATCACTGAAAGTTTGTACCCTTTGACAAACATCTCCCCATTCTCGACAACCCTCAGCCTCCGGTAACCACTCTTCTACTCTCTGCTTCTGAGTTCAACTGTTTTAGATTTCACATATAAGTGAGATCATACAGTATTTGTCTTTCCCTGTCTGACTTATTTCACTCAGCATAATGTCCTTCAGGTTCATATATGTTGTCACAAATGGTAGGATTTCCTTTGGTTTTTAAGGCTGAATAATATTCCAGTGTGTGTGTGTGTGTGTGTGTGTGTGTGTGTGTGTGTATCACATTTCTTTTTTTTTTTTTTTTTTTTTTTTTTTTTTTTTTTGAGACAGAGTCTCACTTTGTTGCCCAGGCTAGAGTGAGTGCCGTGGCGTCAGCCTAGCTCACAGCAACCTCAAACTCCTGGGCTCGAGTGATCCTTCTGCCTCAGCCTCCCAGGTAGCTGGGACTACAGGCATGCGCCACCATGCCCGGCTAATTTTTTATATATATATCAGTTGGCCAATTAATTTCTTTCTATTTATAGTAGAGACGGGGTCTCGCTCTTGCTCAGGCTGGTTTTGAACTCCTGACCTTGAGCAATCCGCCCGCCTCGGCCTCCCAAGAGCTAGGATTACAGGCGTGAGCCACAGCGCCCGGCCAACATTTCTTTATCCATTCATCCAACAGACACTTAGGTTGTTTCCATATCATGGCTATTGTCTGTTTTTTTTTTTCTCACCACTATACTAATGAGGTCATATCATGGCTATTATGAATCATGGTTCAATGAACATGGGAAGTGCAGATATATCTTTGAGATACAAATTTTAATTCCTTTGGGTGTATACTCAGAAGTGGAATTACTGGATCATATGATAGTTTTGTTATTTTTAATTGTTTCAGGAAGCTCCATATTGTTTTCCATAAAGGCTGTAGTAATTTACATTCCCACCAACAGTGTACAAGGGTTCCCTCTTCTCCACAACCTTGCCAATACTTATTATCTCTTGTCTTTTTGATGATAGCCATCCTAACAGGTATGAGGTGATATCTCGTTGTGATTTTAATTTGCATTTCCCTGATGATTAGTGATGTTAAACACCTTTTCATATACCTGTTGGCCATTTGTGTGTCCTCTTTGGAAATATGTCTAGTAAGTTCCTTTGCCCATTTTTAATTGGGTTATTTGAGGGTTTTTTTGTTTTGTTTTGTTTTGCTATTAAGTTGTAGGGGTTCTTTATATATTTTGAATATTAACCCTTTCCAGATAAATGGTTTGCAAATATTTTTTCCCACTCCATATACGTTGGTTGCCTTATGATTTTGTTGATCAAACTGATTTTGATTTTGTTTTTAATTTTGATTATGATTTTTTTTTTTTTTTTTTTTTTTTGAGACAGAGTCTCGCTTGTTGCCCAGGCTATAGTGAGTGCCATGGCGTCAGCCTAGCTCACAGCAACCTCAAACTCCTGGGCTCAAGCGATCCTTCTGCCTCAGCCTCCCGAGTAGCTGGGACTACAGGCACGCGCCACCATGCCCAGCTAATTTTATATATATATATTAGTTGGCCGATTAATTTCTTTCTATTTTTATAGTAGAGACAGGGTCTCGCTCAGGCTGGTTTTGAACTCCTGACCTTGAGCAATCCGCCCGCCTCGGCCTCCCAGAGTGCTAGGATTACAAGCGTGAGCCACCACGCCTGGCCTTGATTATGATTTTGTTGATCAAGCTGAGCAGAAGCTTTTCAATTTTATGTAGTCTTAAAACTACATGTTTTGTGTAATTGTTTATTTTAGCTTTTGTTGCCTATGCTTTTGGTGTTATATCCAAATATCATTGCAAAGACCAATGTCAAGGAGTTTTTTTCCCTATGTTTGCTTCTAGGAGTTTTATGGTTTCAGGTCTTACATTTAAGTCTTTAATCCATTTCAAGTTAATTTTTGTGTATGACGTAAGGTAAGGGTCCAATTTCATTCTATTGCATGTGTACATCCAGTTTTTCCAACACCATTTATTGAAGAGACCATCCTTTCCCCATTGTATGTTCTTGGCACCCTTGTCAAAGATTAGTTGACCATATATGCTTGGGGTTTTTTTGGTTATTTTTTAAATTTTTTATTTTTTCATATTATGGGGGTACAAATATTGTTAGGGTTACATATATTGCCCCTGCCATTCCTCCCCACGCCCCTCCCCCTCCGCCTTACCAAAACATCAAGCATGTCCTACTGGGTTTTCTATTCTGCTCTATTGGTCTAAGTATCTATTTTCATGCCTGTACCATACTGTTTTGAATGCTATACCAATGTAATATAATTTAAAATCAGGAAATGTGATGTCTTCAGTTTTGTTCTTTCTCAATATTGCTTTGGCTATTCGGTCTTTTGTGGTCACATACAAACTTTAGGATTTTTTTCTATTTCTGTGACAAATGCCATTGGAATTTTTTTTTTTTTTTTTTTTTTTGAGACAGAGTCTCACTCTGTTATCCAGGCTAGAGTGAGTGCCATGGCATCAGCCTAGCTCACAGCAACCTCAAACTCCTGGGCTCAAGCGATCCTTCTGCCTCAGCCTCCTGAGTAGCTGGGACTACAGGCATGCGCCACCATGCCCGGCTAATTTTTTATATATATATATCAGTTGGCCAATTAATTTATTTCTATTTATAGTAGAGACGGGGTCTCGCTCTTGCTCAGGCTGGTTTTGAACTCCTGACCTTGAGCAATCCGCCCACCTCGGCCTCCCAGAGAGCTAGGATTACAGGCATGAGCCACTGCGCCTGGCCTAACCATTGGAATTTTGATAGGAATTTCATTGAATCTGTAAAACACTTTGGGTAATATGGCCATTTTAACAATATTAATTCTTCTGATCCATGAACATAGGGCATCTTTCCATTTATTTGTGTCTTCTTCAGTTTCTTTCATCAATGTCTTATAGTTTTCAATGTACAGATCTCTCACCTCCTTGGTTAAATTAAGTATTTTATTATTTTTGATACTATTGCAATTTTAGTCTTTTTATGCCCTCCCTTGGTTAGATTTCTGCTCCTTCCTCCACCTCCCTTCACGTATGACTCAGTGCCCAGGAATTTGCTTGTTAAATCTCCCGGACTGGTGTTGTGTGGGCTTTTTAAATGTAAAATCAAAACTAGAGCAATAAAGAAATTGCTTTGGGCCAGTGTTGTGGGAGAATCGCTTATTGTGTTCAGCGCCATTCGTGATGGGTGGACTGGAGTGCCCAGAAAGCTCAGCTGGCTCACCAGAGCCCTGCCTGGATCTCTTGAAGCCAGTTATAAAATTCTGCTTCGGCTTCTACCTGTTACTGAGCCCTGAACTGGTCTTTTTTTTTTTTTTCTTTTTTATTTCAGCATATTATGGGGGTACAAATGTTTAGGTTACGTATATTGCCCTTGTCCCACCCAAGTCAGAGCTTCAAGCGTGCCCATCCCTCAGATGGTGCGCACCACACCCACTGGGTGTGTGTATAACCTGGTCTTTTTTTTTTTTTGGAGCCAAGAGTCTCACTCTGTTGCCCGGGCTAGAGTGCCGTGGTGTCAGCCTAGCTCACAGCAACTTCCAACTCCTGGGCTCAAGTGATCCTCCTGCCTCAGCCTCCCGAGTAGCTGGGACTACAGGCATGCGCCACCATGCCTGGCTAATTTTTTTCTATATATTTTTAGTTGGCCAATTAATTTGTTTCTATTTTTAGTAGAGACGGGGTCTCGCTCTTGCTCAGGCTGGTTTCGAACTCCTGACCTCGAGCGATCCTCCCACCTCGGCCTCCCAGAGTGTATAACCTGGTCTTGTTCCGAAGTTTTTCCTGCCTCCTATCAAGGTGAGAGGCTGAGAGGTACCCAGGGAAGGAGAGGCAGAGGCAGTGGCCCTGTGGGGGCTGGAGCTGCGTTGAAGTCATGGAAGTCTGCAGACAGAAATGCTGACTAGTGGTGGCCTCTAGTGGAAACAGCTTGTAGAGAGGGCTGCACCCTTGCCAGTCCCTGGGGTTTTGCAAGAGGAAACACTCACTGAAAGGCAAAGTTTGAGTCCCCACCACCACTGGGGCTCTAGGTCATTGTGAATTTTGGGGTTCTGCCACTTAAAGCTGTGTGACTGTGGGCAAGTGGCTTACATGCATTCTCAGTTTTCTCATCTGTGAAGCAGGTGCAATAAAATATTTGCAAACCATTTATCTGGAAAGGGTTAATATTCCAAATATATAAGGAACCCCTACAACTTAATAGCAAAAAAAAATCCATTAATCCATTTCAAGTTAATTTTTGTGTATGACGTAACATAAGGGTCCAATTTCATTCTATTGCATGTGTACATCCAGTTTTTCCAACACCATTTATTGAAGAGACCATCCTTTCCCCATTGTATGTTCTTGGCACCCTTGTCAAAGATTAGTTGACCATATATGCTTGGGTTTATTTCTGGGTTCTCTATTCAGCTCTATTGGTCTAAGTATCTATTTTCATGCCAGTACCATACTGTTTTGAATGCTATACCAATGTAATATAATAACCCAATTAAAAACTGGGCAAAGGAACTTGATAGACATATTTCCAAAGAGGACATATGGGTATCAGTGCAGTTGTGTGGAGTAAAGCAAGTTAAGTATATAAAAGTGGAAGGGGGGTAAAAAACAATGTTAGTTTCCTAACCTTTCTGTATCCTGGTCCCAACAGTCACGCCCATTGTTGGAAGAAAACAGTTGCATCTAACACTGTCTTTAATTCCTACCCCACGTCCTGGCCATTCTCCATTTTGCTTTGTGTTCTCCAACCCAGATGATTAGGAAGATAGGATGGTAAGGAGTGTCTGGAGCAGATCAGGGTCTATACATTCAGGGTACCTGGAAGAGCTATTGGAGTTGAATGGCTTTGATTGCAACTAGTGTGGGTGGTATGAGCACATTAGCACACAGCAGAGCAAGCACTGAGATGACAGGGCCATCAAAGGAAAGAGCCAAGATTTCAGAAAGAAGCTTGCTGATGCCTGTCCTCTTCTGTTTGTTCTCTCTAAAGACTCAGAGCTCCAGCTGGGCCTGTGGGTGTGGGGAAGACAGCAACAGCTGGGCAAAGAAGAGGTACACTAGGTGGAGTTCTGTGGCACCCATGAGAATGCACCTTGCAGATCTCCAACTCTAGGGAGCATAACTGACCAAAGGCCTTGGCTGCTGCACTCTGAAATCTGTCCCAGCGTTAGCAACAAGGTCACTCCTGCTACACAGCAGAGATACTAAGATAGGCCCATTCTTGGGAAGCATGGAACTCCTCTTACTGCTAACTGACCTGGGCTTCAGGAATCCCTGATGGACTGGCCAAGCCTTCCTTAGAGTGGAGGGCAGACTAGGAAGCTTCCATTCAACCTTCCTCCCTTTCTCCCCCACTCAGGGTCACATTTACATCACAGTCTCACAGCCCTCCTAACCTTCCCAGACTTCCCCACCATCTGCTCTCATTTCCCTTAATCAATCCTTGCACATTTAATCCCATTTTATTGTCAGCTTTCTTGAGGTCCCAGACTAACACAAATTCTGACCATTGTGAAATCAAATGTATTGGCCTGGAGTCTGGACTTGTCCCCAGGATCCTGTGTAATGAGAAGCCTCAGAACACCTTTAGAAAATAGTCGGCAGTAGAGAAAAATCAGGCTTGATTTAAATTATTTTAAATAAAAAGAATAAAATTTAAAAAATATATAAAAAAAATTAAAAAAAGAAAATAGTCGGCAGATTTTTTTTTATTGTCAAAATAGTTGTTTTATTGAATTTTGAGTTTCCTTCTAAGGAGATTTTTTTTTTATTTCGGCATATTATGGGGGTACAGATTTTAAGGTTTCAATAAATGCCCATTTCCCCCCCTCCCCCGACAAGTCTGAGTCTCCATCATGACCATCCCCCAGATGGTGCACATCTCACTCATTATATATGTATATACCCGCCCCCCTCCCCCCTCCCCCCTCCCACCTGCCCAATACCCTATTACTGTAGTACCTATGTGACCACTTAGGTGCTGTTCAGTTAATACCAATTTGCTGGTGAGTATATGTGGTGCTTGTTTTTGGCAGATTTCTAAACATTGGAGAAGTATCCCTAAGGTTTGGAGAGACTTTGTGAATTATTCAAATGTATTGCCCTGCTTTACTCCAAATCAATATCTCAGACAAATAAGTTTCTTTATTTTTAATATTCCAACTTAGTGTCTTACGTGCCTTCTTCTGGAAGGCGATCTTTCCTTAGTCTAATGATACTGTAGTATTGCCTAAGAGGCATTGGTTTCCTCTTATTCTCCATTTTGGAACTGAGAGTCAGAGAAATCTAGCTCCAGGTTTGCCACTGACAAAGAGAACAAACTGTTAGACAAATCCGGATACTTTCTATGACCTTCCCTTTCTGAGCCTCAGCTCTTATTTTCTGTGACTGTACCTTTTCTCTGTTTCTTCAGTTCCATTCTTCAGAACTTGTAGTGTTCGAGTTCTTCTAAAAGAAGAATGTGTTAGAGAAGGAGTGTGTGTGTGTGTGTGTGTGTGTGCGCACATGCGTGTTTGTAATAAAAAGTGGGGGGACGGAGGGGGAGTGGGAGAGAGAGCTAGAAGGAGAGGGAGAGAGAGCGTGGAAGTGAGACATCTCGGGTAGCTTGTTTCCAGCTTTGCTTGGCGGTTCCCTCACACGCAGTGCTAGGCAACACACATGGTGACCTACTTTTGCAAGAAGGCTCTTTGGAGTTACAGTCTTCTTTACCTTGCTTCTTCGTCTGGGATGGGCCTGCTACTAAACAACAGATACGGAGGAACGGAGGATCTGTGGCTCTGGTATCATCACCAAATTAAAGAAATTGTAAGCTTGCAAGGGCATTCCAGCTCTGAGCTTTGTGTTGATTGAAACCCCCCCCACCCCGAGATTTGAAACTTAATCACTTACTGTACCTCCTAGGAGGGATTCTGGCTTAATCCCATCTCCAGCCCCATCTGGAGAGGCCAGGATACTTTGTCCCAAACCCCTGACTCCCCTAAAGCTAACCCTGTCCCCTGCAATGGCCTCCACTCTTTCCTACTTCAGTGGAGTGAGGACTCCGGAAGCTTTCAGCGCAGGCCAGGCGTGCTCCTTTAATAGCTACCCCTCCCCCCCCCCAGCTCCCTCTTCCTGCCTTCTCTTCCCTCTAGTGGCGGAAACTCCACCTCTGTTGACCCAGTGTCTTTAAAGAGGGTCCTGAGATGCCCCTCTGGGTTCAGGCATCCAGAGAATGACTGGGGATCAAGCTGTTTGTACTTTCTCGTTCCCCAGCTCCTTTAGAGGCTTGAGGTTCTCTTCATTTGAAGTAGGTCTGAGGTATTTGCTGCCTTGGTAGCCTCCTGACTGCTAGTGTTTTACCCGGAGTTTTTGGTTCCGTTTTGGTGTTCTTGTCCCAGAACCTCACAACTTCTATGCTGAGCCTGCTATACACTCATGGAGAATGGGCTTCTCCAGAAGGAAGGGAAAACGTTTACAGGCCTGGAAGACCATGACCAAAGAGAAACAAGACTGAACGGGGGACAGGGAAGTAGTTGTGCTTTAGGACTAGTGTAGCAGGAATTCATTAGGGGCTCAAGACATCTGTTAGGAAACTGAAGCTAAAATCCCATCCAAAATAAAAGCCTTTCAAAAGCACGACCCACATAATGAGTGAGATGCGCACCATCTGAGGGATGGTCATGCTGGAAACTCAGACTTGTGGGGGGAGGGGGAGAAAGGGCATTTATTGAAACCTTAAAATCTGTACCCCCATAATATGCCGAAATAAAAAAAAATATGGCTATCCAAGAGCCAAAAAAATAAAAAAATAAAATAAATTAAAAAAAAAAATAAGCACGACCCACAAGGTCAACAACGGAATCTGGTCTGGGATACCCAAAACGCTTAGGCCACCAACTTCTGCTTGTATCTTGTGAGACCACATACAGGTCCCCTTAATCGCTTTGTGACTCAGTTTACCCACCTATAAAATGACGGATTGGACCGTTTAGGTCCCACCTTTTAGGATAGTGAGATCGTAGCTAGCCTGGGAAAGAAGAGATCTTCGTAACTCTATACATTATTCGGAACTCCGCAGGGACTACTGCAGAGGGAGAGGATGGGTGGGGAGAAAAGAAATGAGAAAAAATCTCAGTGGAGATTCCAATAGGCTGACAAGTACCTACATCACATCAGAGCATTCCTGCTTTTGTATAATTTATACAATGCTCTTCAGTGTAAGATTGCAATTGGAAAGGAAAAAGGGTTCCATGGATTAGAAAAGTTTTAACTTTCTAACATCCAGCTGTAAGTGAATCTGGAAAAGTAAGCGTTTAGTTTTTGTAACTTCTGTAATGGTGGCAGAAATAGGGAAGAGGGTTAGAAATGGATATTGAGTTAGTTCAACAGCATCTACTACTACACTTAATATTTTTGTTCTCAATCTTATATTTTATAGCTTATTAAGGTATAATTGATGTACAATAAACTATGCATATTTAAAGTATATAATTTGGTAAATTTTGACAAATATATATACTCATGAAATCATTACAATAATCTAGAGAATGAATATATCCACCACCCCCAAAAGTTTATTCCTACTCTTTTGTAGTTCATCCCTCCCTGTACTGCCATTCCCAGATAACCACTGATCTGCTCTCTGTACCTATAGATTAATTGAAATTAATTTAGAATTTTATATAAGTGGAATTATATAGCATTTACTCTTTGTCTAGAAATTCTTTACTCGGCATTATTATTTGGAGATTCAGAATAAGGCACGTATGGATATTTTATTCCTTTGTATTGCTAAGTAATATTCCATTGTGTTGCCATATCACAGTTTGTTTTACCTATTTACCTGTTGATGGACATTTGGGTTGTTTACAGTTTGGGGCTGTCACAAATAAAGCTGTTCTGAACATTTATATATAAGTCGTTTACAAGGTTTTTAAAATTTAACTGATGCCTTTCATTTTCAAAATGTTCTCAGCAGAAACTGACTTGGCAAATGTTGCATTTGTATTTCTCTTTTGTACTCAAGGCTATTTTGGGCAGTTTTTGTTGTTGTTGATGTTTCATATCCTTTGATGTTATTATACATTGCGGATCCTACAGTTGCACCTTCCCAAGCACCATGAAAGGGTTTCTGAAGCCATTCAGAATTTCAGTTGAAAAATGTTAAGACTTTATATATAAAAAGTGCTCTTGGGGGAAACAGAGAGACAAAAGCCCTCGTAAATATTCTATATTTACTAAAACAAACCAATAAATATAATATCAACTAAAGATGGTATTAATTTCTTTTTAAACCCACTGGTCTAGACAAAGGCTAGGGTCTTCACCCAGTTAGTGGAGACTAGAAGTCCATGAGTGGACAAGGGACACTATCCTAAAATAATCAGTTTCAGATCTGTGGATTCTGGTTTCCAGGGCTGGGCTGGCCTGTGGCCAGCAAACAGCCGTTGTTTTAGGAAAGGGGTCCAGAGAGAAATTGCATGGTGTAAAACTGTTATTAATAATAGAACAGGATATGAGATTCATCTCATGTCTTCCTTCCAGGCCTCCCCAAGGAAATGGCCATACTTTTATTTCACTCTTACTTTATATTTCATTAATAAAATTTAAAATGACCCCATGGAGCTATCTAGAAACCAAGGGTGACTCTTCAGGCCATGAGGAGAGTATGGCTTGAAGAGATTTGGCCACAGTATGGAAAGGGACAGCCTGGAATGGGGGATCCAAGCACAAAAACTTTGCCCTGGACTCTGAAGTCCCTGCACATGTCCTTGAGAATTAACTACTGCAGAGAAAGGCAAGAGTAGAACTCTTTGGAAAGCCTTGGCCCCATCAGCGGCTGCAGTCCCACATGTTCTTGCTGCCCTTGCCCACCCTTCGCACTCTTCCCCTAGGCCTCGAGGCCGGCTTGAACAATATTTCACTTTTCTGGGCTGCCACAAGGCTGGGGTGGTGCCCAGCCCATTTTGTAGGTTGGAGACAGCATTTGTGAACATGGGCAGTCCCCGCTGGAAGGCAGGAAAGGGCTGGAGAGAGGGTTGGAGGGAGGCCCAGTGAGAAGCACATTGCAATTTTCTTTCCCAGCGAGCCCTCATATTGGGGGGATAATTCCAGGGAAGTAGGATGCATTGTTCTTTGCTTACTGCTAGTCTCTAGGCGATGAATGGCCTTGTGAGGGAGCAGGATAAAGATGGGGAGGGGACGGAGCGAGGAGGTGGTGGAGGATATGGGGACCAGGAGTCCCTGGGGCTCCCAGGCGCTGACTGGTCTGCTCACAAACATCAGAACTTCCCCTCTCTGGCCCTCCCAGCCCCGGGGGAATGTGAACTGTTTTGCTCTCCTAGATCAGGAAGAACAAGATGTCCTTATCTGGTGGAAGAGGGCTGGTGAATACCACCTCCAAGGAGAGAAGAGAAGGGAACCAAGAGAACTGCAAACCCAGCAGGTAGCACCATTCTTGGGGAAAGCCTAGGAATAAGGGGGAATGTTCCATCCAAGGCCCCCCACGGTTTCAGGAGTCCGGATGGGCGGTGGATTCAGATTCCATACTCTCCCACCAATGCTTCAAAGCCCTGGTTCTTGTGGCTGGTATGAATTTTTTTTACTGGTATTGTCTTTACAAGCTTTTTCTAGACCTAGCTTCTAAAAAGCTTTGAAAGCCAAACATCTGATCAGATCACAGCATTCTCCACCCTCTTCCCTGACTCCCTACAGCCATATACAGCCATCCCTCGGTATCTGTGGGAGATTAGTTCCACGACCCCTGCAGATACCGAAATCCACACATGCTCGATTCCTTATATAAAATGGTGTCATATTTCCATATAAACTATGTACATCCTCCCATATACTTTAAATGATCTCCAGATTACTTATAGTGCTTAATAAATGTAAATGCCATGCAAATAGTTGCTATACTGTATTGTTTAGGGTGTAATGACGAGAAAACCATCTGTACATGTTCAGTACAGATGCAACCATCCATTTTTTTCCCCAAAACTTTCGTCTGAGGTTGGTTGAATCCACAGATGCAGAACCCACAGATAGGGAAGACCAACAGTATTTTGTCTGGAATTGGCTGCAAACCCATGCCTCTTTGAGGGATCTCATTCTCAGTGCCTCTCCTTGCCACAGAGCAGTTACCTTCTTGTATGTGGTAAAAACAAAGTTGCCCTTCCCTAAATTTATTCACCAAGCTTCACCCCAGCCACAGCTACTCTGAGCACCATTTCAGTAACCTCAGGGGCACGATAAAACACGTACCTGGTAAGAGGGGTCTGGGAGCCCTGGAACCTGTGGTTTGGGTTGAGACCATGACGTTGTCCTAATCTAAGTTAGGATTGCTATGGGTTTTGTGTGGTCTGGAAACCCATGGGTTTGTCACGATATTCAATAATTTGTGACATGGCCTTGGGAGGATTTTAGTCATTTAAGCCCAGGTTCTGTTCTGCCAACCCAGATCACTTTATAACTAGGGAACCAGTATAGCCAGACACTTTCCTGGCAAAACTGGTGAGCGAGTTTTGTTCAATTCAATGAACTTTTCCAGAGTGGGGGAACAGGCAGTCCTGGAGTCACATGGAGTAGAGGAAAAAGGGTTCTGGCTGGTGGTTAAGGGACCTGGGCTTCAAGTCTGGTGGGATTGCCAAATGTTTAGAGACTTCTGGATGAATTTATTATTAAAAAAAGAAAAAAGAGGCCGGGCGCGGTGGCTCACGCCTGTAATCCTAGCTCTTGGGAGGCCGAGGCGGGCGGATTGCTCAAGGTCAGGAGTTCAAAACCAGCCTGAGCAAGAGCGAGACCCCGTCTCTACTATAAGTAGAAAGAAATTAATTGGCCAACCGATATATATATAAAAAATTAGCCGGGCATGGTGGCACATGCCTGTAGTCCCAGCTACTCGGGAGGCTGAGGCAGAAGGATCACTCGAGCCCAGGAGTTTGAGGTTGCCGTGAGCTAGGCTGACGCCACGGCACTCACTCTAGCCTGGACAACAAAGAGAGACTCTGTCTCAAAAAAAAAAAAAAAAAAAAAGAAAAAGAAAAAGAAAAAAAAGAATAAAAGGAAAAAAGAAAGTCTGGTGGGACTACTCACCATGTGACATCAGACAAGTTACTTCTCCTTCTTGGATCTCAGTTTCCTCATAAATGTTAAGAAGATTAAATGTTTGGGTCCCGTCAGAAGTTCTCAAATGTTTCACTCTTCAAAATATTTTCCCTCCTGAGCTATGTATTTTGCAAGATTTTGTTTATCAAAAAATACATTGAGTACATGATAATTCATTTCCTCACCTTACTAGCCAAAGGCATAACTGCCAGTCAGAACTTCTGGTTAGTAAAAGATAATATAGCCAAACAGAAACTTTTGCAATTTAGTAAATTTTTACCACCTTGACCCTTATCCTGGGTCAACCTAGAATTTTTTTGAGGGTTTTGGATTCACTCAAAGACTTCTCTCCTTTCCTCCGCTCCCACTTTACTACATGATAGTAAAGTTGCTAACGTAGATGGCCATTGTTCTCCCATCAGCCCTATGGGTGCCCCAGGAAATCCCTTGTCCCTTGGCCAGCACCACCTCACTTGCTGCCTCCAAACCTGGCTTCCCAGTTTCTTTGGCACTGCCATACCAACATTTCAAGCCATGGCTCCTTTGTGGAAGTGGTAGGCCTTCTTTTCTGGGTCATTTCTCTCCAGTAATAGGGCCTCGGTGAAGTTTGGATGGGAACCCAAAAACCCCTTAAAGTTAGATGGAAAGGACCAGGGCAAGGATCTTCACTATAGTTCAGTCAAGCCCAAGCTCCAACACACTTTTTGTCTTCCTGCCATTTTCCAGTAGACTGTTCATGGTATTAATGAAAGACATGCTTCCTATGGGTTCCTATCTTACTCAAAATGATATGCTCTTCTGGGAAATAATATGTTTCCCTGAGATTTGGGGACACAGAAAACATTGGGAAATATGAAGTGCATTTTGGATTTGAATGTGGAAATTCCCAGGGTCAGATGGCAGGTTAAGGTGAGCATGTTTGGCTTGGGTACAGCCCCTGCCCTTCGCAGGCTGAACTAGGTCACCATATACAGAGATAGCTCTCAGCCAGAGAGAGAGGTATAAGGTCCTTTAAGGGCCTGCTCCTCTCCTCCATATTCCTTTCTTTTTCCATCTTTCTGCTCCTCCACTGCCCACTAAGGCTTAGCTACATCTAGAGAAAGCTAAGCTGGAAAGTGGTAAGGGACCTTAGAGATAATCTTTTCAGAATTCCCCATGATATAGACAGAGAAACCAAGACCCAGAAGAGTAAAAAACTTGACCTAGACCACACAGTGGATTAGTGGTAGAGCTGGGAACTGGGGTCTAGGGCTAAGGGTGAAAGGGGAGCTTTCAAAACAAAGAGAATATCCTAAGTTAATATGTGTTTGGAGGGAGGGGGAGGGACATGCAGAAAGCACATCAAGACCCATAACCTGGACTTTGTGGCTACATCTAGAGTTGATTTGAACATTACCTGGTTTGCTCCTGGCACTTGCATCCAAAGTATGTCTCAGAAACAGAAATGCTACCTCTAGGTAATTGTTTTGGAGCTTGAATGCTGTGCACACTTAATTTTCCAAAAATAAAATCCTAGTATAGGCAAGGTCCTGTGGGAACAAGGCTCAGAAGAGGCCCCGAGGGAGGCAACTCAGAGAAGACAATTAAGAAAGGCCCCAGGGGTAGCCTTTGTAGACTACATACTACATAAAAGTCTGCCAGTTTACAAAAGGTATTCTTGCTTACTTCCATATAGTCTACAGACTGATTGTTGTTGGGCGTGCTCCATGGAAATCTGATTTTCTCAGTCCCCAGCCCAGAAACCACTCATGAATCCCTGTAGACTCAGTGAGATTAGATCCAAACTCCTAAGCATGCCGTTCAAGTTCCTAGGTGACTTTCCCAGGTTCTCCTTCTTCCACCCAACCCCTACCTAAACCACTCACACATACTTTCTTCATTCACACCATATCATTCACATTTCGTGCCTCCAAACCGTTGTTCATGCTGGTCCATCAGCTTGGAATACCTTTCTCTACTTCTTGATTATTTAATTGTCCTTAAGGGTTCAATTCAAAGATCACTTTCTGTTCTATTAAGCTTTTTCCTTTTTAAAAAATAACAGCCTTATTGAGACAAAATTCATCTGCAATGTAATTGACCCATTTAAACTGTACAATTCAATCGTTTTTAGTAAATTCATGGAATTGTGCAGCCATCACCACAATTAATTTTAGAACATTGTCATCCCCCCAAAATAAACCCATACCCTTTAGCCACCACCACCCCAATCTCTCCATTGCCCCCTTCCAGACCTTAGCAAGTGCTAATCTACTTTCTGTCTCTATAAATGTGCATATTCTGGATATTTCATATAAATGGAATCATGCAATATATGATCTTTATTGACTGGCTTCTTTCACTTATCAAAATGTTTTCAAAGTTCTTTTATGTGATAGTATGCATTAGTAATTAATCCCTTTTTATGGCTGAATAATGCCCATTATATGGATATACCATACCATATTTTATCAATTCATGGACATTTGGTTTGTTTCCACTTTTTGATTATTATGAATAATGCTGCTATAAACATTCATGTACAAGTTTTTTTTTTTTTTTTTTTTTGAGACAGAGTCTCGCTTTGTTGTCCAGGCTAGAGTGAGTGCCGTGGCGTCAGGCTAGCTCACAGCAACCTCAAACTCCTGGGCTCGAGCGATCCTTCTGCCTCAGCCTCCCGAGTAGCTGGGACTACAGGCATGTGCCACCATGCCCGGCTAATTTTTTATATACATATCAGTTGGCCAATTAATTTCTTTCTATTTATAGTAGAGACGGGGTCTCGCTCTTGCTCAGGCTGGTTTTGAACTCCTGACCTTGAGCAATCCGCCCACCTCGGCCTCCCAGAGAGCTAGGATTACAGGCGTGAGCCACCACGCCCGGCCATGTACAAGTTTTTTAATAGATATATATTTTTATTTGTCTTGGGTATATACCTAGGAGTAGAATTGTTGGTTTATATGGTAACTCTATGTTTAACATTTTAAGGAACTACCAAGATGTTTTTCAAAATGGCTGAACCATTTTATATTCCTACCAGCAACATATGAGGATTTCAATTTCTGTACCTCCTCACCAACACTTGTTATTTTTTTTGTATTTTTTAAATAGCTATTCTAGTGGAGTGTGAAGTGGTATCTCATTTTGGTTTTGATTTACAGTTTCTTAATGATTAAAGATGTTAGGCATCTTTTCATGTGCTCTTTGGCCATTTATATATCTTCTTTGGAAAAATTTCTATTCAAACCCTTGGCCTGTTTTGTTTTTTTTTTTAAAGACTATTTTTGGCCAGGCATGGAGGCTCATGCCTGTAATCCCAGCACTTTGGAAGGCTGAGGCAGGAGGATTGCTTGAGGCCAGGAGTTTGAGACCAACCTGGGCAACATAACAAGACTCCCCATCTCTACAAAAATTTTTTTTTCAAAGACTACTTTTTAAGGCAGTTTTAGGTTCACAGCAAAGTTGAGCAGAAGGTACACACATTTTCCACATACCCCCTACCCCATTCATAGCCATGCCTCACTGTTAACATCCTGCACCAGAGTGGTACCTTCGTTACAATTGATAAACCTACATTGACACATCATTATCACCCAAAGTCCATAGTTTACATTGGCGTTCACTCTTGGCATTGTATATTGTATAAGTTTTGGCAAATATATAATGACATGTGTCCACCATTATAGTATCACACAGAACATTTTCACTTCCCTAAAAATCCCCTGTGTTCTACCTATTCATCTCTCCCTCCTCCTAATCCCCCAGCAACCACTTATCCTTTTACTGTCTCTATACTTTTACCTTTTCCAGAATGTTCTATACTTGGAATCACACAGTATGTAGCCTTTTCAGATTGGCTTCTTTCACTTAGTCATATGGACTTAAGATTCTTCCATGTCTCTTCATGGCCTGATAGATCATTTCTTTTCAGTGCTGAATAATAATCCGTTGTCTGGATGTATTATATTTTATTTATCCATTTGCCTATTGAAAGACATTTTGGCTCTTTCCAAGTTTGGGCAATTATGAATAAAGCTGCTATAAACAATCATGTGCAGGTTTTTGTGTGGACATAGGTTTTCAACTCACTTGGGTAAATACCAACAAGCATAATTGCTGGATCATATAGTAATAGTGTGTTTAGTTTTGTAAGAAAGTGTCAAACTGTCTTCCAAAGTTGCTGTACTATTTTGCATTCACACCAGCAATGAATGAGAGTTACTGTTTCCAGTTGTCTTTCTCTGACTAAAAAAAGAAAAAGAAAAAGAGAGTTACTGTTGCTTCATATCCCCACCAGCATTTGGTGTTACCAGTGTTTTGGATTTGGGCCATTCTAACAGGTGTGTAGTAGTATCTCTTTGTTTTCATTTGCAATTTTCTAATGACATATGATGTTAAGCATCTTTTCATATGCTTATTTGCCATCTGTGTATGTCCTTTGGTGAAGTATTTGTTCAGATATTTTGCCTTTTTAAAAATCCAGTTGTTTCTTTTCTTTTTTGTTGAGTATTAAGAGTTCTTTGTATATTTTAGTCAACAGTCCTTTATCAGATATATCATTTGCTAATATTTTCTCTCAGTCTGTGTCTTCTTTTCTCAGTCACTTGATAGTGTTTTTCACAGAGCAAAAGTCCTTAATATTAATAAAGTCCAGTTTACCAATTTTTTCTTTTATGGATTGTGCCTTTGGTGTTGTATATAAAAAGTCATCACCCAAGGTCATCTGGATTTCCCCCTATATTATCTTCTAGGAGTTTGAGTTTTATATTTTACATTGAGGTCTATGATTAATTTTGAGTGAATATATGTGAAGGGTATAAAGTCTGTGTCTAGATTCATTTTTTTATTTGCATGTGGATGTCTGGTTGTTCCAGCATCATTTATTGAAAAGACTATTTTTGC
Source organism: Microcebus murinus (assembly GCF_040939455.1). NCBI lineage: Eukaryota > Metazoa > Chordata > Mammalia > Primates > Cheirogaleidae > Microcebus > Microcebus murinus. The sequence continues at coordinate 7,372,971 of NC_134136.1, forward strand.
TCTATTGTATTGCCTTTGCTTCTTTGTCAAAGATCAGTTGACTATATTTATGTGGGTCTAATTTGGGGCTCTCTATTCTGTTCCATTGATCTATTTGTTTATCCTTTCAACAATACCACACTGTCTTAATTACTATAGCTTAATAGGAAGTCTTAAAGTCAAGTAGTGTAAGTCTTTTAACTTTGTTCTTCTCCTTCAATATTGTATTGTCTATTCTGTGTCTTTTCCCTCTCCATATAAATTTTAGAATCAGTTTGTAGTTTTCCTCATATAAATCTTACATATATTTACCTAAGTATTTTAGTTTTGGGGGTGTGATGTAAATGATATTATGTTTTTAATTTTGAATTCCACTTGTTCATCGCCAGTATATAGGAAAATGATTGACTTTTATATATTAACTTTGTATCCTGTAACCTTGCTATAATTGCTTATTAGTTCCAGGAGGGGCTTTTTTGGGGTGGTCTATTCTTCTAGGTATTCTACATAGATAATGCTATCATCTGTGGGGAAAAAAGTGACAGTTTTATGTCTTTGTTCTTAATCAATTATACCTTTTATTTTATTATCTTGTCCTATGGTATTAGTTAGGATTTCCAGAACAATATTAAAAGTGGTGAGAGGGGACATTCTTTCCTTATTCTTGATCTTAGTGGAAAAGCATCTAGTTTCTCACCATTAAGTATGATGTTAGCTACAGATATTTTGGTAGATGTTCTTCATCAAGTAGAGGAAGTTACCTCCTATTCCTAGTTTGCTCAGAGTTTTTATCAGGAGAAGGTGTTGAATTTTGTCAAATGCTTGTTCTGTATGTATTGATATAATTATGTCATGTGTTTTTTCTTCTTTAGCCTGTTAATGTAATGGATTACATTAATTGATGTTTGAATGTTGAACCAGCCTCATATACCTGGGATAAACTCCACTTGGTCATGGCATATAATTCTTTTTTATACAATGTTGGATTCAATTTCCCAATATTTTGTTGAGGGCTTTTGCATGTATGTTCATGAGAGATATTGGTCTATAGTTCTTTTTTCTTCTTATATCCTTATCTGGTTTTGATATTAAGGTAATGCTGGCCTCATAGAATCAGTTAGGAAGTATTCCCTCTGCTTCCATCTTCTTGAAAAAAGTGTAGAGAATTGGTTTAATTTCTTCCTTAAATGTTTGGTAGGAGGTTGGGTGCAGTGGCTCACGCTTGTAATGCTAGCACTCTGGGAGGCTGAGGCGGGAGGATCATTTGAGGTCAGGAGTTTGACACCAGGCTGAGCAAGAGTGAGACTCTATCTCTACCAAAAATAGGAAAAACTAGCTGGACATGGTGGTGTGCACCTGTAGTTCCAGCTACTCAAGAGGCTGAGGCAGGAGGATCACTTAAGCCCAGGAGTTTGAGGTTTTTTAAATTTTAATTCTTATTTATTTTTATTTTTTTTGTAGAGACAGGGTCTCGTTATGTTGTCTAGGATAATTTTCTTAAGAGATATTGGTCTGTAGTTTTCTTTTCCTGTGATATCTTTGGCTGGTTTTGGTATCAGGGTAATACTGGTTTCACAGAAATGAGTTGGGAAATGTTCCCTCCTGTTCTGGCAGAATTTGTGAAGAGTTGGTATTAACTCTTTTTTAAATGTTTGGTAAAACTCACCAATGAAGGCATTTCAGTTGGGTAGGGGTGGGACATAGTGTGTTAATTACTAAGTCTATCTTTTTATTTGCTATAAGGCTATCCAGGTTTTCTTTTTTCTTTTCTTTTTTTTTTTTTTTTTTTTTTGAGACAGAGTCTCACTCTGTTGCCCAGGCTACAGTGAGTGCCGTGGCATCAGCCTAGCTCACAGCAACCTCCAACTCCTGGGCTCAAGCGATCCTCCTGCCTCAGCCTCCCAAGTAGCTGGGACTACAGGCATGCACCACCATGCCCGGCTAATTTTTTGTATATATATATTTTAGTTGGTCAATTCATTTCTTTCTATTTTTAGTAGAGACGGGGTCTTGCTCAGGCTGGTTTTGAACTCCCGACCTCGAGCAACCCGCCCGCCTCGGCCTCCCAGAGTGCTAGGATTACAGGCGTGAGCCACTGTGCCCGGCATAGGTTTTCTTTTTCTTGTATAAATTTTGGTAGTTTGCGGCTTTATAGAAATTTTTCTTTTTCATCTAAGAGGCTTACAATTGTTCACAGTATTTCCTTATGTTCCTTTTATTTCTTCAAAGTCAGTATTGATGTCCCCTCTTTATTCTTAATTTTACTAATTTGAGTCTTCTCTCTATTTTTCTTGGTAAGTCTAGTTCAATGTTAGTCAGTTTTGTAGACCTTTTCAAAAAACCTATAATATTTGATGTTTCATGGATTTTCTCTATTGGTTTTTATTATCTATTTTATTTATTTCTGTTCTAATCTTTATTATTGCCTTCCTTCTGCTTTCTTCAGGTTTAGTCTGCTCTTTTTCTAGTTTCTTTAGGTGGAAAGTTAGGTCATTGATTTGAGATCTTTCTTTTAAATTTTTTTAAGGCAAGCATGAAAATGAGGTTTATTGAGAAAAAAGACAGGATTACAGAGCAAAAGCAAGACACAGGTTACCGAGTATGACACATGCCACAGATGACAACTAGACCCACTGTCACAGCAAAGGGAGAGCAAAAGGAAGCTCTTTTTAAATTTTTTATTGAGATAAAATTCTCAGACCATAAAATTCATCCTTTTAAAGTGTACAATTCAGTCTTTTAAATATATTTCCAATGTTTTGCAACCATTACCATTATCTACTTCCAGAACATTTTCATAACTCTCAAAATAAATCTTATACCTAATAAACAGTCTCTCTCCTAAACTCCCAGCCCCCAGCTCCTGGTGACTAGTAATCTACTTTCTTTCTCAATGAATTTACTTATTTTGGACATTTCATATAAAAGATTTTTGGTTGAGTGGTTTTTTCCCTTTCATTGTTTTGAATATGTCATCACTTTATGCCTTCTATTCTTTCTGATAAAAGTCATCTGTTAATCTTCTTGGAATTTCTCTTGTACATGATGAGTCAAAACTTTCACTTGCTGCTTTCAAGATTTACCTTTGTTTTTGACCTTTAACACTTTTTTTTTTTTTTTTTTTTGAGAGAGTCTCACTCTGTTGCCTGGGCTACAGTGCCCTGGCGTCAGCCTAGCTCACAGCAACCTCAAACTCCTGGGCTCAAGTGATCCTCCTGCTTCAGCTTCCCAAGTAGCTGGAACTACAGGTGGTCACCACTACACCCGGCTATTTTTGTTTCTATTTTTAGTTGTTCAGCTAATGCTTTCTATTTTTTTAGTAGAGACAGGGTCTCGCTCTTGCTCAGGCTGGTTTTGAACTCCTGACCTTGATCGATCCTCCCGCCTCAGCCTCCCAGAGTGCTAGGAGTACAGGCGTGACATATTTGAAATTCTTTTTCTTTTCTTTTCTTTTTTTTTATATTTTATTTCTTTTTTTTGTTTGTTTCTTTTTCCTTTTTTATTAACTTTCAATTTTCTGGCTGAACAATATTTGAAATTCTTTTTTTTTTTTTGAGACAGAGTCTTGCTTTGTCGCCCAGGCTAGAGTGAGTGTCGTGGCATCTGCCTAGCTCACAGCAACCTCAAACTCCTGGGCTCAAGCAATCCTGCTGCCTCAGCCTCCCGAGTAGCTGGGACTACAGGCATGTGCCACCATGCCCGGCTAATTTTTTCTATATGTATTAGTTGGCCAATTAATTTCTTTGTATTTATAGTAGAGACGGGGTCTCGCTCTTGCTCAGGCTGGTTTCGAACTCCTGACCTGGAGCAATCCGCCCGCCTCGGCCTCCCAGAGAGCTAGGATTACAGGCGTGAGCCACCGCGCCCGGCCAATATTTGAAATTCTTTATCATTTCAATCTTTTCATTTTGGCTCACATCCCTTAGGAAGGAGTTGTGTTCTTTTGGGGGTATCCTTTTGCTGTGATTTTTCATGTTTCTGGATTTCTTTCACTGATTCCTTCTCATTTAGCCTCTTGTTTGGTACCTGGGGTGCTAGGCCTGGATCCCGGCCTGAGCTGAGACTGTGGCCTTTCTGTGGGGGAGGGGGTGCCCCACAAGCACACCACAGCTAGGACCCACACTGCACTCTCCCTCTAAATCTGCCCACATGGGCTCCCTCACCTCCCAAGACGAAGAAGATCAATTTTTTTTTTTTTGAGACAGAGTCTCACTTTGTTGTCCAGGCTAGAGTGAGTGCCGTGGCGTCAGTCTAGCTCACAGCAACCTCAAACTTCTGGGCTCAAGCGATCCTCCTGCCTCAGCCTCCAAAGCAGCTGGACTACAGGCACATGTCACCATGCCTGGATAATTTTTTTTTGTATATATATATATATATATATATATATATATACACATTTTTGTTTTAAGTTGGTCAGTTAATTTTTTTTTTTTTAGTAGAGACGGGGTCTCGCTCTTGCTCAGGCTGGTTTCGAACTCCTGACCTTGAGCGATCCTCCCGCCTCGGCCTCCCAGGGTGCTAGGATTACAGGCGTGAGCCACCACGCCCGACTGACGATCAATTCTTGACCATGCCAGGGAGAAGCACGCTGGTCCCGAGTCACCCACGGGGTGCCCGAGCAGGACCAATGTCCCTCCACCTCAGGGCATGCCCTGCTCTGATGGAGCCCCTGGGCAAGCAGCACCAGGGAGGGTCAGTAAGCAGGGAGCTTACAGTCTGAGCAACCTTCAGTCCACTGAAGGACCCCAAGAGGAAAGGCCTGAGCCCCAGTCTCTGTGGAAGCCTCAGTGTCGTGGCTCAGTTGTCTCTCAGGGCAGTTGTGGTTGGGGGGGGGAGGAATAGAATCTGTATGGAGGAACGCTAGCACTCTGGAGAGGCAGTCTACCCAGAATGCCCAGGCTCCGGAGTCACACGTATCACCCAGGACCCGCTGGACCCCTGTGGCTCCCGCAGTCTGGGCCAGTGTTGGGAAATGTCTGTGTGGGAATGAGCAGGACAAAGCCTGAGGATTTGAGGCCCTCTGGGGAGGACAAAAGTGCACTGTGGGTGGAGAAGCAATATGGCGCCTGCTGTCCTGGCTTGGGTCTGTGGGGGTGGGAAGCATCCTAGGGGCGCTGGGAGGCTGGTGCCTTGTCCACAAGTAGTTCCCAGCTCACTGGCAGCGGCAGTCTCTGGGATCATGTGGGCAGGAAGTCTTTCCAGCAGCTCAGGAACCCACTGACTGTCAGAGATGCAAGAGAGGAAGAATCAAACCACTCCACCTACCCTTCTCGCTGGACTCTAATCCTCTCGGGGGTTGATCTTTGCGAATACCCTGCTTCTTCTTGTTCTGCAGCACAACTTCTTTCCCTGGAGTCTCCTGAGAGCTCTGGCACCCTTCCTTCAGACCCAATCTATGTCTGTCTGTCTGTTCGTTTATTCTCTTTCATCTAAAACTTCTTCCATTAGCTTGTATGCCTAATGTTAAAAAATAAATAAAAAAAAAATAAATAAAACTTCTTCTTACTGAGACATTCTGGTAGCTGGTGTCTCTGGTCATTTATATTGCCAAGTTGGAGGGGCTGGGAAATCCAAGATTGAGGGTCTGCATCTGGTGAGGGTCTTCTTGCTGCATCATAACATGGCGGAAGGCATCACATGGCCAGAGTATCCGACTTTCAACATTTTGACTGTGATGTGTGTGCAGTGTCTCTCCTTGTGTTCCTTCTACATGTTATTTATAGAGTTTCTTAGATGTATAGTTTAATGTTTTTCTTCAAATTTGGGTAGTTTTAATTATTTTTGAATGTTTTCTGCTGTCCCTTTCCTCTCTCTTTCTGAAATCCCAGTGCATGTGTATTGGTGTGCTTAATGGTGTGTCACATTTCTATGAGGCTGTGTTCATTTTTTTTTTCATTCAGTGTTCTCAGTCAGCTTCCATTTGCATAGTATGCATTGATCTATCTTCAAGTTTGCTGATTTTTTTTTCTGCCACTCCAAATCTACTATTAAGCCCTTCTATCAATTTTTCTATTTCAGAACACCAGAATTTCCATTTGGTTCTTTTTTTTATAATTTATATGTCTTTGTTGATATTTTCTATTTTATGAAACATTGTCATCATGCATTGTTTTAGTTCTTTAAGCATAATTTCCTTGAGTTCTTTGAACATACTCATAATAGCTGCTTTGTCTTCTAAGTCCAACATCTGGCCTCCTCAAGGCAAATTCTATTGCCCACTTTTTTTCCTGTTAATGGCCCACACTTTCATGTTTCTTGGCATGTCTCATAATTTGTTGGAAACTGCACATTTCAGGTAATATATTACACATAACAATGTTGCACGTTTCAGGTAATATATTATAGTGACTAAATACTGTTACTGACTTAGCTGGACTAGTTCAATGAAGTCTATTTCCCTGCAGTAGATAGCTTCCATGTTGCTCTTCAGAGGTGACAGTCTTGGACATTTACACAATATCTATAAGCAATGATTACTGTAGTTTTAGTGGGGTTCTTTGTCTTTTTCCCTGAGATCCCTTTTTAGCTTCTGAATGATCTATCTTTAGTGATATCACACCCAGCTATTAACCTCCACTAATTGCTTCTTAATTGTGCTATTGTTTTTTAACAATGCCCTGGGGTATAAATTATTCCACAATCTGATCCAATTAAAGTTGGGCCCTTTGCAGGGGGCAGGGTGTTACCAGTCTTTGAGGCTTGCTCAGACTCTAAAAGGGTTCTTCTTAGTTTCTTCCCTGTTTCTTTCTGTTAAATTTCTAGCAGGTCTACCATTCTGCAGTTGCCACTAGAATCATAGAGTTCCCAGTCCCCTCTTGATTACATACCACCAAGAATGTCATTGTTCCTGACAATACCCTTTAGGCAAAAATTTCTCCACTCTTTTTTTTACAAATAAAGGCAGTTCCCTTAGGGGGAGCTAAGGAGCTCTCCACTCTTAAACTTGTCTCTCCTTTTGGGCAGAATCTCTGCTCTATTACACTGGTAGGGAGAGCAGCTTTTCTCCACTTGTCTTTCCTGGCATGGAACCTTCACCCTATGAGTGAGCTGGGGCAGAGGTTATCAGACATACAATATTATTGGCCTATCATGCCTGAAGTAGAGAGTACCCTACCAATGGGAGCTGAGTTGGGGAAGGGTTCCCCAGTCCTCTTGGCCCAAACTGAGGGGAATAAGGTTTCTGCTACATGGAGCTTGGGGAAAAGGATGAGAGATTTCAGCAGCCCACCCCTCCTGAGGTCAAACTGTTGCCCTGTACTAGGAGCTGGAAGAAGAGAGAGTTCCATGTTATTGGCCACACCCAACCATAATACAACTTTCATCACACTAAGCTGGGCATTAGGGATAGGAGCAGGTTATGGCTGAACTGCCATAAACTCTTATTATTCTTACCAAGATTTACTATAATTTCTTAAATAAATGTTGCTCTAGTTGTTGTAGGCAATTAGGACAACTTCTAGAGAGCTTAAATGCTTAATTTAAAAATAAATTTTACCACTTGTGGTTGTTTCTCTAGGGTCCACAGGGATCCTCACACCCTATTCTGGAACTAGAACCCTCTCTGTTAAGTTTGTAAACTTCCCCCACCCTGTAGATTTCTTCTCTCCCTGTAACCCAAAGACCCTGCTCTGGGCCAGGAGGTCCTCACCTAAGCAGCTCAGTAGGAGAAGCCTGGAATCTGGGGCAGGAACTTGTTCTCAGACACTCTTGGCAAATTTGACTACCCGAGTGACCCATCCTTTAAAACGACTCATGACTTGGGTTTCACAGAACAAAGTACTATCTAGGGGTAGAGTACAGAAAGGTATGTCTCAGGAAGAGGGAGCTCCCTGTCATCACTGCACTATTATCCAAGCAAAGGGAAGAGGACGCTGTCATTCTTCTACTGTCCCCATTAACCCTAAAATGCTCTGATCCTCTGTCTTTGGAGGACAAACTTTGCCCAGTCCCTGTCTGGCCCAGTCAGGTGGCTCAGAAACGTCGCAGAGACTGCAGGCCTTTCTTGGGGTTTCACGAAGAAACAGCATTACCATTCATTACTACTCTAATCAGCATTTTAATTGCCAGTCTTACTCTAGGACTTTATACTCAGTGCCTGGTGCTTATTCACCCTCCACCCACATGTACCAGCTAAGCTTCCAGGCGGGGATCAGCTTCCACAGAGCATCTGCATTCCACCTTCTCTCCCTCCCCCTTCCAGTGAACTCAGGAAATTGGTTTTAATCCACCAGGCTCCCATTGCTTAGCAACAGAAGCACCTGCTCCTAGCAACCAGGAGCCACAAAGATGCTGCACAAAGCGGGGGCTGTGTGGGCCGTGCTCTTGCTCAGCTACTGACTAGCGGCCTCCCCCCATGCCTTTCTCCTCAAACACAGACACCTTGTCTCAGAGGTTGGGTCTCGAGAGTACGATCTCTGGGACACTGCCTGACCTCACGCCATCCTGCCTGCCCGGAGCCCTTCCGAATGTCACCTCCCAGGCCAGTGGGAAGCAGCTGCCAACAGCAACAGGGTAGCTTGAGGAAGTGCCCCGTGTGAAGAGGTGCAGGGGTCCCTGGCCGTGTTGGTTCCTCCAGGCTGGCCTGGTGGGTGACAGTGGGGTGGGCCGGGCTCCTTTCACCCTGGGTGAGAGTAATTCCTGTCCCGGGTGCAGGAGGAAGGGTGCATTGTCATCCAGCCCATGGCAGCCTGAAGGGGCGAGGGACCTTATAGGGCAGCTGCCCCCTGGAGATGAGGATTCTGGGAGTCAGGACAGGCTCAGGCCACCCAGCCTTTCAGTGACAGCTCAAGCATCACCGGACCCTGTGGGCGCCCCACACGCTCAGCACCCATGAGAGTAACTGCCGGGCCACCGCGCAGCGCCACGGCGTCCGCCTCCCCTCCCCCAACAGCGGGGAGGACACGTTTCCCCACCCCAGCCCACCCCACCCCAGCCCACCCCACCAAGAAGCCCCTGCCCTCTGGCCTCCTGAGGCCGCCCCAGCTCAGGCCGGTCACCAGAGCAGAGTTGCCACGTGACGAGCGGCTTTCCTAGAGTTTTTTTTAAGGAGGTAAGAGTTCACTGGCCTGTCCGGAATTGTTCCTTTGCGGGCAGGCGCTAGTTGGCATCTTCCTGAATCACAGACCTGCTGGCCTTCTCAGGAGGTGCGCGTGGCTGCGCCCCCACCCTGCCTGCGGCTTCCAGCTGTGACCGTGGAGCTGCCCCCGGGGAGTGACACACGGAAACGGGACCCAGAGAACCCGCATCAACCAGGGACCCCACGCGACCCCAGGCCCGTCGCTGGCTCCCCTGGCCCAGGCTCTGAGGCAGGGACAGGCCTCCCCTGTGAGCTCTTTCTCCCCTCCCCCCGCCCCTGCTCCCTCCCCGGGAAAGGGCTTCGGGCCTGGCAGCCAGTCCCGCACCGGGGCTGAGGGGCGCAGTGTAGACGCTGCTGCCTAAGGAGGGGCTGCACCGAGGGGGCGCCGCTGCTGCCTAAGGAGGGGCTGCACCGAGGGGGCGCCGGGGCTGTCTGTCTGCAGCCACCAGCCGTTCCGCAAAGCCATGGGTGCTCCCAAATCAGACACAAGGCTGTCCTCACACTTGCCAGTGCTGTCGCAGTGTGACAAGTCTCCCGAAGGCAGGCAGACACGCCACATCTGAGTAAACACGTTCGTGTTCCCCCTTCTCTGTTTCATATTTAAAGCTGGTTGTTATGGAAAATTCCAGGCCTACACACCAGGGGGAAAGCGTAGTGAGCCTCCTGTACATGTCACCCGGCTTCTGCGACGGTCAGCTCGTGACCAGACAGCACAGGGTAACGTGCAGAAGTACCTCACTATGCAGCTCTGAGAGAGAAGAGCCCCTGTATTTTCTATTTATTTTTTTGAGACAGAGTCTCGCTTTGTTGCCCAGGCTAGAGTGAGTGCCGTGGCGTCAGCCTAGCTCACAGCAACCTCAGACTCCTGGGCTCAAGCGGATCCTCCTGCCTCAGCCTCCCGAGTAGCTGGGACTACAGGCATGCGCCACCATGCCTGGCTAATTTTTTCTATATCTATTAGTTGGCCAATTAGTTTCTTTCTATTTATAGTAGAGACAGGGTCTCGCTCTTGCTCAGGCTGGTTTCTAACTCCTGACCTTGAGCAATCCTCCTGCCTCGGCCTCCCACGGTGCTGGGATTACAGGCGTGAGCCACCGTGCCCGGCCTGAAAGAGAAGAGCCCTTTACAGTGTAACTACAGGGTCACTGTGGCACCTAAGATAATGAACAATCATTCCGTAATGTCATCGAATACCCGGCCAGTGTCCAAACTTCAAATGTCTCTTGTCTCCTCAATGTCATGGAGCGTTTCGTTTCTGTGTGTTTTCCGTGTTATGGCGTTCAGGATCTACATGAAGCCCACACATTAATCTGTGGGTCCCCTCCCGAATGTACTGAAGTTACAAGGAACTAGGATTGTCCCCAAAACCACTGACCAGCAGGTTCTTCCCGAGACCTCTTTGGCCATGGCCTTGAGCGACAGAAGGCATTACTGCTTCTCGGATTTTGAGAGTGGACAGAGTCGAAGCAGTGAAACGAGGAGCTCAGCGTCACACGCCTCCTGAGGGAATGGGCCAGCTTGTTAACTCATATCGGGAGTCCCGACTGTGTGTTCCCCCCTGACCGCAGTGTGACACCCCGACCTGCCTTGCTCCAGAAGGGTGAGGGACGCCTTTAGGAAAAGGGCAGGGAGGGCTCCCGCCACCCCACTCCCACCTCCGCGGTAGTCTAGCTCGCACCCGGCATCCGTCCAGACAGCGCCATCCCCTCTCTTCCGGCTGCCCCGCCCAGGTGTGTCCTCCCACGTGACTGCCCTCGGGGCCCAGGTCTGTCCTCCCACGTGACTGCCCTCGGGCCCAGGTCTGTCCTCCCACGTGACTGCCCTCGGGCCCAGGTATGTCCTCCCACGTGACTGCCCTCACGCTCAGGTCTGTCCTCCCACGTGACTGCCCTTGGGGGCCCAGGTATGTCCTCCCACGTGACTGCCCTCAGGCCCAGGTATGTCCTCCCACGTGACTGCCCTCACGCTCAGGTCTGTCCTCCCACGTGACTGCCCTTGGGGGCCCAGGTATGTCCTCCCACGTGACTGCCCTCAGGCCCAGGTATGTCCTCCCACGTGACTGCCCTCGGGCCCTGGTATGTCCTCCCACGTGACTGCCCTCGGGGGGGCCCAGGTATGTCCTCCCACGTGACTGCCCTCGGGCCCAGGTCTGTCCTCCCACGTGACTGCCCTCGGGGCCCAGGTCTGTCCTCCCACGTGACTGCCCTCGGGCCCAGGTGTGTCCTCCCACGTGACTGCCCTCGGGCCCAGGTATGTCCTCCCACGTGACTGCCCTCGGGGCCCAGGTATGTCCTCCCACGTGACTGCCCTCGGGCCCAGGTGTGTCCTCCCGCGTGACTGCCCTCGGGCCCAGATATGTCCTCCCACGTGACTGCCCTCGGGCCCAGGTATGTCCTCCCACCCACGTCTGTCCTCCCACGTGACTGCCGTGGGGCCTAGGTATGTACTCCCAGGTGACGGCCCTCAGGCCCAGGTCTGTCCTCCCCCGTGACTGCCCCCGGGGCCAGCTGACTCTCTGCCTGAGGGAGGGGCCTTCTGGTGGAGCAAAGAGAGGGCGCTGGAAGGACAGGCAGCCTTTGGGGAGAGTTGCTGGACCCCAGGCAGGAGCCCGCCATCACACACTCCAGAGTGACAGTGCTACCTCTTGTCCCCAAGAGGAGGCAGGGGAGTGTCCAGGGAACAGCCCGGGCCGGGGCATCCAGAGGACAGGGGCGTCGGCCTCGCCCCTCCCTCCCGTAGAGCACTTGCCCTCTGGGGGCCACAGGCAGTGCTGGCGTGCACCCGGAGAACACTCGAGAGAAGCGGCCGCTCAGCCTGGAGTCGCGGGAGCTGCTGTGGCCGGAGCGCCAGCCGCCGCCTGGCTCTCTGCTCTTACGTGCCGCGGCGCTGTGACCCGGGCGGGCCGCTTCCTCTCCGGGGGTCTCAGTTTCCTCATCTAGTCGGTGAAGGGGCTGGACCAGAGGATCTCTCGGGGCCCATCAGTGTCCCGGTTTCCATAATCTGCAGGAAAAGGAGCCCCGCGCACTCCCTGGTCAACGGCTCCCGGTCTGAATTATCTTTACTGGCCGGGAAGTCTTCCTGCCTGTTTCCTTCTGTCCCCAGCCTCGTTTCCTGCGGCCCAGGCCCCTGTGTAGATTGTTCCAGAAGCTGACTGTCCCAGAAGCGCCTGGGTGGGCAACAGGCATTTCCGCCACCACGACTCTAGTGACGGCGGTGGGAGAGTGGCGGCTCGACCCCCCAAGGCCCTGCCCCTGGTCCCCAAGGTGCCCGGGAGGCGGCAGTGTTCAGGCGACAGGCAGATGAGTGACGTGGGCAGACGGGCTCCCTGCCCTTCAACCCGCCCGGCCCCCGTCCTCCCGGCCCCCGTCCTCCCGGCCCCCGTCCTCCCGGCTCCCGGCTCCCGTCCTCCCGGCCCCCGTGCGCCCGGCCCCCGTCCTCCCGGCCCCCGTCCTCCCGGCCCCCGTCCTCCCGGCCCCCGTCCTCCCGGCTCCCGGCTCCCGTCCTCCCGGCCCCCGTCCGCCCGGCCCCCGTCCTCCCGGCCCCCGTCCTCCCGGCTCCCGTCCTCCCGGCCCCCGTCCTCCCGGCCCCCGTCCTCCCGGCCCCCGTCCGCCCGGCCCCCGTCCTCCCGGCCCCCGTCCGCCCGGCCCCCGTCCGCCCGGCCCCCGTCCTCCCGGCCCCCGTCCGCCCGGCCCCCGTCCGCCCGGCCCCCGTCCTCCCGGCCCCCGTCCGCCCGGCCCCCGTCCGCCCGGCCCCCGTCCGCCCGGCCCCCGTCCGCCCGGCCCCCGTCCTCCCGGCCCCCGTCCGCCCGGCCCCCGTCCTCCCGGCCCCCGTCCTCCCGGCTCCCATCCTGCAGACGAGGAGACGGGAACTCGCCCCAGGTGAACCAGAGCTGGGCCGGGAGGAGCCTGGGCCAGGGAGCGGCTGGGGTCACCCTCTGGGGGGACATCTCCTGGGCAGGGGTGGGGATGGTGAAGAGGAGAGCCTGTCACCTAAGGAGCAGAGTTGGGGCGTGAACCAAAACCACTTTGGGAAACCCATCCTCAGGGAGCTCCTGGGTCCTCCCGGGGGACACAGTGGACACACGCACGTCCCACAGACACGAGGTCACAAGCACGTCTGACTGCCAGGTGCCTGAGCTGGGGCTCTAACTTGACCACCCCACCCAGGGCCACTGAGTCTCCTGGCAGCTTCTTATGCCACAGACAGTGACTGAGTCACGGGGTTTCCCACAGTGAACAGGAGGGACTGGTCCCAGCCCTGTGGGAGCTTGCGGCCTCGCTAGGGAGGCAGATGCTCAAGAGGAGACGCCCACCTGGGGTGCCCCGCCCCCGCCAGCTAAAGTAAGCCAGAGGACTGTGGGGACCCGGAGGACTGTGGGGACCCGGAGCACTGTGGGGACCCGGAAGAGCCCATCTCAGGGGTCAGGGATCATCCTGTGCTGCAGGCATTGTCCCGGCTTTGCTCATTTCTGGAGTAGTCAGTTCCGGCTGGTCGCAGAAGGTAGGCTTGGACAGCAATGGGTCCCCTGTCTTCAGGCCAGACAAGGGGGAGGGTGTGGATGACCTTCAGGCATTTTCTTCTCAGTGAGAACTGGGCACCTTCTGGGGCTTGGAGGAGAGGTGAGGCTCCCCCCACTTTTTTAGACCAAGGGTATTTATTTATTTATTTTGAGACAGAGTCTCACTCTGTTGCCTGGGCAAGAGTGCCATGGCGTCAGCCTAGCTCACAGCAACCTCACACTCCTGGGCTCAAGCCATCCTCCTGCCTCAGCCTCCCTAGTAGCTGGGACTACAGGCATGCACCACCATGCCCAGCCATTTTTTTCTATATATATTAGTTGGCCAATTAATTTCTTTCTATTTTTAGTAGAGACGGGTCTCGCTCTTGCTCAGGCTGGTCTCGAACTTCTGAGCTCAAATGATCCACCCACTTCGGCCTCCCAGAGTGCTAGGATTACAGGGGTGAGCCACCACGCCCGGCCCCAAGGGGTCTTGAGGTAGTGGGTTGGGACCCCACAGCTCACAGTTGAGGTTTCAGTGGCTTTTCCAAGCAGAAGTTGCGTGTGAACTGGGAGCCCTCTCTCTTGCTGCCTGTGGGATGTAAAGTCTGGGCTGTGGAGCCTCAAAAATTAGTAAACGTTTTGCTGATCTGAAAAAAGTTTTGTTCTTTCTCCTGCTGATGCAGAGCTCCAGCTTGTTTCCTTCCTCAATCCTGTGTCAGTGATTTATGTTCCAGGACCTTGACAATTAACATACAGGTCCCTGAGCAAGGCTGCCCCTTCCGTACATCCCTGCTGCTCCTCTCCTCGGCATGGGGCGAGGGACGACACTGGGCGGAAGGGGGGACGGCATGGAAAATGTCCTGTGCATTCTGTATTGTCTGAGCCTTCTTGTTGCCCAGACTGGCTTGTAAACCCTGAGCTACTGAGGAGCTGCATGCTTTCTTGGAAGAGAAGGGACGGGCCCTCTGGCCCCCAGCATGAGCCGCCTCCCGCCCCGACTCTCCATGCATCTGAGGGTGCTCCCTCTTGGCTACTTGCCCTGCTGGGGGCCTGCGCCCACGGAACACAGGGGTGCGGTAGGTCTCCAGTCTTTGGCGCCCTGGGGTTTCGCCTCCCTTCTCTCCCCTAAGCCAAGCTCCACTCAAGCTCCAGACTTTTAATGAGGGAGAAACCACAGGCCCGGTGGCATCCAGCCCCTTCTTTCTCAGAGCTGGGAATTGAAGATCAGAGAACACAGGGCCCTTACCCTTGTTCCAGGGACCAGAAAGCTAGAAACCGCTATTTTCCGTTATTAGTAATGTAAAACAGTGGGTATTGCAGGGTTATATGCTGGAATAATATGCATAATTCCTGATTAATCTCTAAGAGACAATTATCAACCTCAGTGAAATTCTGCACCCCCCCCTCACACCTTTATTTACTTTGTTTCATAGATGGACAAATGGATTCTAGAGAACAGAGGACATTTGTACATAGTTCCAACATCATTCAATTGCACAGCTCAAAACTCCGGTTTTCTTAATAATGTGTGTCCTTCATAAATATTATGATAAGATGTTTCAGTTTATGAACATTGTCCCAAACTAATTATTAAAATTAAAATTCCCGGTAGGGCGTGGTGGCTCAGGCCTGTAATCCTAGCACTCTGGGAGGCCGAGGCGGGCGGATTGCTCGAGGTCAGGAGTTCAAAACCAGCCTGAGCAAGAGCGAGACCCCGTCTCTACTAAAAATAGAAAGAAATTAATTGGCCAACTGATATATATAGAAAAAATTAGCCGGGCATGGTGGTGCATGCCTGTAGTCCCAGCTACTCGGGAGGCTGAGGCAGGAGGATTGCTTGAGCCCAGGAGTTTGAGGTTGCTGTGAGCTAGGCTGACACCACGGCACTCACTCTAGCGTGGGCAACAAAGCGAGACTCTGTCTCAAAAAAATAAAATAAAAAAATTAAAAAAAAAATAAAATTCCCTCTCAAAACTGGCATGGTTTAGGTGATGAATTATGTGTTCCCCCTATGTGCCATTCATTTTTCTTCATTTATATTATTTTATATAGTTTTTATAATAATCCTATAATATTTCTATTTCCCCCATTTTACGGAGTAGGAAAATAAGTTTGAAGAGGTTAAGTTACTTGCCTGAAGGAATATACAAAGTAAACGGTGAAGCTAGGCTTCTTCTGTTTTTTTGAGACAGAGTCTCACTGTGTTGCCCGGGCTAGAGTGCTGTGGGGTCAGCCTAGCTCACAGCAACCTCAAACTCCTGGGCTCAAGCAATCCTCCTGCCTCAGCCTCCCGAGTAGCTGGGACTACAGGCATGCACCACCATGCCCGGCTAATTTTTTCTATATATATCAGTCGGCCAATTAATTTCTTTCTATTTTTAGTAGAGACGGGGTTTCACTCTTGCTCTGGCTGGTTTTGAACTCCTGACCTTGAGTGATCCGCCTGGCTTGGCCTCCCAGAGTGTGAGGATTACAGGCGTGAGCCACCGCGCCCGGCCTCAAATGGTCCTTCTGACCTCCTACTCTGCTCTCCCCATTCCCCGACAATGGGCAATACTACTTGATCCAATCCAGTACTTCCCAAATCTGGCAGTGCTCTTGAATTACCCAGGTGTTATAGCTGCAGCCAGCCAAGCATGGTCCACAGGCTGGCATTTGGGGTCACTGAACGACCTTCCTTTACATGTGTGTTAGTGTCTTGCTTGTACTGGCCAGACCTTTGGCATGCATTGCTCTATAGCCATTGCAGCCCTAGCACTAGGCCAAAATCTTGGCAGGTTCTTAGTGTTGGCTTCATGGCTGAGGGCCAGGGTGGAAATGTGTTTACAACTCTGCCTGTGCTCCTGCCCTCTCCCCACACCCTCCAGGGACATCACAGAACCTCTCCAAGAAGGCACTCCAAGCCTTTAAGACTCTGACATTACCTTCCCTCTATCTCTATCCAAATTATATGATTGTTCAAACTTCTCTTGTCCTATTCGTATGCCTGACCTGTTCTTCAGCCACCTCACTTCTGTGTTCCTGCCACGAGGCCTCCACAGACAGTTAAAATGGAGACAAGGAATAGACTGGGTGTCCTTGGTCTGATTTTCTTTTGACCCACACTGCTTTCTTTGCTGCCCTGTGGGCACATACATAGGTATTCCAGCGAAACAAGGCCAGACTTAGAGTTAAGAACTTCGAGGAATTTCTCTGCTCCTGGTACAGCAGGGAGCCTGGGGTAAGCTGTTTGCTTTCTATGCACCTTGGTTACCTCCTCTACAGAGCAGGTATCATAAATAATGAAAGATTAAACTATAACCTTGCTGGAAGATGGCATGCTTGCCTGATCCCTGGCTTTCCAAGCTCATGGCGACCACAGGGCTCCTGGAGCATAGTACCAATGGGTGGGAAGGCATGCCACTGATAATGCAGTTGGGAATGAGAAAGAGAACATTAGACAAAGGGTCCGAAGAATCAAAGTTAGGCCTACTTCTGGTACTAGCTTGCTTTATATCCTTGGGCAAGCCACTCAAACTCTTTGGCTTCAATATATTCCTTTGCAAAACAGGGCACATACAGCATAGTAGCTAGGATCAAAGACTTTAAAGGCAGACATACCTGGATTGGAGTCCCACTCTACCACTTACTAGCTGTGTGATCTAGTGTACTCACCAAATCTTTCTTGGTCTGTTTATTTACTTGAAGGTAAGAAAAATGAAACACTAATATCTACCTTATCAGGTTATGAGAATTCAATATTAATATGATAATATATCAAAGTCTCAATGAAAAGCCTTAGTAAAAAAAGAAAAAGAAAAGAAATTTTAAATATTAAATAATTTAAAAATTTAAATAAAAAAGATAATATAGCTAATATAGGTAAAGAATTTGACATACTACCTGTCGCATAGTAAGTGCTATATAAGTGTTAACTATTACTACTACTACTTACTACTGTTGCTACTATGAAGAAAAGGAAGATGTATATAAAGAGTATTTGTTAGCCAATTTATCTTAGACAGTTGCTATGAGGATCTAATGAGATAAGTGCTAGAAAGGGGTTTTGGAAGATAAAAAAGACTCTTCAAAGGTGAGGTGGGATTGATGTTAAATTACAAACATGTTGGCACCTCACTGCCAAGAGGTGGATCTTCAGTCTATGGACTCCGGTTTGTTCAGTGTTGGAATGAGTGGCCATTGCCTTCTCCCACCCACCTATCTTGCCATCATGATGATTTGCTCCTCTTGGCAGATCGAATTGAAGGAAAGGAATAGAATCTTTGACTTCCAACCTTCTGCCAACTCTGTCACTCCCACCCCTACCGCAGAGGCACCTCTCAGATAAATAGCCAGTGCCCAGCCCAGAATGAGATTTCACTTTGCATTTGCTTTAGTAAGGGCCTGGCTCCTAGCTCCAGTGGTCAGGCTTTCTTCTGCTGCATTTCAGGTTTGGGGGTATGTTGGAGCCCATGCTGTACTGTGAGGATGAGGCCCCACTGTTCTGGACAATCATTAACTTCTGTACACAAAGACACACTGTTGCATAACAGCCTTCTACCTACCTGAGCCAGCTCAAAGAGAGGTATATATGTGGGGGGAAAGAGTTCCCTTCAGAAGCAGCCTGAGAGGAGTGGCTGTCCTCATCTGCTCCCCCCAGGGCAATATTTAATTCCTACATGCCAGGTTTCTTATATTACCTCACTTAATCTTCACCAAACAAACATTTAGTTGGAACTTTTATAAGGCCCATTTTCCAGATGGGGAAACTGAGGCTTAGAGATATGAAGTAAGTCACTCAAGGTCAAACAGCAAGTAAGTAGGTCTTGTTCTTAAACCCATGTCTGTCTGACTCCAGAGGCTGTGTCCTTTACATGATAGAAACATTATAGAAAAAGAAATCCATCCTGGAACTTTCTTGTAATGGTACAGGTCCCAGCTTGGTTTCAGGATGGCCAAGCTGAGGCTTAAGGAAATTTCCCAGCTGGAAAGCAGGTTGCCAACCACTGTAATATCCTCTGGTTTGAAGGGACTTTTGATTTCCCTCCTCTGCTCTTTCCTTCATTTCCTCATCTCTCTCAGAAAATACAACATAAAGAGGCACTATCCCTGGAAAAAGCATTTTAGATTGAAAAAATGAGCTCTGCTCATATTTTCCCAGTCCCTCTGCCCTCTTTCCCCTCTGCTCTGACAAAGAATCCAAGGATGCTAGGGATTTTCAGCAGATTCCTGCTCAGAGACAGGAACATGGCCTAAGTGGCCTCTTGAAATTTACTCTGGACTTTGATGCTTTGTGAAGTTGTAGCAGCAGGACCCTAACTGTGGAGTCAACATTAGTTATTAACACAGCTCTGAGAATCAAAGCCATATTGATCCTGGCAGCCAGTCTTCTCTGGATTGATTACCTTGTCATCTACCCCAGGAAGATCATCCCAGGTTTCCTTCCTAATGCTGAACTACAGTGTGGGGTGAGCTGCTTCTGGAAACCCAGTGATTACCTGTTCCCTTGGGGTGCCTGCTGGAAACAGTTGCCCAAACTGGCTGCCTCCTTAGCTCAAAAGTGTCCTCAAAGCTGCAGGCAGGACCTTAGCCAGTTTCAGTCTCAAGGTAGAAAGGGGCTCATCATTTTGGTATCTGTGTCTTGTTTTGGCTCTACAAAGGCATGGATGCTTCATCTGCAAAACAACAGGAGGATCATTGATCAGCCTTTGTTTAATGCCTCTCGGTGATATAGGGCAGAGAGCTTGGGAGTAGGATTGTAGAGGTGGATCCAGGAGTGCCAAGTCCATAGAGCCATTGCCTAACTGAGCACTGGTAGGGCACCCCAGAGGCAAGCAAGCTTGGCTAAGAGAAAACTTGGGATTTCATTAATGTCTAAAGAGATTGAGAGAGGTCAAAGTAAATGGCTCAGTGAGCAGACAAAGAAAAGCAAGTCTGGGGGAGGGGAAGATGGAATCTCAGACACTTTCCTATGGAGCCCCAGGGCAGAGAGACTCAGAAGGATGAGGGAAATGGGAGAGGAGATATAGGGAGAGAAGTCTTACCAGACTGGGTCTGTCAGCCATCATGGTGCTGTGGAAGGGGCACTAGATTAGGAATCCCAAAATGGGGGTTTTAGTCCTGGCTCAGCAATGGACTTGCTGCATGTCATCACTGAGCCTCAATTTCTTCATCTGTGATTTTTTTTTGGTTTTTTTTTCCCCAAAGCTTTATTGAAGAGCAATTCACATCCAGTAAACCACATATAATTGAAATGTATATGACATATTTTGACATATGTACACACTCAGAAAACCATCACCACAATCAAGATAATGGGTATATATATACATCACCTCCAAAAGTTTCCTCATGTCTCTTTGTAATTCTTCCCTCCCACCCCACTCCCTGCCCCTCCCCACCCACAGAAAACCACTGATGTGCTTTCTGTCACTATAGATTAGTCTGTATTTCTCAGTTTTACATATGGAATCATGCAGCATGTATTTTTTGGCAGAGTCCAACTTCTTTCACTCAACATGATTATTTTGATATTCATCCATGTTGTTGCATGTATCAATACTTTCCTTTCTTCCTTCCTTCCTTCCTTCCTTCCTTCCTTCCTTCCTTCCTTCCTTCCTTCCTTCCTTCCTTCCTTCCTTCCTTCCTTCCTTCCTTCCTTCCTTCCTTCCTGGGAGGTGATGTTGAGTTTTATTAACATGGAAAGGTCTCTAAAACATGGGTAAAATTTAAAAGCAGATTATTAATATAAGTGGTGTGTACCATTTATACTGTCTTTGACAAAACTATAAAGATCTACATATATATAGAAAAATCTGGAAGATTCCTTTAAGGGGGATCTGGAAAGGAAAAAAGAAAAGAAGAACCTGGAAGAATACATACCAAGGTTAACATATTTGTCTACAAGTGATTGAAATTGTGGATTTTTTTGCCTTGCTTCTCTGTGTTTCCTAATTTTTCAATTGCGAAAATATATAGCTCTTTTAATAAGTAGGAAAATGTTACTATTTTTTAAAAGCAGTTTTATTGAGATATAATTAACATACAATAAATGGCCCATATTTTTAAAGTACAGAATATGACAATTTTTGATATATGTATGTATCGTGAAGCCATCATGATAATGTTCAGAACAATGAGCATATCCATCACTCCCTCAAAAAAAAGTCCTCTCCCCATCCACAGGAAACCACTACCCTTCTTTCTGTCACAGATTAGTTTGTATTTTCTAGAATTTTATCTGCATCGAATGCAAAGTAGGCACTTTTTTTAGTCTGGCTTCTTTCACTCAATAATGGTTTTGAGATTCATCCAAGTTGTTGCGTGTATCAACAGTTCATTCTTTTTTGTTGCTGAGTAGTATTTCTTGGTATGGGTGTACCACAATTTTTTATCTATTTACATGTTGATGGATGTTTGAGTTGTTTCTAGTTTTTGACTGTGATAGTTGCTGTCAACATTTATGTACAAGTCTTGATGTGGACATATGCTTTCATTTTGAGGGGGTTACTGGATCATGGTAACTCCATATTTAACCATTTGAGGAACTTTCAAGTTGTTTTACAAAGTAGCTTACTAGCAGCCATGAAAATGAATCTGAGAGTTCTAGTTGCTCCAAATCCTCTCAACGATTGGTATGGTTTGTTTTTAAAAATTTTAGATGTTCTAATAGGTGTGCAGCGACATCCTATTGGACTTTAACTTGCATTTCACTAATGACTAATGATGTTGAACATATTTTCTTGTATTTGTTTACCATCTATACATATCTTCTTTGTTGAAGTGTCAGTTCAAATCTTATGTCCATTTTTACTTGGGCTCTTTATTTTCTTATTTTTGAGATTTGAGAGTACAAATGTGTACATGCATACACATATGATTTGTGCTTTATCAAATATGTAATTGGCAAATATTTTCTCCCAGTCTGTGGCTTGTGTTTTAATTCTCTTAAAAGTATATCTGAAGATTTTATCCTACAGATAATTGTAAAAAAAAAAAAAGTATATCTGAAGAGTAAAGTTAAAAATTTTGATAAAGTCAATTTTAGGTATTTTTGTATTTTATGCTCTTTGCATCCTCTTTAAGAAATCTTTGCCTAACCCAAGGTCACCATGATATTCTCCTATGCTTCTTTAAATAGGCTTTATTTTTGGAACAGTTTTGGGTTTATAGAAAAATAGTGCATAAAATATAAAGAGTACCCATCCCCTTTCAACAGCTTCCTTTATCATTCTTTTCTTTTCTTCTTCTTCTTCTTTTTTTTTTTTTTTTTGAGACAGTCTCACTCTGTTGCCCTGGCAAGAGTGCCATGGCATCAGCCTAGCTCACAGCAACCTCAAACTCCTGGGCTCAAGCAATCCTTCTGCCTCAGCCTCCCGAGTAGCTGGGACTACAGGCATGCACCACCACGCCCAGCTAATTTTTTTTCTATATATATTTTAGTTGAACAATTAATTTCTTTCTATTTTTAGTAGAGATGGGGTCTCGCTCTTGCTCAGGCTGGTCTCCCTGCCTCGGCCTCCCAGAGTGCTAGGATTACAGGTGTGAGCCACCACACCCAGCCTATTATTTTTTCTTGATAAATAATATTTGTCCATATTTATGGAGTACATCTGGCACTTTAATAAATGTATAGGATGTGTAATGATCAAATCAGAGTATTTAGGATATCCATTCCCTCGAACATTTATCATTCTTTGTGTTGAGAACATTTCATATCTTCCACCTATTTTTTTTATTTTTTTTTTATTTTTTTTTATTTTTATTTTTTTAGACCTAAAGTGGCTGTGAGATTTCCACCTATTTTGAATACACAATATATTGTTGTTAACTATAGTTACTCTACTGTGCTATTAAACACTAGAACTTGAAGATGGTGGATGGGAAAAACCACCAGCCAGAGTGTCTCTGTAAGAAAGACAGATTTTAAAAGAAAGTAAAAATAATAAATAGGCAGACAAACACAGATCGGATGAGGGTCAGAAGGAAGGGTGCCTGAAAATACAGGAGACTCCATGGGAAGAAGTTGTGGAGGAGAACTGGAAGGAGAAAGGCCCCCAAGAGGCTTGGAGACCAGTGACAAGGGTAGGTAGAGCAGTCCAATCCTCCCCCTTGCACCTTGAACTGCTGGTGGACCCCCGAGTGGTTGGAGAGACCTGCCAACATCAGCCAGAGATGGCTGCTGCCAGTGAGCAGTGAGCCTCTTGCGGACAGGGCACCAGGCCTCCAGCTCCCTTGGGGCACCTCCCAGCCCACAGACCCGAGTGGATCAGCAGGCGCCATATTGCTTCATTCTCCCCTTCCTCTTCCCTAGCCTCGACTGCCAAGAGAGACAATTTAGCTACCACCCGGAGGCATTTGCAGGGAATGGGACCTTTCCTTTTGGGGCCCTACAATGGACTGAGGGGAACAGAATTTTGACTCCTGCTAACACCATTTGTGGTGCTTGAAGGCAGGCTCACCCAACCCACCTCTGCCCAGACTCACTCTCCCACCTGCCCCTACTGAGATGGAGAATAAGGACACTCCTGGAAGTCCCAGGGCCCCACCAACCACCTGAGGCACTAGAGTGCCTCTTCAGAGAAACAAGAGCTGATTAGAGGACCCAAAAACAATACTACAGCCTGCTCCTCCCAGCAAGCACCACCTACTAACAGGGAGGTCATTCTTCACACCCTTTAAGTGCATCTACTGACTCATCATACAGGGTGTGGTAGAATATCACCCACAAACACCACCTACTGGCTTAGGCACTAAACCGGGTGTGTCATTATTCAAATGAAACCTAAAGGTAAGAAGCAACAGCTGATCCAGATGGGAAGGAATCAACAAAAGAACTCTGGAAGTATGAAGAATGAAATGGAAAGCACACCCCAAAAGGGGAACACTAGCTCTCTAGTAATGGACATCAACCAAATTTGAAACACTAAAATGACAGAAGAATTTTGAACATGGATTATAAGAAAACTCAATGATATGAAAGAAAAAATGGATAATCAACACAAAGAAACCACACACACACAAAATCCAGGAATTGGAAGAAAAATTCACTAAAGAAATTGAAATATTAAAGAAAAATCAGCCGGGCGCGGTGGCTCACGCCTGTAATCCTAGCACTCTGGGAGGCCGAGGCGGGCGGATTGCTCAAGGTCAGGAGTTCAAAACCAGCCTGAGCAAGACCCCGTCTCTACCATAAAAATAGAAAGAAATTAATTGGCCAACTAATATATATATATATAAAAATCAGCCAGGCATGGTGGCTTGTGCCTGTAGTCCCAGCTACTCGGGAGGCTGAGGCAGGAGGATTGCTTGAGCCCAGGAGTTTGAGGTTGCTGTGAGCTAGGCTGACGCCACGGCACTCACTCTAGCCTAAGCAAGAAAGCGAGACTCTGTCTCAAAAAAAAAAAAAAAATCAAACAAACCTCTGAAAATGAAGAATTTATTCAAGGAGTTACAAAACACAGTGGAAAGCCTCAAGAACAGGGCAAATGAAACAGAAGAAAGAATCTCAGGTATTGAAGATAACATCTTTCAATTAAATAAGTCAGTCACAGAGATTGAGCAGAGAAATAAGAGAAAAGAGCAAAGCCTACAAGAAATGTGGTATTATGTGAAGAGGCCTAACGTGAGAATCATAGGCATCCCTGACGGTGAAGAAGAAAATACACAAGGGTTGGATAAGCTATTTGAGGATATAATAGAGGAAAATTTCCCTGGTCTTGCTAAAAAGCTAGATATCGCAGGTACAAGAAGCTCAAAGAACTCTTGGGAGATTCATCACAAACAAGACACCATGACATACAGTTATAAGACTGACCAAAATAACAAACAAAGAGGCACTCCTACAAGCTGTAAGGCAAAAGAAGCAGGTAACCTACAAAGGAAAACCCATCTGAATAACGGCACATTTCTCAACTGAGACATTACAAGCAAGAAAAGACTGGGGCCCCATTCTCACTCTTCTCAAACAGAATAATACCCAGCCTAGAATCTTGTACCACACAAAACTAAGTTTTGTATATGAAGGAGAAATAAAGACCTTCTCAGACAAGCAAAGGCTGGGATAATTCATTAAGACAAGACCTGCCCTCCAGGAAGTTCTCAAAACAGTATTACACACAGATCAGCACAATAAACCACTCACGAATGTAAAATCATCCAAAATCTGTAGGTCAAAAGCCAGATGCTATGATGGCTCAAGAGAGAAACAAAGCAACAAAGTTCAACTCAACAGGATGAACAGAAATCTTATAACCCCACTTATCAGTTCTCTGAATAAATGTGAATGGCTTGAACTTCCCACTAAAGAGACATAGGCTGGGCGAATGGATAAATACACAAGCCAAGTATCTGCTGTCTTCAGGAAACACATATAACCTACAAGGAGGCATTCAGACTCAAGGTGAAGGGATGGAAAACAATATTTCAAGCTAGCAGAAGCCAAAAGAAAGCTGGTGTGGCAGTTCTGATTTCAGACAACTTAGTCTTCAAATCAACAAAAGTTGATTGGACAGATCCTCCAAACAAAAAATAAACAAAGAAACAATTGACTTATACAGAGCTCTAGAACAAATGAGCCTGACTAACTGTTACAGAACATTTACCCAAAATCCACTGACAATATGTTTTTCTCATCAGCTCATGGGACATTCTCTAAGATTGACCATATCCTAGCCCACAAAGCATGTCTCAGAACATTTTAAAAAATAGAAATTATACCATGCATCTTCTCAGAACACAGTGGAATAAAATTAGAAATCAACTCCAGTAGAAACTCTCATCTCTACACAAAGTCATTGAAACTAAACGACCTTCTGCTGAATGATTATTTGGTTAAGGAGGAAATCAAGATGGAAATCAAAAGAGTCTCTGAACTAAATGATAAAGGAGACATGACAAAGGAGGTCAAGCTATCACTCTTTGCTGATGATATTGATCTTATACTAGAAAACCCCAAAGATTCTGCCATGAGACTACTGGAATTGATATACAAATTCAGCAAAGTCTCAGGTTACGAAATCAATGTACAGAAATCAGTAGTGTTATACACCAACAACAGTCAAACTGAGAACTAAATCAAAGGCTCAATACCCTTCACAATAGCAACAAAGGAAGTAAAAAACCTAGGAATATATTTAACTAAGGAGGTAAAAGACCTCTTCAGGGAGAACCATGACACACTTAAGAAGGAAACAACAGAGGATGTAAACAGGTGAAAAACCATACCATGCCCATGGATTGGCAGAATCAACATTGTTAAAATGTCTGTACTACCCAAAGTGATCTACAGATTCAATGCAATCCCTATTAAAATACCAACATCATTTTTTACAGATCTAGAAAAAATAATTCTATGTTTCATATAGAACCAGAGAGGACCCTGTATAGCAATCTTAAGCAAAAAGAAAAAATTGGGAGGCATTGATTTACCAGACTTCAAGCTATACCACAAGGCTATGGCAACTAAAACAACATGGTCCTGGAACAAGAACAGAGACATAGACCAATGGAGAAGAACTGGGAACTCAGATATAAATCCATCCTCATATAGCCATCTAATCTTTGACAAAGCAGACAAAAACATACACTGAGGAAAATAATCCTTATTCAATAAATGGTGCTGGGGAAACTGGATAGTCACATGTAGAAGACTGAAACAGGATCCACACCTTTCACCTCTCACAAAAATTAACTCATGGTGGATAACAGACTTAAACCTAAGGCGTGAAAGTATAAGAATTCTAGAAGAAAATGTTGGAAAAACTCTTATAGAGATTGGCCTAGGCAAAGAATTTATGAGGAAGACCCCAAAGGCAATCACAGCAGCAACAAAAATAAATAAATGGGACCTGATCAAATTAAAAAGCTTCTGTACAGCCAAGGGAACTATCATGAGAGCAAATAGACAACCTACAGAATGGGAGAAAACATTCATATGTTACACATCTGATAAAGGGCTGATAACTAGAATCTACATAGAACTCAGGAAAAGCAGCAAGAAAAAATATCAAACGACCCTATCAACAAGTGGGCAAAGGATGTGAACAGAAACTTTTCAAAAGAAGATAGATTAATGGCTAACAAACATATGAAAAAATGCTCAAAATCTCTAATCAAAAGGGAAATGCAAATTAAAACCACAATGAAATATTATTTATCCCCAGTGAAAATGGCCTTTATCAAAAAGTCCCAAAACAATAAATGTTGGTGTGGCTGTGGAGAGATAGGAACACTCCTACACTGTTGGTGGGACTGCAAACTAGTACAACCTCTGTGGAAGGCAATATGGAGATACCTTAAAGAGATACAAGTAGAACTACCATTGGCTCCAGCAATCCCATTACTGGGCATCTACCCAAAAGAACAAAAGACATTCTATAAAAAAGGTATCTGTACTAGAATGTTTATAGCAGCACAATTCACAATTGCAAAGATGTAGAGACAACCCAAGTGCCCATCAATATATGAGTGGATTAATAAAATATGGTATATATATATACCATGGAGTTCTACTCAGCCACAAAAAACAATGGTGATATAGCACCTCTTGTGTTATTCTGGATAGAGCTGTAGCCCATTCTATTAAGTGAAGTATCCCAAGAATGGAAAAACATATACTCACCATCAAATTGGTATTAACTGACCAACACTTAAGTGCACATATAGTAGTAACACTCATTAAGTGTTGGGCAGATGGGAGGGGGGAGGGGGGATGGGTATATACACACCTAATGGATGTAGTGCGCACCGTCTGGGGGATGGACACGCTTGAAGCTCTGACTCGAATGAGGTAAGGGCAATATACGTAACCTAAACATTTGTACCCCCGTGATATGCTGAAATAAAAAAAATTAAAAAAATAAACACTGGAACATATTCTTTCTATCTAAGTGTATGTTTGTACCAATTAACCAATCTCCCTTCACTCCCTCCACACTTTTCTCAGCCTCAGGTATCTATCATTCTATTCTCTACTCCCATAAGATGAAATTTTTTAGCTCCCACATATGAATAAGAATATACAATATTTGTCTTTCTGTGCCTGGCTTATTTCACTTAATATAATGACCTCCAGTTCCATCCATGCTGCTGCAAATGACAGAATTTCATTTTTTATGGCTAAATAGTATTTCACTGTGTATATATACCACATTTTATTTATTCATTCATTTATTGATGGACACTTGTTGTGAATAGTGCTGCAATAAATACGAGAGTGCAGGTATTCCTTTGATATACTGATTTCCTTCTATTTGGATAAATACCCAGTAGTGGGATTGCTGGATCACATGGTAGTTCCATTTTTAGAACTACCATATTTTTTTAGAAACTTCCATACTGTTTTCCCTAGTAGCTGCACTAATTTACTTTCCCACCAACAGTGTATGAGTTCCCTTTTCTCCACATCCTTACCAGCATTTGTCTCCTCTATTTTCTAGAAGTTTTATAGTTTTAAGCTCTTACATTTAGGTCTATGAACCATTTTGATTTAATTTTAGAATATGATGTGAAGTAGAGATTCAGCTTTACTCTTTTCCATGTGGATATCCAGTTGACCCAGCACCTGCTGTTGAAAAAGTCTATTTTTTTTTTAATTGCTTTGGTACTTTTGTCAAAAATCAACTAGCCGTGTATGTGTGGGCCCATTTCTGGACTCTCTGTTCTGTTCCATTGATCTATAGGTCTGTATTTATGCTAATACCACATTGTCTTGATTGCTGTAACTTTATAGTAAGTCTTGAAATCAGGTAATATAAGTATTCCACCTTTGTTCTTTGCCAAGATTATTTTATCAATTGTATGTTCTTTTCATTTACACATTAATTTGAAAATCAGCTTGCCAAATTCTACAAAAAATATTCTTGCTGGGATTTTAATTAGGGTTACATTGTATCTATAGAACAACTTGGAGAGAATTGACATCTGAGCCATGAACAAGGTGTATCTTGCCATTTATTTAAGTCTTTAATTTCTTTCAGCAACATTTTGTAATTTTTACTGTAGAGGTCTGACATTTTAAAACCTAATTTATCCATAAATATTTCAAATTTTGATGACATTTCAAATGATATTTTTTTAGATGCAAATGGTATTTTTATATCGATTTTTAAGTATTCATTGCTGGTATATATAAATACAATTTGTTGTGTATGTTGACTTTGTGTCCTGGGATCTTTCTTAGCTCACTTATTAATTCTAGTAGCTTTTTTGTAGATTCTTTTGAATTCTCTAGGTAGGTGATCATGTTATCTTTGAATACAGAGAGTTTTACTTCTTCATTTCCAATCTGTATGTCTTCTATTTCCTCTTATTGTTCTATTGCACTAGCTAAAAATGTCAACTAGAATGTAAAATAGAAATGTGAGAGCATCCTACTTGGTCATGATATGTTATCATGATATGTTATGTTATCATGTTATGTATATAACATGATATGTTATCATGTTATTCTTTTTATGTATTGTTGGATTCAATTTGCTGAAATGTTGTTAAAGGTTTTGAAACTGGGTTTATGAGGAATCTTCATTAGTAGTTTTCTTTTCTTGTAATGTCTTTGTCTTGTTTTGGTATCAGAGTAATACTGGCTTCATAGAATGAGTTGGAAAGTGGTTTTCTCTCCTATTTTTGGAAGAGTTTGTGTAGAATTGGTATTCACTCTTCCTTAAATGTTTGGAATTCACCAGTAAAGCCATATTGGTCAGCCCCTCAATGATTCTTAAGGGTCCTTTCATCTTCAATATTCTGCAGTTCTAATAAGGCCCTTGTGATCCATCTTTCTGTTTTAGATACATGTGTCTCTCCTAATTCCTTATTTCTTGTCTGTCACTGCCTCATGCTTCTTTCCCATACCCTCTATCAGGTGAATATCTGAGTATGTAGGTACTGGGCCAGCCCCCTCAGAGAAAGATAAGGAAATTTTCAATTCACTTTCTCCCAGCACTAGTGGGTTTTGGTCAAAGAACCACCTGTAATCTGCCTCACCTACTAGAGCAGATAATGAAACATTGTCTAAAATCAGTGGGTGCCAATCAGTGGGCCATAGGCTATTAAGTACAACTCAGCTATTCCTGAAGGACTGGGGAAAGTGTTAAAACACCTGCATTTTCATTCTCGGCATGAGTACTCATAAGTGTGGGTCTCTCTGGGTCTCAGTCTAACTATCCATAAAATTCAGAACTGGACCTCTAGATTTTCTGACTCTAGAAGTGGAAGTAAATAAACAATAGCAGCAGAGGGAAAGAATCCAAATGACCTAATATGGGGGTAATAAGATGACTTATCTTTTCAGTGACTATTTGGCTTTAAAGGTTTTGAAACTCAAAAGTAGGTAGCTCATCAAAATTGGCATGTGTTGAGACAAAGTGTGGAAAGTTACAAATGGGGTTTGTTTAGATGTTGAATGCTTGGAAAAGAATGTTTTCCAGTATTGCTGTGCCACCTCAGAAAAACACCACCACATTCTAATGAAGAAAAAAAAAAATAAAACATTGGGAGGACCAAATGCCAGGACAAATATGAAAGTACTTTTTGGACTTTTTAACTTGCTATTTAATACAAGTCTGGAATAGAGTTCTAAACATAACTAGATTTAGACTCTTTACCAGGTTATGGGAACTCTGAAGAGGTGTAGAGATGGGGCAGAAGCAGGGGAATAGTTTTGGCAACACAGACTCTAATTCATGGTGACATTCTCTCCACTTAACATTAGGTATAGCAGGTGGATAGCTAAGCCTTAGAACACGACCTCTTAATCCTATTTGCTATTCTTTCATTGTACTGTGTACCTCATCAGGAAGCAGGGGTTCTTGAATAGAGCCATCTCTGCCTCCATGTCACCCCCCATTACCTCTCTCTCTCCCATCTACATCTTACCCAGCTTTGGCCCTTTGGCTTTGTTCCATCATTCCCTCATTTGAGCTTTTGTTAATTTCCCACAATAACAGGAATTTGTGAAAGCCTGTAATTTATTTGGAGAGTTTGGCTCTTGGAGTACCCTCTCTCCTTTCAACTCAGGGGGAGAGCTCAGAGAGCTTGGATTTTGGCAGCCAAGGAATGAGGAATCTGGTCTCACATTTGAGTTCTTTTCTGAGCAGTCTCCCTGTACTTCAAAGACTGAGTGCCTCAGTAAGGAGCCAAGGCAATAATTGAGTATTTGAGTGAAAAGACTTTGAGGATGAGGACTCTTGAGAGCCAATAGGTCCAGAATAGAGCTGGAAAAGCCAGGGTCTGACCTTGTACTGCCCAGGCCCAACAGAAGCCCAGCTGGCTATGGGTACTTAAAGGAGAAAAGGAGGGGGTGCATGCTGAATACAGACATGTCTTCACTTCAGGTACAGGCCTCTTGGAGCTAACTCTCTCACTCACCTGGAAGTAATAGTTGATGTTGAAAAGACTCTCTTAACCACTGGATGAAAGGCATGGATGGTTAGTTTATATATAGTTTATTCTCAAAGTCCAGGGCTTTGTTAGACAGAAAATTAGTCATGAATTAAGTACTTGCTTAGCAACTAGTGTAGCTGTAGGTTGAAAATAATGCTTTTTGCCTGATGGAAATTTATGGGATTCCACCTACGATTTTTCCAAGTCTGTTTAGAAAGATGTCTCTGTACATCTCCTGTTGCAATGTACATTTTACCCTTCCCAACTCTGCCACATCTCAACTGCTTCACTGAAATATCTTTGTCTTTCTCATATGAGAATGGGAGTAATTATGGAGAACAACAGAAACTTCCTGGCTTTGAGTCCAAGTATTGTTAGAGTTATAGAAAACCTCTACCCACTCCTTGTATTTTCCAAAACAGGAAACTGAGTGCAAGAAAGGTAATGGAAAGCCAATAATACTCATTTATTATCAATATGGTTATAATTATCATCAGTGTTATTATCACTATTGGTACTTCTTTTTTCACATAGTCATTGCTTTATTATTTTTTTCTTACTAAATTTTCTTTGATAATCTATCCTGCTAACAATCCCTTAAGTCCTTTCTCTTATATCATGCTGTTTTTCACTAATTAGTCTGGCTATTAGAATATCTTTCTCTCCCTTAATATGGCACATTTTCTTTCACTTGGAGTGTCTGACCTGTCTGAAAATCTTTAAATAGAAAAATTTATTCTGGTCATGAACTATGGAATCCATGAATTTTATTGCCCTATTTAACAAAAGTATTTTCCCTACTCTACTGTGAGATCTTTGAAGTCAAGTACCATATATCACTCACTTAGCATCCTCAGTGTGGGATAGCCATGTATTCAGGCCAGAGAGAATGTCATATAACTGTTGAATAAGTTGATATCATATATGGATGACTTCATTTTAAAATATGTATTTATTATTAAAAATATATCAAAGTACTTTTCCCTATTCCTCCCATGAAGTACAGCTAAAAATGCTGGACATTATATATAACATGAATATGAGAAGACTGAAAGGTGGAGAGAAAAAGGCACATAAGCCAAGGGCATTGGGACCCAGGGAAGAACATGGCAGAAAACCTGAGTTATCCTTTTGTTTCATATATCTTGGGCCTGGAGCTAAAGAAGCTGGCAACCCAGATGCCAATGGGAGCACACAAAAAGCCCCAAGAAAGGCCTGATTTGTCCAGCCAAAGGACCAGAAAAAAGGGCAGCCTAGCAAGACAGAATGCCTTTAGACAATAACCCCTCTACTCCAGCCAAACACCATGGAAAAAAAAATGCCCCCCACGCAGCCTTTATTAGCAAAGGCCTAGTGGGGAGCCTAGACTTTTACACTCACCCAGCTGTAACAAAGTGTCCCAACCTGCCCCCCTGCCATACTGAGATGGTGTCAGACGAACCTGAGTATGAAGCCAGGAATTTCCTTCCTTCTCAGTGGTAACAAGACCTACCCCTCCCCCATGGTGTCAGTGGAGACCATGTAGGGAGCCTGGATTTTCACCCTTGCCAGACTATAACCTCCATACACCCCTCCCGCCCCTGGGGAGATGCCAAGGTGGTATCACTGAAGGCCAAGTAGAAAACTGGGACTCTTACCATCACTCAACTGTAGTGTCAGTTGAGGTCACATGGGAAAGAGTAACAAAGGACCCTTTACCTCTCCCAACCAGGAAGATATCATAAGAAGGCTGGTGAAAATCTTGAACACCTACCAGCCCAGCAATAACAAGACACCCTTCCTCCCCCAGAGCGTCAAGGGAGACTGAGCAGGGAGCCTGGACTTCTGCCCACATCTGGCAGTGATGAAGTGGTGCCTCACTGACACAATGTCAGATTCCTCTGACACTAAAACAAAGATTTAAATAAGATCCAGAATCTCATAACATAATATCCAAAATGCCCAGGATACAATAGAGAATCACTCATCATACCAAGGCCCAGGAAAATCTTGACTTCAATGAGAAAAGACCGTCAACAGATGCCAACACTGAGATGACACAAATGTCAGAATTATTTGGCAAGGATTTTGAAGCAGCTATCATTAAAATGCTTCAATAAGCCATCACAATCATACTTGAAACAAATGAAAAAATACTAAGTCTCACCAAATAAATAGAAGATACAAAACAAATGGAAATTTTTGGAACTGAAAAATATAATGAGCAAAATAAAATAAACCTTACTGGATGGGCCCGACAGCAGAATAGAGAGGACAGAAGAAAGAATTAGTGAAATTGACGGCAGAGCAATAAAAATTATCGAATCTGAACAACAGAGAGAAAATATTGAAAAAGTGAACAGAGCCTCAGGAGCCTGTGAGGCTATAACAAAAGATTTAACATTCCTGTCATCAGAGGAGTCCCAGAAGAAGAGAAAAGGTGGGGATGAAAAGGTACTCAGAAATATTTGCTGAAAACTTCCCAAATCTGGCAAAAGACACAAATCTATAGTTTCATGAACCTGAGTAAATCCCAAAGATGATGAACTCAAAGAAATCTATGTCAAGACACATCATGGTCAAACTTATGAAATCTAAACATACACACACACACACACAATCTTGAAAACAATGAGAAAGAAATGACACCTTAAGTCTAGGGGAAAAACAATATGAATGATAGCAATTTCTCATCAGAAACCATGGAGGGCAAAAGGAAAAAGTGGTACAAAATTTTTCAAGTGCTGAAATAACAGATCTATCAACCCAGAATTGTATATCCAGTGACAATATCCTTCAGGAATGAAGGAGAAAATCAAAGCATTCTTAGATGAAGGAAAACTAAGAGAATTTGTCACCAACAGTCCTACCCTAAAAGAATGGCTCAAGGAATTTCTTTAACCAGAAAAAAGAAACAATAAAAGGAAGAATCTTGGAACATTAGGAAAAAAAGACATATCAGTGGAAAGAGTAAAATTATGCATAAATATAATAGATATTAGAATATAACAAATTTATTAGACTATAATAGATTTCTCCTCCTTTTGTGTTTTCTAAATTATGCTCAATTGTTGAAGAAAAATTATAATGATGCCTGATGTAGTTACCAATGTATATAGAGGAAATATTTAAGAAAATTTTATTACAAGTGGAGGAGTGTTAAGAGACACAGGGGAGGTTAGGTTTCTATACTTCACTCAAACTACTAAAATGTCAACACCAGTAAACTGTGATGTTACCTACATATAATATGATACCATTATATGCATACAATATGATTTCTTTGAGTATTTTTTTAGTGTCCACTAAAAGAGGTATGCAAAAGGATATACTCAAAAGCACTAAAAATAAATTAAAACAGAATTCTAAACATTTTAAAAATAAATCACAGGAAGATAGGAAAAAGAAAACAAAGAAAGGAAAAACAGAACAACGAGGAAACAAAAATAAAATGGCCCTAATATGTCAATGATTACATCAAATGTAAATGGTCTAAAAACATGAATTAAAAGAGATTGGCAGAGTGGGATAGAAAAAAATCATGCCCAACAATATTCTCTCTATAAGAAGCTCATTTCAAACATGTGTTTCTAGGGAATTATGCTGGGTTTAAATAAAAGCCAATTTCAAAAGGTCACATACTGTCTGACTCCATTTATATATACCTTTCTTTAAATACAAATATTATAGAGATGGAAAACAAATTTGTGATTGCTAGGATTTAGGGATGGTGGGGGAGTGGCCATGTATTACTATAAAGTGATAACACAAAGATCTTTGTGGTAATAGAATAGTTCTGTATTTTCATTGTCATGGTGATTGCAGGAAATTACACATGATACAATGGCATAGAACTAAATGCACACACTGTACCTTTCCCAATTTTTTGGTTTTGATATTATATTATAATTACATAAGGGAAAACTGGATGAAGAATTTATGGGACCCACTAGACTATCTCCTGTGAATCTATAATTATTTTAAAATGAAAATTTTTTTAAAAACCCAAATAGATTAATTTTTTAAAGCTACATAAAATATAATTTAAACTCTCTTTGACTGTACAAAACATATCTTTCAAGCCTAATCACCAGTTTTCATTGTATTATAGATATTCAGAAAGGCCAAGTATTGGTGAGTTCAAGTTATAGAATGCTGGTAAAATGATTTACTGAATTTAAGTATTTTTTCTTTCTGGCAACACAACTGAGCTTTTTTTTTTTTATTTCAATAGATTTAGGAGTACAAGTTGTTTTTTGTTACATGGATGAATTGTATGGTGATAAAGTCAGGGCTTCTAGTGTACCCATCACCCAAATAGTATACATTGTGCTCAATAGGTAGTTTTGATCCCTCACCCTCCTCCCCTATACCCTTTTTCTGAGTCTCCAAAGTCCCTTATAACACTCTGTGTGACCATATATACTCATGATTCAACTCCCATTTATAAGCGAGTACATGAAGTATTAGTGTTTCCATTCCTGAGATACTTAGGTTTATGTGTTCCAGTTCCATTCGAGTTGCTGTGAAAGATATTATTACATTCCTTTTTAAGGCTGAGTACTATTTTATGGTGTGTGTGTGTGTAATATATATATATATATATGTATATATATCACATTTTCTTTATCCACTCATCAGTTGGTGGGCACATAGGTTGATTACATATCTTTGTAATTGTAAATTGTGCTATGATAAACATATGAGTGCATATGTCTTTTTGAAATAATGACTTTTTTCCTGTGGTTAGATACTCAGTAGTGGGATTGCTAGATTGAATGACAGGTCTCCTTTCAGTTCTTAGAGCAATCTCCACACTGTTTTTCACAGAGGTTATACTAATTTACATTCCCACTAACAGCGAATAAGTGTTCCCTTTTCACCACACCTGCACCAACATCTATTGTTTTTTGACTTTTTAATGGCCATTCTGACAGGTGTAAGGCGGTATCTTACTGTGGTATTAATTTTCATTTCCCTGATGATTAGTGATGTTGAGCATTTTTTCATATATCTGGTGGCTATTTGTATCTCTTCTTTTGAAAAATGTGTTTTTGGCCGGGCGCGGTGGCTCACGCCTGTAATCCTAGCTCTCTGGGAGGCCGAGGCGGGCGGATTGCTCGAGGTCAGGAGTTCAAAACCAGCCTGAGCAAGAGCGAGACCCCGTCTCTACTATAAATAGAAAGAAATTAATTGGCCAACTGATATATATATAAAAAATTAGCCGGGCATGGTGGCGCATGCCTGTAGTCCCAGCTACTCGGGAGGCTGAGGCAGAAGGATCGCTCGAGCCCAGGAGTTTGAGGTTGCTGTGAGCTAGGCTGACGCCACGGCACTCACTCTAGCCTGGACAACAAAGCGAGACTCTGTCTCAAAAAAAAAAAAAAAAAAAAAAAAAAAAAAAAAAAAAAAAAAGAAAAATGTGTTTTTGTCTGTTGCCCATTTTTAATGGGGTTATCTGTTTTTTCTTTTCTTTCTTTTTTATTTCTGAATATTACAGAGGTACAAATCTTTTGGTTACATGGATTGCTTTTGTACTGCTTGAGTCAACGTTATAAGTGTACCCATCACCCAGATAGTGTACATTGTACCTGTTAGGTATGATTTCACCCATCTCCTCCTCCCCCCTCCTACCTGCATGATTTCCGTTGAGTTTTACATCCATCATACACAGGAGTGCTGATCAGTTAGTTAGTTCCAATTTAAGTGAAGTATGGCAAGAATGGAAATACAAACACCACATGTACTCACTATTAAACTGATTTTTTCTTGCTGATTTGTTTGAGTGCCTTATAGATTCTGAATATTAGTCCTTTGGTGGATGTATACTTTGTGAATATTTCCTTCCATTCCCTAGGACCTAAAACCCTAGAGTCCAGGTTGTCTATTTGCTCTTTTAGGCATTTCTTTTCCTGTGCAGAAGCTTTTTAGTTTAAGTCCCACTTATTTATTTTTGTTTTTGTTTTATTTGCTTTGGGGGACTTAGTCATAAATCCTTTGCCTAGGCCAATGTCAAGAAAACTTTTTTTGTTTTTGAGACAGAGTCTAGCTTTGTTGCCCAGGCTAGAGTGAGTGCTGTGGTGGCAGCCTAACTCACAGCAACCTCAAACTCCTGGGCTCAAGCGATCCTCCTGCCTCAGCCTCCATAGTAGCTGGGACTACAGGCACGTACCACCATGCTCGGCTAATTTTTTCTATATATATTAGTTGGGCAATTAATTTCTTTCTATTTATAGTAGAGATGGGGTCTTGCTCTTGCTCAGGCTGGTTTCGAACTCTTGACCTCGAGCAATCCATCCGCCTCCGCCTCCCAGAGTGCTAGGATTACAGGCGTGAGCCACTAAGTTTTCTGCTAGAAATTTTATGGTGTCAGGTCTCACATTTACCTCTTTAATCCATCTTGAATTAATTTATGTGTATGATGACAGGGATCCAGTTTTATTCTTCTACATGTGGCTGTATAATTTTCCCAGCACATTTGTTGAGTAGTGTGTCCTTTCCCCAATGTATGTTTTTGTCTTCTTTGTCAAAGATCAGGTGGTTGTAGGTGGATAGTTTTATTTCTGGGTTCTCTATTCTGTCCCATTGAACTATGTATCTATTTTTATACCAATACCATGCTGTTTTCGTTACTATAGACTTGTAGTATAATTTGAAATCGGGTAATGTGATGCCTCCAGGTTTGTTCTTTTTACTTAGGATCGTTTTGTCTATTTGTGCTCTTTTTGATTATATATGAAATTTAGGATTATTTTTCCTAATTCTGTGAAAAATGATATTGGTATTTTGATAGAAATTGCATTGAATCTGTAAATCACTTTGGGCAGCATGGACATTGTAACAATATTGATTCTTCTCATCCGTGAGCACGGGATACTTTTCCATTTATTCGTGTCATCAACAATTTCTTTCACTGGTGTTTTGTACCGTGTTTCCCCCAAAATAAGACAGGGTCTTATATTTATTTTTCCTCAAGAAGACACCCTAGGGCTTATTTTCAGGAGATGTGTCATTTTTTTAAATTATGGCACAACAATCTACATTTATTCAAATATAGTTAAGTCGTCTTCTTCTGGAACATCATCATAATTCTCCAAACCCCAAATTCCATCCTGAATTTCTTGCAACTCTATTTCCTTTAAAACCATTGGCTGGGACCTGACAGGGGGAGCCGATCTTGTTAGTGGGGCTGCCCACACCTTTCTGGTCACCTCTGGGATAGTAGCTGTCACAATGGGGCAGATGAGAATGGCTGCTTCTCTTCTTTACCACTCCGCAATGAAATGTATGGGTTGTGCAGATATGCTGCATAGCCACGCCCATCACTAGGTCTTATTTTCGGGGTAGGGCTTATATTGCACAAATGCTTAGAAATCCTGCTAGGGCTTATTTTTTATTTATTTATTTATTTTTTGCTAGGGCTTATTTTATGAGTAGGTCTTATTTTCCGGGAAACATGGTAATTCTCCTTGTAGAGATCTTTCTACTCCTTGGTTAAGTATATTCCCAGGTATTTTATTTTATTTGTTGCTATTGTAAATGAGATTGAGTTCTTGATTTGATTTTCAGCTTGGCTGTTATTAGTATATAGAAATGCAACTTATTTCTATACATTAATTTTATATAACCTGAGACTTTACTGAATTTATCTATTTTAGGAGTCTCTTCGAGGAGTCTTTAGGATTTTCTAGATATAAGATCATATCATCAGCAAATAGGGATAGTTTGACCTCCTCTTTTCCAATTTGGATGCCTTTATTTCATTCTCCTGCCTGATTGCTCTGGCTAGGACTTCCAGTATCATGTAAAATAGAAGTGGTGAAAGCAGGCATACGTGTCTTGTTCCAGTTATTAGGAGGAATGCTTTCAATTTTACCCCATTCAGTATGATGTTGGCTGTGAATTTGTCATACATGGCTTTTATTATTTTGAGGTATGGTCCTTCTATGCTTAGTTTGTTAAGGGTTTTTATCATGAAGGGGTGCTGGATTTTATCAAATACTTTTTCTGCATCTATTGAGATGATCATATGGTTTTTGATTTTTAATTCTGTCTGTGTGGTGAATCACATTTATTGACTATGTTGAACCATCCTTGCATCCCTAGGATGAAATCCACTTGATCATGGTAAATTATATTTTTGATGTGTTGTTAGATTCAGTTTGATAGTATTTTGTTGGGGATTTTTACATCTATGTTCATCAGGAATATTGGTTTACAGTTTTCTTGGTTGTTATTGTTGTTGTTGTTGTGTCCTTTCCTGGCTTCGGTATCAGGGTTTTATAAAATGAGTTAAGGAGGATTCCCTCCTTCTCAATGTTATGGAATACTTTCAAAAGGATAGGTACCAGTTTTTCTTTTAATTCCCATTTTACAGATGAGAAAATTGAAGATTAGGGAAGTGCTGTGCGACTTCTCAAGGTCTCACAGCTGATAAGAGATGCAATTGTAAGGTAAGAGGTGAAATTGTGATAAAAGTCCAGGTCTCCTGGTGTCCTAGGCTAGTATTTTTAGAGCCAGGAAGTGAGGAGGGCTCAGGATGGGGCCCAAGCAAAGCAAAGATTATCAATGTGGATCTGAGCAACCTATTTGGCACTTAAGGGACACAGGAAGTAGACTAGCCCTGACCTCACTGAGACTGCACTCCTCTGGCCCACTTGGGGCTCCACAATTGAAGAGAGACAAAAGCTGGCCCAGCACCCTGCTCAGGTGACACTCAGTGAATGCTTTTTGATGATGATGATGATGAAGAAGAGTCGGAATGTGTTCAGAGGAAAGCTCTGAAAGTAATTAGAGAGTTGAAATTAATGCTAAGAGAAAAAGTTAGGGGAACCAAGATTATTTATCCTAGAAAAGAGAGTCTTAAGATGAAACTTGATAACAGCTTTTAAACAAAAAAAGCTTGGGCTTTTCTTCTGAGAGCTGAGCGAGGGGAAATGGGCTGGAAGAATCTAAGTAAAAGGGCAAATTTCTTCCTCCCTAGTGAGGATTGTTACAGACACTTAAGAGCCTTTGAAAACAGAATAAACTCTTCTTGAGTTTGGAATAAGGAATTTGCCTAACATGGGCTCTGATGAAGGATTTCAGTATGAGGGCCACATGACCCTCTTGCACAGTGTCTTTATAAATTTTTGGGTGGCCCCTGAACCTGCCCTGTATCCTAGTACATTTCCAGAAGGCTGGGGCCTTCACTGTTCCTTAGTCTTAGCATCTTCACAGGGTTGTTCCAATGACTGAGACAAGCTTAACCTCAGCTCTTTAAACCTCATCCCCCATGCTCCTTGCTCCTGAAGTCAAATGGCCAAGTTCCTAAGGCTATATACATCTGGCTTAGTGTCCATGGAAGGTCCTGAAATGTTGGCTAGTCTGAATCTGACTCCAGTGCTGGAATCTCCTATTTTACTAATATATCTAGCCTCTGCTTGAATACCTCTCTAACCATCACAGACCAGAAAGCTGGCAGTACAGACTAACCCAATGGCCACTTTGAAAGGCCAGAAAGAACTGAGATACCAGCAACACCACCAGGTGTGACATTAATCTAAAGTGTCTTTGTGCTTCTTTTCTCTACAGCATGGGTAGGAGCCCTTGCGATGGGTATGATCTTCTTCTGTTCTCCCATTGTAAGTATATTCACTGACCGTTTAGGCTGCCGAATCACAGCAACTGCGGGGGCTGCTGTTGCTTTCATCGGTCTCCATACCAGCTCCTTCACCAGGTAAGGCTAAGGGTTGCTGGCCATTTCCCCAAAGCTGAGGGTTGGCTTCTTTCTGGGCTTCAGCTAGGGATACTCTTCTCATTGTAGAATCCCTGTGGCCATGGCCATATAAGGCCTTCAAAGACTCTGCTGCCAGGGTTCATAATTCAATGGAAGTCATCTAGGTAGGGTTCCCAAAATGCATTGGTAAGGGAATGTCCTCAAAGAGAATCTAAGAGTTCCAGAGTGGTGGGAGGAGCCTAAGCCTGATAGTTCATAAAGCTGGGCCCAAGTCCAATTTTGGTGACTGAATGGCTATGGAACAATTGATGAGTACCATTTCCCTCTCTGGGCCTTTCTGTTTTTATAACATGAGGGGATTAGATCAGATGGTCATTTTAGGTCTCTTCCAGCTCTGCTATTCTATTCCCCTTCAATGTATGTGCCACACAACTCTTGACCTCTCCCTCCCTCTCAAGAATGAGCTTCTTGAGTGAGCACATGTGAACACCTAGCCTGCCAGGATTCCCAAAGGAATCTTATGGTGAAAGAGAGGTCAGCTGAGCCAAAGGATGTTTAGCATGTCTGGCTCTTTTCCAGGTATCTGTAGCTGCTGACACCTATGGGATGATTTGGGACAGATAGATTCATGTCTTAGGTATGAGAAGGATGTTTAGCAGCATCTCTCACTGAGGTACAGACCCAGAACCCAGCTCCTCAGTTGGACCTAGACCAAACTCAAACCTTAGTCCCACTGGTCCTGCTGTCAAAATTTGGTAGTGTCAGGCAAGGAGCAGCTACAAGTTCATTTTCTGCTTTCTTTTCTGCCAGCCCTGCAGAAGCATATGTGTAGAGAGGAGGGAATAAAGACCTTATACCACAGCTTGAGGAATATGGAATTCCTAAAGAACTCTAATGACTTTCTGCTAAAGACACTTTGGAAGTTATGGTACCTCCTACTTCCAATCTGTCTGGGCTGATGTAGGATAATGCCAGACTAGAAATACAGAAATGGCCACAGCAACATGTCTGGAATGAGGAGAGAACTAAGGTGTCAGAGACTTGCTTTCTGAGCGTGGTTCTCCAGAGAAGGGCCATGGCTCTCTAGGCCTAAGGTTCCATTCTCAGTGGAGAATGACAATTGTGTTCCACCTCAACTGGGACCCGTGAGGGTGAGCCAGCTTTCTTTATGACTTTAGCATTTCTGGCTGCCCAGCACACCCTCCAGCAGAGCTTGGATTTGGTCTGCAGTGGTTTCTTGGCTTTATCCGATCCAACTGAGACAGAAAAGGGAAAACCAATGAGTCCTGCCCAGAACCTGCTCAGCCATCCCAGTGCAGCAGCTGTAAACCTTTTCAGGACCTGTCTGGTGGTCGGCCTCATTTGTCACCAACAAGCTGGTGCCTGGCTCCTTCTTAGGGGCAGCTAGGCCTCAGAAGCAGCCCCAGTCTCAGCATGACACAGCAGAGGTCTATTTTATAAAGCCAAGCAGAGCAAAGTGTAAACAAATTAGCAACATACGGATCCCATTTCCCTTCCCATCCACATGGGCTCAGTTACAGGAGGGGAAGGAGCTCAGATGTGGTGTTTTCTTCTGGCATGCTTCTTTATGCACATTGGAGTAGGCATTCTGTTCTCCAGCCCCTGAGCTCCTCCCCCACCCCTTTTGCTCTTTCTGTAAGAACATCTTCGGAGCCAAGAAACTTTCTGCATGGCTTCAAATCCAAGGAAAAATGGTTCTGCTTGTGGCTACAGTTTTAAGTCATCCTTCCTGTTGTCTCAATCAGGGCTCTAAGTTCCTTTGGATGGTGTGAAATGGGGCAAAGTGCAGGCAGGGCTGGTGGGGTTTTGGAAAGCTCAATTCAGGGGCTTCCTGTCCCGGAGACCCTAGCTAGAAACAGATCCACCACAGAGCACCCTGAGCTGAATCCCATGTTTTGCTTCCACCTGCCTTCTCCCTGAAGGTCCAACTCCTCTACCTTAGACAATGCCCCCAGCTAAGGACAATCCCATAGAGTACCTAGAATCTAATGGGAGCAGGCTCCAAGAAACCTGATAGAAGAGGAGCAGTTGGCTTCACTATGTGTTCCAAGTAGAGACAATTATTTTGAAACCAAAACCCTTGCTCACATTTAGTGAATACAAGCAAATGGAAACCAACGGTGGTGATTGCTCTCTTGGAACCATTGGTGCTAGCACCACATTGTCACTGCAGCATAGGCCCAGACCTTTAGCATGAGAACAGAGTCTATCTCTTGGGAAGAATTGCTTAACCAAGAAGAGTGTTAGGTAATTAAGTAGCCAGATAGGAACTGTTAGCAAAATATATGGGAGCATCAAAAAGAAAACAAAATTCTTCATTAGGTCATGACAATATTGTCTGGGACACATGGCTGGCCAAACTGACCTTCCTATGGCCTTTTCCCTTCTGACACTTTATCTTCTGTGACCGAGGCTTATGGCCGCAGAAGGGCCTAAGAGTTTTGTGCCAGGATTTGTCTTACTTGGCGAGGCCCACAACTTCTTTGAGGGTCTACTTCCTGTCAAAGAGCCAGGCTAGTCTGGAGAACAAATCCATACCATATGCAGCAACAGGGACAGGAAGTTAAAGGGACTCCTTACGCCAGGATTCTCATGGAGATTATCCATGGCCTAGGGTAAAGGGCCTTGGGATATCCAGACCTTGGGCGACTGGGGAGAAGGTGTCTGTCAGGAGATCATCACCCATTCTCTGAAATATTAAGGGCCCTGAGCAT
The DNA here is from genome assembly GCF_040939455.1 of Microcebus murinus. Classification (NCBI taxonomy): domain Eukaryota; kingdom Metazoa; phylum Chordata; class Mammalia; order Primates; family Cheirogaleidae; genus Microcebus; species Microcebus murinus. The sequence continues at coordinate 7,416,317 of NC_134136.1, forward strand.
GGAGAAAGCCACTGAGGAGTCCTATGGAAGGTCTCAACCTTCCAGGATCTTGGCTCCTTGTAGACGTTTGTTGTCACATGGGATAAAGCTTTGGCCACCAGCCTATCCATGGTGTCTAGGTAAGCAGAAAGGTGAAACTGTTCTCTCTAAGGCACTGACTTACTGCCTGTAGCCCCTCACCCAGCCTTTGCATAGGGTGGTTCTGGCTTTCTCTTGAACAGTCCTCTTCGATAGGGTGCTATGATTCGTGCTAGAGTCACACAGACCTGGATCTAAGTCCAAGCCATGTGACCTTGGGCATACTACTTTACCTCTGAGTTTCTGCTTCCCCATCTACAACATGGGGATGAGAAGACCTTGTTCTGAGGATCAGTGGCAAGTGGGGCTGTGCATTAAGGGAGGAGGAATGGAGGTCTCGGGAGGCTGACGGGGGAGGGCAGATAGATTGCTGGTCAGGCTGCTGAGGACAGCTCTCTCTGTTTTTCCCACAGCTCCCTAAGCCTGCGCTACTTCACCTACGGGATTCTCTTTGGTTGTGGCTGTTCCTTCGCCTTTCAGCCGTCCCTCGTCATCCTGGGCCACTACTTCCAACGCCGCCTGGGTTTGGCCAATGGCGTGGTGTCCGCTGGGAGTAGCGTCTTCTCCATGTCCTTCCCCTTCCTCATCAAAATGCTGGGGGATAAGATCAAGCTGGCCCAAACCTTCCAGGTGCTAAGTACCTTCATGTTTGTCCTTATGCTGCTTTCACTCACCTACCGGCCCCTCCTGCCCAGCTCCCAGGACACCCCAAGCAAGAGAGGTGTCCGCACCCTGCACCAGCGCTTTCTGGCTCAGCTTCGGAAGTACTTCAACATGCGAGTGTTCCGCCAACGCACCTACCGCATCTGGGCCTTCGGGATCGCTGCTGCTGCCCTTGGCTACTTCGTTCCCTATGTACACCTGGTGAGGAATACCAGGGTGGGCCCACCCCACCTGGCCCCAGAAGCTCCCCTCAACCCGCCTGGAGTCCAGAGGGTGGGGGTGGAGGACACCGAAAGGATAGAGCTGGGAACTTTAGAAAAAGAAAAAAAAAATAGTGGTTCATAAGGCCAAGCAGAGGAAAGAGAGGGGGAAAAGCACAGGTTGAGGGAAGACCTCAGTGGAAAATGGGAGGAGTTCCTTGGGAGAAATCTCATGGACCTGGGCTTCCCCCACAGAAAAAATTTAGAGAGATTTTTTTTTTTTGAGACAGAGTCTCACTCTGTTGCCCAGGCTAGAGTGAGTGCCGTGGCGTCAGCCTAGCTCACAGCAACCTCAATCTCCTGGGCTCAAGCAATCCTCCTGCCTCAGCCTCCCAAGTAGCTGGGACTACAGGCATGGGCCACCATGCCCGGCTAATGTTTTCCTATATATATTAGTTGGCCAATTAATTTATTTCTATTTATAGTAGTGACAGGGTCTCGCTCTTGTTCAGGCTGGTTTCGAACTCCTGACCTTGAGTGATCCTCCCGCCTCGGCCTCCCAGAGTGCTAGGATTACAGGCGTGAGCCATGGCGCCCAGCCGAGATTTTTTTTTCTTCTTTGAGACAGAGTCTTACTCTGTTGCCGAAGCTAGAGTGCCGTGGGGTCAGCCTAACTCACAGCAACCTCAATCTCCTGGGCTCAAGCGATCCTCCTGCCTCAGCCTCCCGAGTAGCTGGGACTACAGGCATGCGCCACCATGCCTGGCTAATTTTTTCTATATACTTTTAGGCGACCGATTAATTTCTTTCTATTTTTAGTAGAGACGGGGTCTTGTTCTTGCTCAGGCTGGTTTCGAACTCCTGACCTTGAGTTATCCGCCCGCCTCAGCCTCCCAGAGTGCTAGGATTACAGGCATGAGCCACTGCGCAGCCAATTTAGAGAGATTTTGAGGAGGAAACAAGCACTGCTGAGGTGACTGGCCCATGTGGCCCAAGACAGGGTTTTCTGAAACTGTGTTCTGTGGAATGCTGGTCATTGTGGTCAACTTACTTTATTTAGGAAATAACATATGCTGGATCTCTTCGAGCTTCATCATGTGTAATAATCTGTTAAAGGTACTAAAACTTCCTGCAGGAGAGAAATCCATTTGGCTTTGTTTAACCCAGCAGCCACCAAACTTATACGGCCACAGACCTCGTGGTTATAGGCCAGCTGTTATCCTCCATAGACCTCATGCTTCTGAAAACCTGCTTTGGAAGAGTTGCCTGGAAGTTGGTGGATCGTCCTCCTCTAGTAACCTGCTGTTGCCCCAGGCTATCAGTTTGGGGTCAGGAAATGAGATTATGGAGGAACCCTTGGATTTTCTCGGTTTTTTAAAGGCCATTTCTGTCCTGCTAGAGCTTAAAAGAGGCTTAGAGACACCTACCCACCTTGGCTGTTGCTCAGAAGTCCAGAATCCAGAAAGCCAAGGGCTAAGCAGCCTCTTAGGCTGCTCGAAGTAGCCCAAGAGCTTGTGCTAGAGCTAGTGCAACAGGGGAGAGGGCTACAGGAGAGTGGGTTCTTTACCCTGGTCCAGAGAAATAAGTAGGAGAGGGTCCTGAATATTCCAACACTTAACCAGTCAGCTCCTCTCCCTCATCTTGTTCTGGTGGCCCCGGTGCTATTCTTTTCAGATGAAATACGTGGAAGAGGAGTTCTTGGAAATCAAGGAGACCTGGGTGCTCTTGGTGTGTATTGGGGCTACCTCAGGCCTTGGACGTCTCGTGTCGGGCCACATCAGTGACTCTATTCCTGGACTTAAGAAGATCTACTTACAGGTGAGTGGGACCACCTGACAACTGTGGGGAGGAAGAGCCTACTAGAGATGCTACAGTTGTCTCCGGCCTTTGGCATAGGACGGTAGGGCGTGCTACTGCAGCGCCCTGAGCCCCGGCTCTGACATAGGCTTGAAGCTTGTTGTGCAACACGGGAAAGTCACCGAAATTCTCTGAGCCTCTGTCTCCTCTGCATTGCACACAAAGGCCATCATCCTTCTTCTGCCTCCTTTACCAAGATGGAATGAGGATCCAGTGAGAGCCGTGTATATGGAACCTATTAGAACACTTGTAAAGGAAGGTTTTTTTTCTTTTTATCAATAACTTAGGCTCTCCATCTGAAAGGGGGAAACTGAGGCCAGGAGTTAGATGTTGCCCCCCGGTAAGAACTGATCTCATTGCTACCCAACATACTCTTGGAGAGTCTTGAGCATCTGTAGCATTCTGTGGCCCAGTGTCTCTCCTCTAGGCCCAGGCCCAGGTCCATTCCAGAGCTACTTGGCATCAAGCACTGGTTCTCAAATGTCATCCTATCCCTGGACACAAAAAAGTGCCAGCAAAGGCCGGACTTCACTTTTCCTCTCTAGGCCTCACTTTCTTCATTAGAATAATCCTTGCCTTTGCTATCTTACCTCACAGGTGAGGATCAAAACAAATATAGGTATGACCAGGCTTGGCAAGTAGAAAATGTCATGGCCATGCAAGGTTTTAATCCTTCTGACAGGGACACAGATGTCCTCATATTGTGGACAGTACCAACATGGAGACTCCAGAGGCCACTTTCTTTGTGAGCCGGGCTCTGGTCTGAGTTCAGGTTACTGCTCAAGTTGTCAGTCTTTGCCTACCTGGCAGCCATATTGCCTTTCTGACCTGGCTCATGCTTTTTGCTCCTGCAGTGGGCTTATGGAGAGGCACCCAAGTGTGGAACCCTGTGGAAGGGCAAAGGCAGCTCCAGAAAAGAAGTAGTTGCAAAGAATCCATCAGGAAGGTGGTTGAGCTCTGACTCATTTATCTCCTGGGAAAACCCTAAAAGCACTGTCAGGGGACCCTCGACTACACTCACCGTAGGGATTTATGTCTCTGATAGCCCTGAGTGCTTTCCTAAATACCCTGAGATGCCTTGGATGAGAATATGATTAACTTTCCCTGTTGAGTTTAACTCTGTGTTACTTTGCAAGAGCTGGTGAATCTGCTTTGTCGGAGCTAGGGTTGCTACTATTGTCCATCCAGTCCAACCTCTCATTACACTGATGGACAAACTGAGGGAAAGACTCACACAGACAGTAGCAGCAGGAATTAACTCCTATGCAGCTCTCTTCTTATATTCCACTTTGCCCTAAGTGACGGATGGCAGCACCACGTCTCAGAGATAAGTGACTGGATCAAGGTCAAACCAAGGGATTATCTTGTGATTGAGATAAACCAATTATGAAATTTTGAATTGCTGTGCAAATATCAGCAAGTGCTTTATGTGGGTGACTTTTTGCATAGGAGTAATTGTGGCTTTCCCAGCCTCTCCTACATGCCACTCCTGTGGGTCTTCCCAGCCAGTATTAGCAGCTCCAAGGTGCCAAAGGGTTCTAGAAATCAGGGTAATCTGACACTGGGCCAGGACTTTATCTTGAGGAGAAACAGTAGCCTAGCCATATAGTTAATGTGATCATCAGCACAGCCCTAGGAAAGAGGTAGGGCCCAAGCAACTTTTGTTTTCTGTTATGCAGCAGGAGTTCCAGGGAGGGGAGGCATTAGCCAATTAAAGGCCGAGATAGGTTTAGGACCCAGAGTTTCTGCTGACCATTTCCCCCACCCATTGCTCCTGCCCCTTTTCCTTACTTTCATTTGGCCTAGTTTTATCACTTAGAATAATATAAAATAATCTTAGAACATAATAGATGAAACATATCTTTATCAACTTGTAGTCTAACTCCCTCATTGTACAAATTGCATGTCTCAGACTGAGAGCATAAGACAATGTATGAACTTCTCCTTTCTCTTGAGTTTCTCAAGATATTCCATCACAGGAATTGGACTCCTTTTCTCTCTGGGTCAGATGCAGGAATCTAAGCCTTGGGGAGCAGAAGGAGTGTACACAGCTTCAGGTTCTAAAGAGCCATCCTCTAGAGCAGGCGTCCTCAAACTACGGCCCATGGACCACATGCGGGCCACCTAGCACATTTATCCGGCCCTCTGGGTGTTTTTGCCGCCGCTGCCTGTCCTGCTTAGCAGCCGACTGGTCCCGGGCCCACAGTGCGCACTCTCCAACGGTCTGAGGGACAGTGAACTGGCCTCCTGTTTAAAAAGTTTGAGGACCCCTGCTCTAGACCCTGTGGGCCCTACTATTGGTGAAGACAGGCTTATGTGTCTGGTATCAAGCCCCTGGACAATCTGTTGGAAAGGAAATGGTGACAATATTCGGGATAGCCTCACTTTGGGTCAATTCGTGAAGTCTGAGTCTCAATTCTGAGAGGGGTTTTTAATTTCTGAACCTTAGCAAGGCCTCATGGAGGATGTGAAGACATATCTAGATATAAAAGGTAGTAATTAGAGCTTATTAAAATCAGTTAATAGGGTCCTATGTGCTATATAATGGTATTTATTCTTTTTTCTTTTTTTTTGAGACAGAGTCTCACTCTGTTGCCCAGGCTAGAGTGAGTGCCGTGGCGTCAGCCTCGCTCACAGCAACCTCCAACTCCTGGGCTCAAGTGATCCTCCTGCCTCAGCCTCCCAAGTAGCTGGGACTACAGGCATGTGCCACCATGCCTGGCTAATTTTTTCTATATATATTAGCTGGCCAATTAATTTCTTTCTATTTATAGTAGAGATGGGGTCTCGCTCTTGCTCAGGCTGGTTTCGAACTCCTGACCTCGAGCAATCCGCCTGCCTCGGCCTCCCAGAGTGCTAGGGTTACAGGCGTGAGCCACTGCGCCCAGCAGTATTTATTCTTAGTTGTGATAATGGGCTTGATCGATAGGTGGGTCTGTTTTATCTCATAGTTGTGTCTGACTCTCCTAGAGGAGAGGCAGGAGTATCTGGGGTTTTTTTCCTAGCTTCTGCCTAGCTGCCTCAGAGTAGCCTGGGCAAAGTTCAAAGGTACTCCAACAAAGAGTTGTCCTCAGATGGCAGTATCCTCTACCCAAATCAACCAATCAACCCAACAAACCCACTACCAGCCACAACACAGAAAATCTTTAGGGCATGAAACAGCCTTCACCCCCACTCCTTCCATGTGTTCCTAGGTAAGTTGGCCTGCCTGTGTGAACCATTGGAAAACCCTTGGGCTTGTTATGGCCTTGGTAAGCAGATCAGGTTTTAGCCCTGGCTCTAAGATGACCTGGCTCCGTTGGCTGCAGGGGGTTGGCAGTGGTGGGGAGGGGGTCCTTTCTCTGCCTGCAGCTCAGCTCTTCAGTGTGGCTCACTGACACAGGTTGCAAATGATCTTAATCAAAAGACCAGCTATGCTTACAGTGGCCCTTGTCTCTGTGGACAGGGGAAAACCAGCCTCTAGAAAGGCAGTTACTTTGCTTTGGAGTTATTTTACCCAGCCCAAAGAAAGCCCAGTAGTTGGTCAGTGCTCCTGGGCTCCCTTCAGGCTCCCTACACGCCCTCCTAATGGCTTAATTCCTCTGAAAGGCCCCTTTCTTGCCTTTTCGGGGTACCCCAGCAAAGCCCAGACACCCCCAGAACTATGTCTGAAATATCTGAGATGGGTAGTGTGGCCCATGTCCTAAAACATAAGGAACCTGGGTGAACTTTCCAATGGTCTCCATGCCAAGGTATTTTTTAAAATCAGTCCCCTGCCAAATGGAAACTAGCTCCTTCCCCATTTCAGGAAGCTGTGCCTTCCATTCCAGTCCCATAGTCATTAATGCAAGCCACTCTCCCTTCCTCCCTTCCCTCTTCCCATACTTTCCTTAGATCTGAGAACACCAACACTGCCTGATCCCAGACCCTAATCCCTGGGGCAGCCAAATAAGCTCAGAAAGTAGAAACAACAATTCCCTTTATCTCAGGGTCCAGTGCAAAGACAAACTTCTTGAGGCCAGAGGCCAAGTCCAACCCCCCCTCCCCCCCACCTTTTTTTTTTAATCCAGACAGAATCACAGTTAAGTAGGGGCTCTCTTTTTTTTTTTTTTTTTGAGACGGAATCTCGCTTTGTCGCCCAGGCTAGAGTGAGTGCCGTGGCATCCACCTAGCTCACAGCAACCTCAATCTCCTGGGCTCAAGCGATCCTCCTGCCTCAGCATCTCGAGTAGCCGGGACTACAGGCATGCGCCACCACGCCCGGCTAACTTTTTCTATATATATTAGTTGGCCAATTAATTTCTTTCTTTTTATAGTAGAGATGGGGTCTCGCTCTTGTTCAGGCTGGTTTCGAACTCCTGACCTCGAGCAATCCGCCTGCCTCGGCCTCCCAGAGAGCTAGGATTACAGGCGTGAGCCACCGCGCCCGGCCAGGGGCTCTCTTAAAGACTTTGAATCCCTCTATACAGGACTTAGAAGGGTCGTAAGTAACTATTTAGTCCAACTGCCCTCCCTGTTGACACCCTCCCCCCGCCCCGCCCCATTTTATAGATGGTAGAAGCGAAGACTTGAGAGAGGACATGTGATTTGCTATGTGGTCTTGGCTGGCCAACACAACATGACTACCTCGGGCCCTTGTTCCTCTCTAGGTACTCTCCTTCCTGCTCCTGGGCCTGATGTCCATGATGATTCCTTTGTGCCGAGACTTCGCGGGCCTCATCGTCGTCTGCCTCTTCCTGGGCCTTTGCGATGGCTTCTTCATCACCATCATGGCCCCCATCGCATTTGAGCTGGTGGGACCAATGCAGGCCTCACAAGCCATTGGCTACCTACTGGGCATGATGGCCCTGCCGATGATTGCTGGGCCCCCCATTGCAGGTGAGGCTGATACTCTACGGAGGGCATGAATCAGGGAGTCCCGTTTCCTCTGGGCATTAGATACCCTGAGCACCTCTGCTTGCGGCCCCCTTTCCTCTCATTCTCTGTTTCAGCAGCCTTGTCAGAGTGCATGGTACCCCTTGTCACTCACTGTTGGTGAAAGAAATTAAACATAGTACATATGCATGATACATTTTGAGGGATTTTCCATGGCTGTATATCTGTTTCTATGAGGTTTTATTGTAGACAGTATGGCTTCTTCCAGGAGGATGAAGAGAAAAATGAGTGTGGCTTTCTTTTCTTTTCTTTTCTTTTTTCTTTTTTCTTTTCCTTTCCTTTCCTTTCCTTTCCTTTCCTTTCCTTTCCTTTCCTTTCCTTTCCTTTCCTTTCCTTTCCTTTCCTTTCCTTTCCCTTTCCCTTTCTTTCTTTCTTTCTTTCTTTCTTTCTTTCTTTCTTTCTTTCTTTCTTTCTTTCTTTCTTTCTTTCTTTCTTTCTTTCTTTCCCTCCCTTCCTTCCTTCCTTCCTTCCTTCCTTCCTTCCTTCCTTCCTTCCTTCCTTCTCTCTCTCTCTCTCCCCCTCCCTCCCTCCCTCCCTTTCTTCCTTCCTTCCTTCCTTCCTTCTCTCTCTCTCTCCCCTCCCTCCCTCCCTTCCTTCCTTCCTTCCTTCCTTCCTTCCTTCCTTCCTTCCTTCCTTCCTTCCTTCCTTCCTTCCTTCCTTCCTTCCTTCTCTCTCTCTCTCCCCCTCCCTCCCTCCCTCCCTCCCTTTCTTCTTTCCTTCCTTCCTTCCTTCCTTCCTTCCTTCCTTCCTTCCTTCCTTCCTTCCTTCTCTCTCTCTCTCCCCCTCCCTCCCTCCCTCCCTTTCTTCCTTCCTTCCTTCCTTCTCTCTCTCTCTCCCCCTCCCTCCCTCCCTCCCTTTCTTCCTTCCTTCCTTCCTTCCTTCCTTCCTTCCTTCCTTCCTTCCTTCCTTCCTTCCTTCCTTCCTTCCTTCCTTCCTTCCTTCTCTCTCTCTCTCCCCCTCCCTCCCTCCCTCCCTTTCTTCTTTCCTTCCTTCCTTCCTTCTCTCTCTCTCCCTCCCTCCCTCCCTCCCTCCCTCCCTCCCTCCCTCCCTCCCTCCCTCCCTCCCTCCCTCCCTCCCTCCCTCCCTCCTTTCTTTCTTTCTTTCTTTCTTTCTTTCTTTCTTTCTTTCTTTCTTTCTTTCTTTCTTTCTTTCTTTCTTTCTTTCTTTCTTTCTTTCTTTCTTTCTTTCTTTCTTTCTTTCTTTCTTTCTTTTCTTGAGTCTTGCTCTGTTGCCCAGGCTGGAATGTCATGGCATTAGCCTAGCTCACAGCAACCTCAAACTCCTGGGCTCCAGCGATCCTCCTGTCTCAGCCTCCCGAATAGCTGGGACTACAGGCGTGCACTACCATGCCTGGTTCATTTTTTTCTATATATTTTTAGTTGTCCATATAATTTCTTTCTATTTTTAGTAGAGATGGGGTCTCACTCTTGCTCAGGCTGGTTTCAAACTCCTGACCTTGAGCGATCCTCCAGCCTTGGCCTCCGAGAGTGCTATGATTACAGGCATGAGCCACCTCACCCAGCCGAGTTTGGCCTTCTTGATCATTCTATTGATCCAATATCCTCTCTCTCCATGGGCAAGCGATTATTTGCAAGGTAGTTGGGTAGGAAGAGAAGAGAAAGTGGGCCCTGGTTTTATTAAAAGCTAGAGACACCCTTCTCCTCCTCTGCTGGCTTCTGAACTAAGCCTGTAGAAGAGATTTGATTAAGGTAACACCCAAGAATTAAGCCAATAAGGCTCCCCTTCAGTAAGTTGTAGGCAAAAGTGTTGACTTGCCATCTTTCAGCACTCCTAGTTTCTCCTTCCACTCTCCCAGAAAGGGATTGTGGGTATCTCAGGGAACATAAAACGAATGAAAAGAGACCTGCATTTCCTTTCTATAGGATTTATTGCAAACACTGACTCATGGGTTAGTCTCTCCTAAGCTAGTCAGATGGGCTATTTCAACAAATACTCCTTGAAAACGAATTATATGCAAGGCATTGTGAGGGTACCATGGGATGGGGCAAAAGCTTCCATTTAGGCTTTTTGTGCAACAGCCACACTGCCCACTGGGGAAGCAGAACCTCTACCCAGCCCCTGATTCTTAGAGTGCCCCAGAACCCACATCTCTTTCCATTTGGCTTAACTTCTGAGTAATTACAGACCCAAGGGCCTTCTTGCCTTTCCTGAATATTGTTTCTGGGCTCTGAGGTATTAATACTCTCAGGTACCTCACGTTATCTTTTGGAGGTGAACAGGGGAGGCCTTGCATCCCATGCTAAACATATCCATAGTAATGGCAGCTCAGAGGAACCCAGAGGGGCTATCCATATCTATAACAGAAAGGAAGATATACACATACGAATTACTCCTAGGGCAAATGGAATTCCAAGAAAGGACACTTCAGAGAAAAGACAAATAGGAACTCAGCTGAATTGGTCCACAAGAACAATTTGGGGGGAGTAGGGGGATGGGGAGTATTACTGTGAACCAAGGCAAGCAAGGCTTGGCCATCTTCTGCAGTTCTTCTAGACTAGGTTTCTTCCTAACTCCATACAACTAGATAGCTGTAGCTCGATGAAAGGCACAAATGGAGATACTTTAAGAGAAGCTTCATTAGCTCCTTTCATAATGAGCATTCATTCACCTCAAGGGCCTGCAACCCCAGGACCTCAGGGATGAGCTGCCTGCCCTTGACGTTTAGGGAGCTCCTAAGTCAAGGCAATACAGACCAAGATTCTCTGGATAGATAGGCATTGTTTTAGCCCCTTAGAAGCAGTAGAGAGCACCTTTGGGCGATAGGGCAAAGCTGAGCTTGACTTCTCTCTCTTGACTATTTCAGGCCTCCTCCGCAACTGTTTGGGGGACTACCACGTGGCCTTCTACTTTGCCGGTGTGCCCCCTATCATCGGGGCTATAATCCTCTTCTTCGTCCCTCTGATGCATCAAAGGATGTTCAAGAAAGAGCAGAGAGATTCCAGCAAGGATAAGATGTTGGCCCCCGACCCGGACCCCAATGGGGAGCTACTGCCAGGCTCCCCCATCCCTGAGGAACCAATCTAACGCCTTTTTCTTGCCATTGTGTGCTCCTCCCCAGCCCTTCCCCTTCTTCCCACCCTGCTCAGCATTTACATGTTTGCCACCAGCACACTTGTTCCCAAACCTGTGCACACAGCGTTTCAGCCACCTGATAACCCCCTTGGAGCTAAAGCTCCAGGTGTTCCAAACTCATTAACCAAATTCTCCCCATGAATGCCTTTAAACTTGCCAGGGCCCTTCTCTTCCCAGGGATCTGGGAAGGCGTGGGATCATCTTCTGGCCTTTGGAACCTCTCCATATAGTTTCTAAGCCCTGGGAGAGGAGGAGGATGTGATCTCTTGGCCCCAGCTGGTTAGTCACCCACGAAAATCAACCGCCAAAGGTGCTACTGTGTCCCCAAGAGCCTAGTGGGGGATACCCAAGCCTCTGTTTGCTGAGGAGTTCATTGCCATCCATTTTTTGGGAGCCCATGGGGGGAGCAGAAAGGCAAAATGAGACAAGGAGCTTTGTTTAGCCTTAGAGTTTCCAAAGGCTCTGGCTTCCCAAGAGCTGTGTACAGGCAGTATCCCCAAAATATGGTTGGTTAACAGTCTGCTCCCCTCTTCCCTTCCTTCTTTTTCGCTCTACTGTCTTCTCTCTCTTCTCTTCCCCTCTATTTCTTTCTATGACTGTCAAAACACATGGGTCCTGGGAGAAAGGAAGGACCCAACCCAGAGCTTGGGCAAATCAGCCTCACCTTGGCCCCGTCCACCCCTAACGCTAGCCTAATGCCACTCATCTCAGGCTGAGCCACATCTCACGTTTTGGCTCCAGCTGATATAATCCTAGACTGGAAAAGTAGAATACCAAATAGGGAAGGGACCTTAAATACTACAGAGTTCCATGTTCCACTCGCTGATTTTTACAGATTTCCCAGGCCAATGCATTTATCTGGAGACCCTCCCAGCTCCCCCATCCTCATATCTACCTGTCAAAATGTGAAGAAACCCCTTTCATCTCAGCAGGCAGAGGAGGACAGATGACAGAGAGCTGGCATGGTGGGAGTAGCAGCAGTGCCTATTGACATGGTAAAGGACCAACTCCTCCATGTCTCAGTTTTCATAATAGGTCAATATTTTCACCTGGGCCAGGCCAGAATAGGGCTGTTCCATTCCTAACCTGGACCCCAAAAAGGTACAGGCAGCAGCTGCACATAGGGTTGGACAACTTCATTTAGGAAAGGGAAGCCATCCTAGCTTTTACCACTCAATCTGTCCGCCATGCTGGGCATCCTAGACCACTCTGCTTAGTGGGCATTAAAGGTGCCATGAAAGGTAGACTCTGGACCACCTTCACGTCTCTGAAGTAGGTCCCAGATGTTCCCTATGCCCAGGCTCTGGGCAACAGTCTTACTGAAGAGCATTCCCAGTGCCCTTGGCTCGGAGCACAGGGCACTGCCAGGCTGCGTCCAGCTAGCACAGCTCACCTCATTAGCAGCTCAGCCTTTCTCCTCACTCCGCCTCTTTGTGTCTCTTTTTCCACTCTCTGGGCCTTTGTCTATTATATTCCTGTCACCCACCCTTTCAACATCTTTCTTTGCCAGGCATTCCTGGCTGTCACTTGGAGCCAACAGTAACTTGCCACCCCAACCCAGGGTCACCCCAGGGCCAGAAGGATGAGGTTGCCCTGAGGGGCTCCAAAGAAGACGACGGTCCCCACCCATAAGTTTTCCGTTACAAACAGGCAGCTGGGGCATGGTTGGCCTCTGATGGTTTCTTTCAAGGCCTAAGTCCTGAGCCCCCTCCGCTGGTCCCAGTCCAGCTCTTATCAACTCCCCAAAGGAAAACCCACTGGTTCTTGGCTCTGCGAGCAGAAAGGGGGGGCCGAGTTACTATCCTGTCAGCTGGAACAGCAGTGGGACAGGAGAAGCTGGGCCCCAGGAGCCCTGTAACTCCCAGGAGAGACCACTGAAAAAACTGGAGCAATGCTGTCCCTGCTTCCATTCCTCCCTACCCCACCCCACTGAGTCAGCGGAGGGCGATTCTGCAGGGCCTCATTTGTTGCTCATGGCCAGGTAGCTCTTAAGAATCAGGCTGCCACTGACTTCTCTCCAGATGAAGGGAAGACATTCACAGGTCCCAAATCTGCCCATCCAGGTCTCACACAACATCGTGGGGTGTCAATTTACTTCTTCCACACATGTGGACGCGCATGCATGAGCTCGTGTGCTTTTGGAGAGAACGTTTGTTGGCAAAAGCAGCACAGTATTAATATTTAGAGTAGGATGCAGCCTCTTATGCACCACCATTCAATCTAGGAGAACGAACAAAAATGTCAGAGCTTGAGACATGGGACATTTAAATCCTCAAGGGGTTTGGAACAAAATAAACAGATCTAAAAATTTGGTTTTGGTATGTATGTTGCCTGGTTAACAGCAGGAAGTTTGGCTTCAGAACTGACATCTCATTTTCAAATCAAAGCTCTGCCAGGGTCTGTGCTCTCTGAGTGTGGAGACTAGAAAAGGAGCTATATAGAGATTTGGAGTTGCGTGGACTGTTTGAGCTTGATTTTGAAGGGAGCTCTGAATTGGAAAAGTGGTTACTTGAACAGGGGTCCTCAAACTTTTTAAACAGGGGCCAGTTCACTGTCCCTCAGACCGTTGGAGGGCCGGACTATAGTTTAAAAAAAACTATGAACAAATTCCTATGCACACTGCACACATCTTATTTTGAAGTAAAAAAACAAATGGGCCAAATCACCCACATGTGGCCCACGGGCCATAGTTTGAGGACACCCGCTTTACAAAATGAGAACATGATTACTGGCTGAGTTGGAATGGAGGCCCCACCAAGGCCACCACCTTGTTACAAACGTGCCATGTTGAAAATGAGCCAAGACCTTAGCAATAATCCGATCCAACCCTTCTTCCACCTCTTTTATGTTATTGACGAGGAACCTGAAGGGACTGGTGGAGTTGGGTGACACAGACCGGCAGTGACAAAGCCTGGAATTGAGGGTGATGCAGGGAAGAGACCTATAAGAATGACAAAGCTGGGAGTAACCTTAGAGTCCCCCTTGTCCATACTCTGCATTAAATTTAAGTGGGGAAACTGAAGCCTAGAGGTAGGAAGGGACCGCCACAGGGTCACACAGGGGAAAGTGACTTGCACCTTCATTCAACAATTATGATGTAGCAAGCCCATTCCAAAATGGCGTCAGCAGGACTAGCTCTGAGCAAAAATGACAAAGTCTGACTTTTACCATACCCCATCTCTTCACCATTACCCTCACCCACAACCAACATACTTTTGGTACTCTAACTCCCAGGCAGTCTACAGACCTTCATACGGCCTTGACCTTGGAGGCCTAGTTTCATCTGCTGCCCCTCCAGCCCCAGCAACTCAAGAGGTACAAATAAAGTCCACCTCCTTATGACCATATACTGGGCAGGGCAGGGGCAAAGAGAAGGGACTGGTTTACTTTGGGAGGGGGTGGTTTATCACCCAGCTCTTGGCTATTGTCCATTCTCCCCTGACTCAGCGCAGACATCCTGGGGCTACAGGCTCCTCACCTCCTCCCACTGAGGCTAATTACTCAGTCCTGCTGCCAGGCCCTCACTTTGCCACCCAAGGTCTGCTGCCCCCTCAGTCCCTCCCTCAGCAGCCCCAAGGCTCAGTCTGTGTTTGATCACTCAGGATCATTAGATTTCAAAGTGATGGAATCCCATAATTGTTCTGAGCACATGCTCTCTCCTCCAGGGCCTTTTCATGTCTGAAAAGGCAGCCAGCAGTTTCCTGCCACTTAATCCACAGTAGCAGAGCAGGCCAGCTGACAAAGATTACAAATCCCGGGTGTCTCACAGCTGGCGCCTGATGGGGTAAGTGACAGGTAGACCAAGAGCCCTTGAAGCGAGTTCGGAAATTTGAATAAACTGAAATGAAACAGAGACAGCCGAGGTGCAGAGGAAGGGATTAGGCAGTCAACTCCTGCAGGGGTGGAGAAAGCCTGGCCGTAAAAAGGGCCCTTCGATTCCTGCCTTTCAGCTCTCTCTAGTGGTCACCAGAAGGAAAGCTCCATGCTTGGTTTTCAAGTCATTTCAGCAGTATGTTCTAGAGGCCTGCTGTGTGTCAAGGCACTGTGCTAGAACCCAGGGACTTCAGGAATGAAAGGAACAGAAGTAGAGGAGACAAAGAGAACAACGCAAGAAGTTGTGTGTACTATCTTCTTCTCAAATTACCTTTTTCTTCTCTGGGCTCCAGTGCCCGCAGCGTACCGACCTCCTCCGTGCCCCAACTCTGTCCTCTCTGGGGCAGGACCCAGGGCCACCACGGCCACCAGCAGAACAGAGGCGGCAGCATTCCCCATCCCACCCCCTTCCTCTCCTCCAGACTGGCCCGGAAGAGCTACTCGCGCCTCAGCATTGGTTTCCTGCGGAGCCCCAGCGGGATAAAATTAGCCCATTGCTCACAGTGACAAGTGTCAGAGCCCGTGTCCAGCGTGGGGGAAGGGGAGGGTGGAGCTGAGCCTGGCCAGCTGTCTGGCAGTCAGACCGACGGACAGCAGCTGCAGTGGGTGCAGGCTCAGCCCCTCTTCACCGCCGCCCTTGCGCCCTGCCAGGGGCTGCAGCGGCCACCACGCCCGTCCCTGCTCCCCGCGAGCCCAGAAGACGTCCCCGCTGGTCGGTGGAGACACCTGCCATGCAACCCCCGCCGCCTCTCCTCCCCCCACCCCGCCCCAGCCCGTCCCCAACGTCCAGGGCCGGGATCCCCTGCCACCCAACCCGCGCCACCTCTCCTCCCCCCCGCCCAGGAGCCCGTCCCCAACGTCCAGGGGCCGGATCCCCTGCCACCCAACCCGCTCCGCCCATCCTCCCGTCACCCTGCCAGCAGCCGGTCCCCAACGTCCAGGGGCAGGATCCCCTGCCACCCAACCCGCGCCGCCCCTCCTCCCCTCCTCTGCCAGCAGCCGGTCCCTAACGTCCACGGGCGGGATCCCCTGCCACCCAACCCGCGCTGCCTCTCCTCCCCCCACAGCAGCCCGTCCCCAACGTCCAGGGGCCGGATCCCCTGCCAACAACCCGCCCCTCCTCCCCTCCCCCCCCAGCAGCCCGTCCCCAACCTCCAGGGGCGGGATCCCCTACCACCCAACCCGGGCAGTCCCTCCTCCCCTCCCCCTCCAGCAGCCGGTCCCCAACGTCCAGGGGCAGGATCCCCTGCCACGCAACCCGCCGCCCCTCCTCCCCTCCCCTGCCAGCAGCCCGTCCCCAACGTCCAGGGGCGAGATCCCCTGCCACCCAACCCGCGCCGCCTCCCCTCCCCCCCCCCAGCCGGTCCCCAACGTCCAGGGCCGGGATCCCCTGCCACCCAACCCGCGCCGCCTCCCCTCCCCCCCCAGCAGCCGGTCCCCAACGTCCAGGGGTGGGATCCCCTGCCACCCAACCCCCGCCGCCCCCCCTCCTCCCCCGACCCCAGCAGCCCGTCCCCAACGTCCAGGGCCTGGATCCCCTGCCACCCAACCGGCGCCGCCTCCCCTCCTCCCCCGACACCCCCCCCCCAAGCCCGTCCCCAACGTCCATGGCCGGGATCCCCTGCCACCCAACCCGCGCCGCCTCCCCTCCTCCCCCGACCCCCCCCCCCCAGCCCGACGCCATCGTCCAGGGGCGGGATCCGGCCCTGCTGGCGGGGACCTAAAGGAATCCAGGCTCCGGGCGCTCGGGGACCAGGCGGCGGCTGACGGAGGGCAGGGACCGCCCCGGGAAGCGCTCCCTCCCGGGACAGCCGCCCCCTCCGCCCCCTCCGACCTGCCCTGCCCTGCCCTGCCCTGCCCTGTCCTGCCCTGCCCTGCCCTGCCCTGCCCTGCCCTGCGGGCCGCCTTCCCGCGCGGTGGGCCCGCAGGGCTGCTTGGCACAGCGACGGGCGTCCTCCCCGCCCGGCCCGCATACAGACCACTGCAGACTCGGGGTCCGCCACGCCCGCGGGAGCGCCCGCCGCACGCCCGGCCCCACGCGCAGCCCCCCGCGTCCCGCCTGCGGCCCACGTGAGCCCGCCCGCCGCCCCGGGCCACCCGGCCAACGAGCGGGACTCCGGGACTCGCGAGGCGTGGGAGCCCTCCAGACCCGACGGAGCCGCGGGAGGGCTGGGAGCACCAGGCTGACCCCAGAGCTGCCCCCTCGGCGGCTCCCCTCCCTCTCCCCGCCCCCCTGCGCCCCCCTCCCCGTCCCCCTGCCGCCCTCCTCCCAGCCCACCTGCGCCCTCCTCCCCGCCCCCTGCCGCCCTCCTCCCAGCCCACCTGCGCCCTCCTCCCCGCCCCCCTGCCGCCCTCCTCCCCGCCCCCCTGCGCCCTCCTCCCCGCCCCCCTGCCGCCCTCCTCCCAGCCCCCCTGCGCCCTCCTCCCCGCCCCCCTGCCGCCCTCCTCCCAGCCCACCTGCGCCCTCCTCCCCGCCCCCCTGCCGCCCTCCTCCCAGCCCACCTGCGCCCTCCTCCCCGCCCCCCTGCCGCCCTCCTCCCAGCCCACCTGCGCCCTCCTCCCCGCCCCCCTGCCGCCCTCAGCGCGGGCCTGGGGGGGGCGGGCAACCACCTGCACTCCCCCCACCACATCCCTCCATCCTCCCTCCTCCCGGGTGCAGGGGGGTCGGGCTCGGGGACGGGGTCGGGGTGGGGACAGCCTTGCGGATCTTCCTGCTGAAGGCCGCACGGAGGCCCGAGTTCCCTCCTGTCAGTCCGGGCTCCTCCTGCCGCCTGTCCCCTCATCTGCCGCCTCCCCCAGCCCCGGACACACGCACCCACACCCCTCCATCCCTGCCCCAGCATGTCTGGACACAGAGGCCCCCTCAAAGCCCTTCAGAACCCCCTCCAAAACCCTGTGGGTGGGCAGGTGACAGCCCACGGGCGCTTCCGTCCCCTCAGCCTGCTCGGCCTCCTCCGGCCCTGGAGGGCGCGGCCCTTCTGCCGGTTACACCGGTGGGGATGGAAGCCCGACAGGGGAACGGAACGCCCAGTTTTGGTGTTTCTGTTTCTGCCTTTATTGTTCTTTTTATTTCAGCATATTGCAGGTACAAATGTGTAGGTGACATATATTGCCTTTTCCCCACCCCAGTCAGAGCTTCAAGCGTGTCCACCCCCAGACGGGGAGCACCGCACCCATTAGGTGGGAGTGTACCCGTCCCCTCCCCACCTCCCACCTACCAGACACCCGATGAATGTCACATGACTATATGTGCACTTTTGAGACAGGGTCTCACTCTGTTGTCTGGGCTACAGTGAAGTGACATCTTCATAGCTCACTACAGCCCCAGACTCCCTGGCACAAGCAATTCTCCTGCCTCAGCCTCCCGAGTAGCTGGGACTACAACGCATGCACCACACCAGGTAATTTTTCTACTTTTCTAGTTTTAGTAGAGATGGGGTCTTGCTCTTGCTCAGGCTGGTCTCGAACTCCTGGCCTCAAGCAATCCTCTTGCCTTAGGCTGGGACTACAGGCATGTGCCACCACACCAGGCTAATTTTTCTATTTTTAGTAGAGATGGGGTCTCATTCTTGCTCCTGCTGGTCTCGAACTCCTGGCCTCAAGCAATCCTCCTGCCTCAGCCTCCCAGAGTGCTAGGATGACAGGCGTGAGCCACCACGCCCGGCCTGAATGCCCAGTTTGAACCCCTTCTCAAAGCCCCTTTCCTGGAAGCAGGGAAGTGAGCAAACTCTCTTTTCCCTGGACTTTCAGAAAGCCTGCTTGCCGCTCCTGGAGTCAACAACTGCTCTGCTCATGTCACGCCGTCCCTTCGTGAAGGTTCTGGCTCCGAAGTGGCACCCTGGCCCCAAGATGGAGGCATGGAGGGCAGCAGAGTCCTTGTGCAGCCCCAGCCGCCCCATGGAGGGAGTGGGGAGGAGGACGCAGCCGTCTCGGATCTGCCTTTGTCTGAGAGCACAGGTCATTGTCTTCTGGATTCCCCTGTCCCTCCAAATGGACGTAAAACTCCAAAATGAGCTTTCCTGCGCCGCCTTGCTCCCGCAGTCCTTCTCTCATTATTCAACAAAATTATCATTGCTGAGCGAGAATTTTCAGGGCCTTGCTTCATGTCCATAGATCTCGAAAGTATGCCTTTTCTGGCCTGATTATTTCCCTGCGTTCATGGGAAAGGATGGGAATCGAACAGGCCACACAGCTATCTCAGGGGCTCCCTTTTCCCCTAGACCTCCAGCACTGTACCAAGCTCCAGAGAGGGGCGGTAAGAACAGCAAATATCATGCAATGAAGCATAAGGGAGCTCCCAAGGTGGCAGGTGGGGAAGGGAAAAGGAGAGAACATGCCTAAACCCCTGCCCACATACCTCAGTGAGACGCACTTGTCCTATACACGCCTTCCCAACAACCGTGTCCATTATCTTTCTTCCCAACTTTCCTGGCCCTAGCTCAGAGATTCTTTTTTTTTTTTTTTTGAGACAGAGTCTCACTTTCTTGCCTAGGCTAGAGTGAGTGCCGTGGCGTCAGCCTAGCTCACAGCAACCTCAGACTCCTGGGCTCAAGCGATCCTCCTGCCTCAGCCTCCTGAGTAGCTGGGACTACAGGCATGCGCCACCATGCCCGGCTGGTTTTTTCTATATGTATTAGTTGACCAATTAATTTCTTTCTATTTATAGTAGAGACGGGGTCTTGCTCTTGCTCAGGCTGGTTTCGAACTCCTGACCTTGAGTTATCCGCCTGCCTCGGGCTCCCAGAGTGCTAGGATTACAGGCGTGAGCCACCGCGCCCGGCCTGAGAGATTCTTTATAACCACAGGGGAGTTTGGTGTTGTCTAGCTGCCCTCACCCCTCAAAATCACATTTTTAGCTGGGCGCGGTGGCTCACGCCTGTAATCCTAGCACTCTAGGAGGCTGGAGCAGGTGGTTTGCTTGAGGTCAGGAGTTCGAAACCAGCCTGAGCAAGAGCGAGATCCTGTCTCTACTATAAATAGAAAGAAATTAATTGGCCAACTAATATATATAGAAAAAATTAGCCGGGCATGGTGGCGCATGCCTGTAGTGCCAGCTACTCGGGAGGCTGAGGCAGAAGGATCACTTGAGACCAGGAGTTTGAGGTTGCTGTGAGCTAGGCTGACGCCACGGCACTCACTCTAGCCTGGGCAACAAAGTGAGAGTCTGTCTCAAATCACGTTTTTAGTGGGCTTTAAATTCCTAGATCCCAAAATAAGTCCTAGCCTAAGCCTTTCCTTCAGCGCGAATAGCTTCAAGCGCCCGAGCCCTCCAAGGTCCCTCCAAGGTCCCACCCAGTACCCCCAAGGTCAAGAGTCACCTGCCAACCACAATGGCCGGGCCTGGAAAGCAGGGAGAGCCAAGTTTCAGGGAAACTCAAGTTCCATGCAAAGCTAAGCCCAGTTCAGTAGTTCCGTAAATACTTGTGACTAGCGAACTCCAGAAGCACTTTAGCATTTCGTTGACAAGGCACAGTGGCCTCAAACAAACGTAATCATCTCTGTCTGTCCAACTCACTTCTTCACGGTCCTTGGTGAAGGACTTAACACTATCCTACCAGGGGGAAATCAAAACCCAAAGAAGGTCACAGTTGACATGGTGGAGAGCTTCAGGTCTAGTAATTTTCGAACTGTTCTCTCTGAATCTGGAGGATTCACAGAAGTACCTTAAGGTTCACTGAATACCAGGGAAGACGGCAGATTGTGAAGTGCTGGGCCTCTCTCCCTTCCCTTCAATCAGAATACTGCTTTTAACATTGAAAAAAAAAAAAGAGAGATCCTTCTCTTTAAATTTTAAAACAATTTTTTCAATAGTTATTTCAAATCAAGACTTATGCTTCCAGGCCGGGCAGGGTGGCTCACGCCTGTAATCCCAGCACTGTGGGAGGCCGAGTCGGGCGGATCCCTTGAGGTCAGGAGTTCGAAACCAGCCTGAGCAAGAGCGAGACCCGTCTCTACTATAAATAGAAAGAAATTAATCGACCAACTAAAAATATATAGAGAAAAAATTAGCCGGGCATGGTGGCGCATGTCTGTAGTCCCAGCTACTTGGGAGGCTGAGGCAGGAGGATCGCTTGAGCCCAGGAGTTGGAGGTTGCTGTGAGCTAGGCTGACACCACGGCACTCACTCTAGACTAGGCAACAAAGTGAGGCTTTGTCTCAAAAAAACAAAAGACTTAAGCTTCTGGAAAGACTAATTATATGTATTTTCCCTTATTCCTCCCATGAAGAACAGCTAAAAATGCTGAATATTATATATAAAACAAACCTAAGAAGATTCTGAAAGGTGGAGAGAAGAAAGGTAGGGATCTCAGAACTTGAGAAGTGACTCACCTGAGGTAAGTGCCCCAGGGCTTTTTCCCCCTCATATATCTCAGACTTGGTGCTGGAGAAGCCAGCAACTCAGAGACACCAATGGGCACAGACATAAAAAGCCCAATAAAATCTTGCTTTCTCTAGCCAAAGAACCAGAAAAGGGGCAGCCTAGCAAGACAAAACACTTTTACACAGGCCCGGCACGGTGGCTCACACCTGTAATCCTAGCACTCTGGGAGGCTGAGGCGGGCGGATTGCTCGAGGTCAGGAGTTCGAGACCAGCCTGAGCAAGAGCCAGACCCCGTCTCTACTATAAATAGAAAGAAATTAATTGGCCAACTAATATATATAGAAAAAATTAGCCGGGCATGGTGGCGCATGCCTGTAGTCCCAGCTACTCGGGAGGCTGAGGCAGGAGGATCGCTTGAGCCCAGGAGTTTGAGGTTGCTGTGAGCTAGGCTGACGCCACGGCACTCACTGTACCCTGAGCTACAAAGCGAGACTCCGTCTCAACGAAACAAAACAAAACTTTTACACAATAACCACTCTACTCCAGTCAAACACCAAGGAAAAAAACTGGGGTTCCACTCCCAGCCCACTCAGCAGAGGTACAATAGAGAGCCTAGATTTCCACTTTCCTCTTCCTGTAACAAAGGACCCCTCCTTCCTATAACCAGGCTGGCATCACAGAAGGCCATATAGGGAGCCTAGACTTTCTATTCCAGCCAGTAACTAGGCATCTCTGTTTCTCTCAGCAGCCTAGGTGTTATCAGCGAAGGCTTATTAGTGGGGTGCCTGAACTCTCACCCTCACAGAGCAGTCATGGAGAACCCCTCACGACCTCTGCGTCAACAGAGGCCCGGTGGGGAGCCTTGGCTTTCACCTTGACTTGGCAGTAATGAGGCAGTGCACCCCTTCCCCCACCGGCATGCTGTCAGAGAAGGCCTGCTAAAACAAAAGATTTAAATAAGATCCATAGTTTTATTACTTACTACTCAAAATGTCCAAGGTTCAATCAAAAAATCATCATACCAAGACACCGTGCCAGAACCAGATATTGGTTCTCGACTGAAAGAATACGACTGATGCCAATACATGAGATGACAAAGATGTTAGAATTTCCTGACAAGGAACTTAAAGCTGCCATCATAAAAATGCTTCAATGAATATTTATGAACATGCTCGAAATAATTGGAAAATTGGAAAGTTTTAGTAAATAAATAGAAGACCAAATGGAAAGTTTAGAACTAAAAAATGCAATAACCAAAAAAAGAAAGCATCAATAGATAGACCCCACAGCAGAATGAAGAGGATAGAAGAATCAGGGGACTTGATGATAGAGCAGTAGGAATTATCTAATCTGAACAAGAGGAAAAAAAATAGATTGAAAAAATTAACAAACTGGCCGGGCGCGGTGGCTCACGCCTGTAATCCTAGCACTCTGGGAGGCCGAGGCAGGCGGATTGCTCCAGGTTAGGAGTTCGAGACCAACCTGAGCAAGAGCGAGACTCCGTCTCTACTATAAATAGAAAGAAATTAATTGGCCAACTAATATATATAGAAAAAATTAGCTGGGCATGGTGGCACATGCCTGTAGTCCCAGCTACTCGGGAGGCTGAGGCAGGAGGATTGCTTGAGCCCAGGAGTTTGAGGTTGCTGTGAGCTAGGCTGATGCCACAGCACTCTAGCCCAGGCAACAGAGTAAGACTCTGACTCAAAAACAAACCAATAAGCAAACAAAAAACAACCTATATTCATATAAAACCTTTACATGATTGTGCAATTATTTGTAATACCCCAAATCTGGAAGCAACCAAAATGTCCTGCAATAGGCGAATGGTTAAACATATTGGTACAACCATACAATGGAATACTACTTGGCAATTAAAAAGGAACAAACTACTCATACATGCAACAACTTGGATGGATCTCAAGAGCATCATACCAAATGACAAAAGCCAATCTCAAAAATCACATAGTGTGTGATTCCATTTATATGACATTCTCAGAATGAGAAAATGATAGAGATAGAGAAAAGATTTAGTGATTACTAGGGTTTGGTTGGTGGGTGGTGGTAGAGTAAGCAGGTATGAGTGTGAATATAAATGGGTAGCATTAGGGAGATCTTTGGGGGTGATAGAATAGAACAGAACTATCTTTGGATAGTTCTGTATCTTGATAGCTGTGGTGACTATATAAATCTACACATGTGATAAAATGGCATAGAACTACACACACATTTTGTGCCAATATCAATTTCCTAGTTATGATATTGTACTAGAGTTACATAAGATGTGCCTATTGAGGGAAACTGAGCGACTCTCTTTACTATTAATGGCTTTCTAATTTCCTGTGAATTTATAATTACCACAAAAAAATTAAAGATTGAATTAGCTGGAAAAAATTAATCCAAATCTCTTATTTCACAGATTAGGGATACTGAGATGGCAAAAGGGTAGGTGACTGAGCCAATGTTACACAACTGTTAGGGTAGCACTGAGACCTTGTAATCTTCATCAATGTCCTAAGTCTAAGATCTAAACTCCTCTGGGGCTCTCAAAACTCTAACTTTCACCAGTGTATTTTCCAGTGTCATTTTTGCCCACACTTCCATCACATTCCCTTATACCACAGTTCTTCTAGTTCTTCTTGCTTGTCAGATTTTCCCCGAGAGTCTCTCCTCCCTACTAAATTTTGCCCCTCTAGATGGCTTACCCTTTTTTCAGTAGCTATACACTTAAATATATATTACTAGGGTAGATTTTCTAGCATCAGCTCCTAACTCTTTACAGTAAGCTTTAAGTTCTGGCTCAGTCATGTTCAAGATTTCATAGAAGCTTCTTACCTACTTCATGATCTTCTCTGTTGAGAAACAGCTTGCTTTTTATCTAGGCCTAGCAGGTCAAGTCTACTGCTGAACACTATATAGTACCACCTATTGAGATAGGAGGAGAATATTCCATGAATCTAAAGTGTCTGCACAGTTAACTAAAGAGCTTTTTCA
Source organism: Microcebus murinus (assembly GCF_040939455.1). Lineage (NCBI taxonomy): Eukaryota > Metazoa > Chordata > Mammalia > Primates > Cheirogaleidae > Microcebus > Microcebus murinus. Next base: position 7,440,311 of record NC_134136.1, read on the forward strand.
GGTACCCATGTCTGTAAAAAGTGTTTTTAAATAAAGTTTCTTTTGTTGTAGAAGAAAAAAAATGATAGCTCTAAAAGAATAAAGTCTCACAAGTAAGCAGATGGTGAAGTAAAAAAATAAAAAAAAAAACAAAGTGTCTGCAGAATATTCAGGTTGAGATGTTCAGCAAACAACCAGGTAAAAAAAAAAAAAAGCATCTAAATCTCCAGGAAGGGGTCAAATCCAGAGTTATAGATTTATGAGTTACTGGGGTATGGGAATAGTAAAAACCATGGGGAAATTTCTTCTGTAATCAAAAGATAAACAATTCTACATAAAAGAACAACATTACGGGGGCAGGTAAAGTGGAACAGTGTTAACTAGAAAGAGAATAATGAAGGGTCTAATAGTGCTTTTCTTTTTTCTCAGCTACGATCTCTGATGGGTGAAGCCTTGAACAATCTGGGCATGTTAAGGCAAGTTACCAGGGCTGTGTGTGGTGGATGAAGTGACGTGAGAGGGTCACTCTGAATGAATTACACCAGCAGTTTTTGCAGGCTGTCTCTGACCTAGGAGTAGTAGCTTTACTCCTTTTAGAAGAACAAAGGAAAATCTTAGTTCAACTCAGACCTGGGGATGCTGATTACAAATAAAAGGTTCCTAGATTGTGTCTAAAAGGTTGATAAAGAATAACTAGGGGCTGCTATTCCTAGCAAAGAGGACCTCTAAATTTTAGGAGAGGAAAGAGGAAAAATTCTAGGTAAGATTCTGGGTGGCCCTGGTTTCCAACAAGAGATTTCCTTGGGCCTAAGATCTATACTTTTCACATTTTTTTTCCCTTCTTAATCTTTTCCAGCTGTGTCAAAGAATTCTTTTTTAGCATCATTCGATGTGTATGGAATCTTTGTTGAGACACATGCAAGTTTTAAAAGAACTGTTATAAGATGCTTTTGCCAATTATCCCATTTCGCCAGCAGAATTTTGGTTATTTATGAGTTTTCTGTTTTTTGTTTTGTTTTGCACCTAGTACATCTAGTTATTCGCCCATCCAGTTCCTGTTGTAATCTCTAAATAATGGCTAGATGCTGAGCAAAAATGGTTGCCATAGCAACAAATGTCCAGCCATTGATTTGTTGCTTCGCAGGCAATTAGGGGTAATCCTAGTATACCTAGCATACTGTTACATGGGAATTTTACATTTTTTTCCTACTGTCTCACAACAGACAGGTATTATTCTAGACTAGAGCAACTGTGTCTGTCTCCCTGACTGTGATCTTCACAAAAGCCTAGTAGACTTCCTTGGGAATCCAAAGAATATTGGCCAGATGTATTCATCTTTACTGAAGCTGATATCCCAGACCACACATTCAGAATTTTTAAATGCCTCAAAATCAGATGCACAGACTTCACAGCCATTGGAGCTTGGCCCAGACCTCCTCCCATGCCAGGCAGTACTGATTTCCTACTTCATTAATAATAGCTCAATAAAATGTCTCAACTATTAAAGGGCTAGGAAATTTACATATGTGGTCTCAACACCTCCCAACAAAGTAGGCATCACTATCCCCACCTTGCAGTAAGGAAAATCAAGACTCAGAAAGGATAAGTGTCTTATCTAAAACCATACAGCTTATAAAAAGGAATATGAATGTAGGTCTGACTGGCTCATAAACCTTTTTCTTTTCACTACACTTTTAGGTCCTCATTTCACCTCTCCATGAACCATTTGCTCAATAGAATCATTGTTGCTCCTTACTGGGCCCTGGGCCCCTATATTGCCTCTTAAACAAAGTTCCTGGGGCCATGTGTCCTTGTCTAGACATAATTCTAATGAATTATGGATTCATTCAGTTGGATCTCTAGTTGAATAGATTTTTTTGAAGGAGCAAAGATAGAAGTTAAGTTTGGTAGTGGTAGGGGGGGAGGAACCCCCTAGAAGTTAACTTTCCTGGTCGAGTGTCTTACGCAGGGCTAAGCTCCGTATCAAATATGCTGTACAGATCTCTTTGTCACAGCAACCCAGGAAGCAAGGTTAGAACCAGTAGCCCTTTCCATACCCACTGAACTAGGGCCTCTTCCCAAAACTTATAATTTAGCCTGGGAAGACACCTCTGTTGATAAGTGAGGCTCCACAGGCATGCACCTGCAGTCCTGAAAAATCCCTGGACTTTGCTGCAATCCAGAGGAAATGTGGCTATGAAATCACCATGAGATCCACCCCAACAGTTAGCAGTGGCATGGCAGAGAGATGAGCTAGGACTGCAAGATGTACCTACTTATCTAGACTAGAGAAGCAATGTATGTCTTAAACAGAAAAGGAGCCAATTTCCATGTAGCTTGGCCATAACTCTATGCTGTAGCCTGCAACTGCCTTTCTTTTAGCCCCATAGCTGCCCCTGTACTTTTGCACCTGTATCTGAAACCCAGAAGAGGAACTAAGACCCTGGACACCAAGGCTGGGGCCCCTATCCTCATGGCTAGGTTAGGGCCCCATATCCCCTTAATAACTGAGTCTCCCATTTTTCTGCTACCAGTTCTCTCACCTGCCTGGATGCAAGCAGCTGGATTGGGTGATTGTCAGTCCTACAATGCCAGGGCATATTAGCTAATCTATAAATGTATGTGAAATTTACTTGTTGAATTTAGGTTACCCATCAGCAAAATCACTATCAAGTAAAGAAGTCACCAAGAGGCATCCAATTAAAAGGATTTGTGTAATCAACTAGCTCTTTCTTTAGAAAATTAAAAACTCAGCGGTAGCTTTAGTTCATTATCTGAGCAACCCTGCCCCCTATAGGTATTAGCGAAGAAAAAACCAGAGCAATGCTGGCCTGGTCGTCAGTGAGAAGCTTGTTTCATTTGTAGTATTGGGTCCTATTATCTGAGAATTTTCTCAGTGATGACAGAAAAAGGTCATTCGAACCAGATTATAGACTAAAATAACAAAGAGCCGGTATCACTGTTTATATGAATCCCACAAACCAAGTTTCTTATGAAGGCAAGGAAACTTGGAAAGGGAAGTCAAAACCCTGGTGCACTGCAGAGCCAGCTCCAGGGAACTGTGGACCCAGCAACCCTACACTTCCACTTGGGAAAAGGGCAGGTAAGGGAGTGTCCTTCTGCTGTGGCATGATGCGGTGACCCTAGTCATATCTATCTTTTAGCCCTGATTTTGTTACTTAGGAGTTATTGAAGTCAGCACTTCCTTCCCATGATTAAGATTCCTCAACATCTTCGCATCTTAGAATAAAATCCTGTCTCCCCTTGGGCTACACAACCTTCATGAATTGGCCCCTGCTTTCTCTCTTATTGCTCTCCCCCTTCAATACTGTCCCCTTTCCTGCTTCCAAATAATGAGCTGAACTCATTCCCTGGGGTTGGAAGGTTCTACCTCCTTTTATTCATTCAGCTCTCAGCTTGTATCACCTCCTCAGGTCTTCTCAAACCACCCTACCCTGTCTCAGTCAATCACATTGTCGCATTATCATTTCTTCCTAGCATTTAATCACTATCGGAATTTGTATTTACAGGTATAATATCTGACTCTGTCTAGTAGAACGCAACCTCCGGCAGGGCTTGGTGGCGCATGCCTATGGTCCCAACTACTCAGGAGGGTGAGGCAGGAGGGTCGCTTGAGCCCAGGAGTTGGAGGCCTCAGTGAGCTATGATCATGCTACTGCACTCCAGCCTGGGTGAGCAAGACCCTATCTCTTAAAACCAACAACAAAAAACAATGGAAACTCCATGAAGGCAGAGATCTTTGTCTTGTTGACCACGGTATCTATCCCCTGCAATGTGGAACAGTGCTTCAGACATAGATTCCAAGAATTTTTTTTATTTTTGAGACAGAGTCTCACTCTGTTGCCCAGGCTAGAGTGCCGTGGCATCAGCCTAACTCACAGCAACCTCAAACTCCTGGGCTCAAGCAATCCTCCTGCCTCAGCCTCCCGAGTAGCTGGGACTACAGGCGTGCGCCACCATGCCCGACTAATTTTTTCTATATATTTTTAGTTGGGCAATTAATTTATTTCTATTTATGGTAGAGACGGGGTCTCGCTCTTGCTCAGGCTGGTTTCGAACTCCTGACCTTGAGCGATCCTCCTGCCTTGGCCTCCCAGAGTGCTAGGATTACAGGCGTGAGCCACCGCGCCCGGCTAAGAAATATTTTCTGAATGGTCGATGGTGGCAGTGGGGACCTAGAACATGTCATTTAATTTCTGATTCTATTTCCCTTATAAAATGCAATATCCAATTGACCCCAATTGTTATGAGCATCAAACACCCACTTGAGTTTCTAGGCTGTGGTTTATAAACTGGCATTTTCAAACAGGTTATAAAGCCTAGGCCAGGCCTAGTTAACATATATTGGACAGTTAACTTTTAAGGTATTCACAATCAAACATACCAATAGGATGAACTGATTTTTTTTCCAGATGGTTTTGATCTTGGTCTTTAAAAAGAAAAGAAAAGAAAAAAAAGGACAGAGGAAGAGCTCACCTTCTCCCAGGAAAGGGTAGTAGGGCCAAGGCAAAAGAGAATGAGTTTTTCCTGAATCTGTACCTTTAATCTAGAGGTTTACCACCAAGATTCTTTAAAAAAAAATTTTTTTTTTAAGCTGGGTGACGTGCTCCTCTGGCATATTACAAATAAGTGGTCGGATTCATGTGCTGGAGATAGGTTAGAGTTAACCAGGCTAGAAATCAACATCCATCCTCTACTACTAAATTGGTTTTCAGATTCTTAAATTAAAAAGGCCACAGAAAATGTTGTTATATTCACACAGAAAATACAAGCCAAGCAAAATGAATCCGTTTTCTCCAAAACTTCAACTCCAAGGGCTCTTTCGTCCCAGAACTGTTAATATTTCACTCTATGTTGCCAAACAAAACAAAACAAACTTTCAGCAATGGTATCAGAGAGACTTGGTGTTGGGAAATACTTGCTTTCATTGGGGCTAAAGTCTGATCTGGTAGACTTTATGCTCTTGTTGTCAACTTTTCCCCTTCCACACCAGGAAACTCACTTAAACATTTATATTATCACTTACTATCTAACTACAAAGTGGAAACCTGAATTAAGAGAAGCTCCATGTAAAATCTGGGTGTTCATTCCTGCAATAAATAAAAATAACCACCATTATTTATTGGCTGCTACACAACACTGCAGTTGGGATGGGCGTCCCAAGCTTTTGATCACAGGATCCTCAGCCAGCTAAGGTCTTTTGTTAATTCTTAATAGATTTCAAGCTTTGGTAGGGAGCATGTTCTTTTAACCTCAGAAGAAGGGGAAGAGAAAGATGGTAGTTTTGTAAGCCTGGACACATTAAGCCTGTGGTCCCCAACCCCCCGGCTGTGGTCCAGTAGCAGAGAGTGGACTATTAGGAACCTGGCCCCGCATCACTGGCTGAGCTCTGCCACCCCCCGACCCCCCGACCCCCACTCCCACCATCCATGGAATAATTGTCTTCCACGAAACTTAGCTGTGCATTGCACAGCAGCAAGACAGCGGGAGAGCGCGAAGCTTCATCTGTATTTACAGCTGCTCCCCATCACTCAAATATCACCTGGGCCACACACACACACTGCCCCCATCCGTGCAAAAACTGTCTTCCATGAAACCAGTCCCTGGTGCCAAAAAGGTTGGCGACCCCTGCTCTAAGCCACAGCTTTGATGCACAATTTTAAAAAATGAGGCTCATTTATCTCTGGTGTATTGGAGGTAAGATGTACTTAACTATAGCCATAGATGAACTTTTAAAACTCATCACCAGGCCGGGCGCGGTAGCTCACGCCTGTAATCCTAGCACTCTGGGAGGCCGAGGCGGGCAGATTGCTCAAGGTCAGGAGTTCAAAACCAGCCTGAGCGAGGCCCCGTCTCTACTATAAAAATAGACAGAAATTAATTGGCCAACTAATATACATATATATACAAAATTAGCCGGGCATGGTGGCGCATGCCTGTAGTCCCAGCTACTCGGGAGGCTGAGGCAGGAGGATCGCTTGAGCCCAGGAGTTTGAGGTTGCTGTGAGCTAGGCTGACGCCATGGCACTCACTCTAGCCTGGGCAACAAAGCGAGACTCTGTCTCAAACAAAACAAAACAAAACAAAAAAACCTCATTCCCATTTACATTATGCCACCTTTAATCCCCCCTCTGTATTGTTTTAGAGCTGCACTGTCCTATATGGTAGCCGCTAGCCACCTGTGGTTATTGGTTTAGAATGTGCCTTGTCTAAATTGATATGTACTGTAAGTATACAATACCAATTTTGAAAACTCAGTATGAAAAAAACAAAGTAAATATGTAATAGTTTTTATATTGACTACATATTGAAATATTTACTAGGTTAAATAAAATCATCAAAAAATAAAAAACTTAAGTGAAGTATCCCAAGAATGGAAAAACAAGCACCAGATATATTCTCCAGCACACTGGTATTAACTGAGTAGCACCTAAGTGGTCACATAGGTACTACAGTAATAGGGTATTGGGCAGGTGGGAGGGGGGAGGGGGGCGGGTATATACATACATAATGAGTGAGATGTGCACCATCTGGGGGATGGTCATGATGGAGACTCAGACTTTTGGGGGGAGGGGGGGAAATGGGCATTTATTGAAACCTTAAAATCTATACCCCCATAATATGCCCAAAATAAAAAAAAATAAATAAATAAAAATAAAAAACTTTTTTGACACAGGGTCTGGCTATGTTGCCCAAGCTGTTCTCAAACTCTTGGCCTCAAGCGATCCTCCTGCCTCAGCCTCCCAAAGTTCTGGGAAAACAGGTGTGAAACAACACACACAGCCAAAAAAAAATTTTTTTTTTTTTGAGACAGAGTCTCACTTTGTTGCCCAGGCTAGAGTGAGTGCCGTGGCGTCAGTCTAGCTCACAGCAACCTCAAACTCCTGGGCTCAAGCCATCCTCCTGCCTCAGCCTCCTGAGTAGCTGGGACTACAGGCATGCGCCACCATGCCCGGCTAATTTTTTCTATATATATTAGTTGGCCAATTAATTTCTTTGTTTATAGTAGAGACGGGGTCTCGCTCTTGCTCAGGCTGGTTACGAACTCCTGACCTCGAGCAATCCGCCTGCCTCGGCCTCCCAGAGTGTTAGGATTACAGGCGTGAGCCACCACGTCCGGCCCATGCAGCCAAAATTTATTTTACACGTTACTTTTTGTAATGTGGCTGCTGGAAAACTTACAATTACATATGGTGACTTGCATTATATTTCTACTGCACAGCACTATTTTAGAACCTTTGAAGAATATAGAGGACCAGTTGTGAATTTTTTTTAAAGTAGCTACACCACAGTTACCAACACTGGCCATTGAGAAACTCAGCAATATTTCAGAGGCTTCAAAGTCCCCATCCTACCAAAAACAAAGGGAAGAGAAACCTCAGACCAGCACAATGCCTAGGACATATATAGTAGGAGCATAATACACATTTATCTCCTATTAATTGAGGAAACAAACTTGAAATTCCGAGGAGCCCTTCTTGTTCCCCCCACTACCACTTACTGCTCCCTTCAAATGTCATACTAACTCTAGTACCGTGTTTCCCCGAAAATAAGACCTACCCATAAAATCAGCCCTAGCAGGATTTCTAAGCATTTGTGCAATAGAAGCCCCACCCCGAAAATCAGCCCTAGTGACGGGCGAGGCTACGCAGCGCATCTGCACAGCCCGTGCATTTTGTCGCAGAGTGGGAAAGACGACGAGCAGCCCTTCTCATCTGCCCCAGGAGAGCTCTAGTGCTCGGCATGAGAGATCGGGGCCCATGGTTCTAAAGGAAATAGAGTCGCAAGAAATTCAGGATGGAATTTGGGGTTTGGAGAGTCATGATGATGTTCCAGAAGAAGACGACTTAACTGTATTTGAATAAATGTAGATTGTTGTACCGCAATTAAAAAAAAAAATGACACATCCCCTGAAAATAAGCCCTAGGGTGTCTTCTTGAGGAAAAATAAATCTAAGACCCTGTCTTATTTTCGGGGAAACACGGTAGTTATGACATATGTGGAGATGGATAATCATAGTATGCACATCTCTTAAGGTTTCAGTAGTATTTTATTATCTGCTTACACGTTCTCAAGGAAATACTGGCTCCTTAAGGGTGGGGATTGTCTCTTTCTCCCTGTGCTCCAAATGTTGACAATGTGGCAGTCTTTTCGAAGTACTCGCCTCGGCAGCCATTTACTTATTCTAAATACTACTGCACCTATTATTTGAAAATGACTTGTTTGTGATTGCATTCCGAGTGCATTCCTAAACCTGCTTAAAGAGCGGCAAATCTCCAGCACGAAAAAGATAATCCTTGGAAACAGCAAAGATTCATTTCAAGGGTGGCAAATACAGTGAACAAACAGAATAGGGCTGCTTCTCTCAGTGGCTCATAAAGTTGTTTCTAAAAGCTATTTAAACAAATTCCAGGTATCTTCTGAGCAATGATAACATTCTTAGAATGCCTATGGCTGCCCAAGGCAACTAACGTTAAAAGGTATTTACTTGGGTGCCAATAAGCTGGCTGGAATACTTTTTAAAAAGCCAGCTGCAATTCTTTCTAGTCATTTCATATTTCAAATCAAGTCATAATTGGGGCCAAGAGCACCTTATTGGTAATAAGGGGCCCAGATGACTATTAAACACTAAGATTTCCCAAATTATTATTATTCCGGCCTACATGCAGACTTTCGAAAATGAAACATCTTGATACCTTTTGACCTAGTGCCGATTACACTTAACCTGCTAAAATGAAGGCTCGCCTTACTCATAGCGCTCAGGTGTTACTTGGTAATGCCCAAGTGATTTTCTGAATTTACAATATATGACCATTAATCTTCCTCAGAAGGAATGATTTGCTCTTTTTCTTGGCAAACTAGCCAAAACTAGTGTTTAAGAAATCATACCTCATAAGTACCTAGTTTAGGGTTTGGGATAAATATTTAAAAACAAATTAGAGGTCATATAGCAGCAGGATTAGGAACACAGGGAAGATAAACTCTGGAATTAAAGATCTGAGTGGAGATATGCTACAATTTACTATGACCCTGGGCAAATTACCAAATGTCTGTATCTCAGCTGCATCACCTTTAAAACGGGTGGTAATACTTGCATCTCAGTCACTGTGAGGATTAAAGAAATTATATGGAATACTTAATACAAGGCCTGGCAGCAACCAGGAAAGTGTAGCTATTTTGAATATAGCTATTATTAATATAATCCATTTGCAAGGTCTTCAATTTAAATCGTCTAAATTCAAAGACCTCAAAGAAACCGAACTCTAGCTTTCACATTTTTAAAAATGACCATTAAGAATGCAGTTTATGTAGCCAGGCGTGGTGGCGTGCACCTGTAGTCCCAGCTACTCAGGAGGCTGTGGCAGGAGGATCGCTTGAGCCCAGGAGCTTGAGGGTACATCGAGGTGTGGTGATGCCACTGTACTCCAGCCCGGGTGACAGAATGATTCCGTCTTTAAAAACAAAACAAAAGCAAACAAAACCAAAAGAGTGCAGTTTATAATCCACCCAGATTTACTAAATCCTTTGTTCCAGGTATCTGGGTCCTGGTATATTGGCTTCCATTTATTTTCTAGAGCACAAAGTTTTTCAGTGGTGGTGTTGAGTTGCAAATAACAGAATCATGAATGATACTAAAATGAAAACCCTGGGAAGACCATGAGGTGAAGAGCTGACCACACCAAAACTATCCTCAAGAACTAAGTTACAATGCCAATGAGAGCTAGCCAGAGGAAATGAAGTTATGATAAAATTCACCACCAGTGGAATTAATACCAAGGGGAAGTCTCATCCAGGTGGCAGAATGTGATGATCTGCTTGAAACAAGGATATCTTAATGGCTTAAACAACATGTTTAAAAACGAGGTTGGAGGTAGGGATGGAAGACAGAGCTGCATGAGCCCCATGCACGTACATCTACAAAAGTTTTTGTGTATATATAGAGGTCAGGCAAGGGGGTGGCAGGGCAATGGTGAGAATAGCAAAGATGCACCTACTTAAAATGTCACTTACATAAATCTTTCCAGGATTCTTGTATCGGAATATACTTTAATCTTTTATTTTACCAAAGATTAAGCCATTTAACTACAGAACACAGATAAAACCGAAGTTATATCACATAAACCAGTACCTGCCCACACCCACTCAGCAGTGAGGGGAATCTAAATCAAGATTGCACTGTAATTCCGCTTGATTCTAAAAATCAAGTCTATTGACATTGGTTTGAAGCAACAGAACCTTTAGAAGATTCCCCCTTTTAAAGAAAAACCCAAGGAGAGATGATCAAGCACAAATGATCACTTCATGCATTTTATTGATAGTCTATATTTTAAATCTGCAGTATGACATCTTACATAGGGAAAAAGCTTCTTCCTAAAAGATAACTATTAATAATCAAACCAGCTTTAATATGACTGACCTCTCAAGGTCTTGTTTTGCATTAAACAAGTTATTTTCAGCAAGTTTAAGCACTGTACAAAAAAAAGAAAACTGGGTACATTCTCAAAGTTTAATACAGGGCTTCCCAACCAGGAGTCTGCTGGATAGATATTGGAGAAGGTTGTTATGTTCAGGTTTAAATTGAAAGAAAATGAGAAACCAGATAAAGCAAGCCAACCAAATTCACTTCACTTTGTGCTCCTCTCTGCTTTTTGAGTCTCTCCCGGAGGTCAGGAAGCCCTGGTATAACAATCACTTAAGTCTTTACAGAACATACATTTATGTGCTTCGTGTTCAAAGACATAAAGGCAGCCTTTGTTACCGTTCCCCCTCCAAACCTTCGAGTTCTTATAGGTTTCAGAAAGCTTTCCAAGATTGCTGCCTGGTTCTTTGTATGAATCCAAGTAAACATCTATACCAAAGCAGCTCTTCCTGGGAGAAGATAAAACAGGCACAGATACATAACCAGGCCAACTGCGTACCAGGGACAAATGGAGCTATCAAGAGGTAAAATCCAAACATTGGACAGTTAAAACACATACAAATCAGTTAAAAGAATGTTAGTAATGGGGCACTAAATAGAGTTAAGGCTGGGCAGCTGGTTCAACCATACCTTGGTATTGGAATAAATCTGCAAGATGAGGGACTGATGGAAGCCTTGAAAAAAAGAGGCACGGTGGTAGGATAGGGTTCACTTGCACTGCATGTCTTTAAGATAACTGCTAATCCACTATAAAGCAGCTTGTGGAACTTTAGTAAACAAATCTTAATCAAAAACAATTATCTCACTGTAATTTTTAGAGTGGAGGGTGTGCCTATTTCCTTCAGATCTAAACCAAGACATGAAAAGAATCATAAAACTGATACAAATTGTTTCTGTAATTATCACTTGAGAATTTTAACACCCCAATAACAGCTCTACTGGATGCTGTAAGGGTGACTTAAATGAGATCACTCACTTGGTGGGATACTAGATAATATTTTAGAACTGTTTCAGTTAAGAAAAATCCTTAATTTCAGAAAGTTAAAATTTTAAAGGGCAGGTACTGAACTCACAGCTGTTTTTAGTTGCTTATTAAAAATCTGATTTAAAAATAAGTGAAATACTAGTTCCTTGGACCTTGCACTTTTAACTTTCCAAATGAAGCATTTATGTTCATTTCCATTTTCAAATTTTTCAAAAGCACACAATTTACCAGTTAACTCAATGAATTACAACACTGTTATTGAATATTAAACATACTGAAGAATTATATACTTAAGGGAAAAAAAAACACACCTGACACTTTAACATGTGCCTTATCAATCTCTTACATTACTAAGGTACAGAATACTTCAGAAAGTAGCAATTAGCATAGTCTTATAAGACTAGGAAAAAACAAAAGTGCCCTGCAAACATGGCTTCTATGTACTTAATATTGGTAAAACATTTCACAGGGAAGCCAGTAAGTTACAACTTTAAAAAATCAAATATAAGGCAGATTACGAATTCTTTTCGTTCACAAAAGAACAAAGGAGAAAAGGGAGAATAAAAATACCCTCCATCTTTAAAAGAAAAATATTAACAACCACAAGGTGCCACTGTATCCTAGCAAGCTGTAAAAATGGCCTTTTAAGAGGCATGTTGCAACATTTATCTCCCTGTCACAAGGGTATTTTGGGAATTAACTCAAAGTCATGGCTGATGCTTGGCCCGTTTCATGTGGTGGACACTTGGGAAGTAGGTGGTTAAATACAAAGCATATTAAGTGATAACCCCTCATAAATATAATCTGAGACACTGACAATAGGAGAGAATACTTGGCACGGAAGCAATGTTTTCCCAGGGGTGGGGGCCGGAGTGGAACATTACTTGAGGTAACACAGCTAACCAGTTTCCTAATCTTAAAGTCTGCATGAACTTCAATAACCATGTTCTTAAAGACCGTGTGTGTGTGTGTGTGTGTGTGTGTGTGTGTGTGTATGTATATATACATACACACACACACATATATCTCCTGGTGCTAAAGGTTTTCCTATGATCTGTACAATTATTACCTACATTCCAACACTAATGTGGACACTCTTCTCGATCCCCACCTCCACTACCACTGAGGTATAACTAATGTGTTCTTTTTAGAGCAAATATTCCAAATTAACAACACGGCTCATCTTCTAGTGCTGCCACAGATAAAGTCTGCAAACTTTTAACCTAACTTGTTCAATTTTGTTTCCAGTGGTACTAACAAATCTCAATCTTGTCTGCAGCTGCTTGGAGTTAAACAGCAAATCACTTCAAACATTTTAAGACTAGTAACATCTGAAATAGTCAAGAAAATTCAGGTTTTAGTACTTTTCCCTATGCTTTGAATAATGTAAACTCCCAACATTGTTTTTTGTTGTTCCTATTACTGCATGAAGTTCAAACTAGGTCTTAAGGACAGAACCTTTCTGTAATAAAGAAAAAGTGCAAAGATACAAAATGAAATGTAAAGTCTTTTGCAAGAAAATGCTCCCTCAAGAATAGGTGTTTGGATGCTGGTGAGGAAAAAAGATTTTTGTTCTCCATTGTACATCTGACACCTATAAATGACCTTGTCTTCAATGTCCACAACAATAGTAAGTATATATCAGTCATGGACCTCACAAAATAAAAAATTAAGTAGCAAATTCCACTGAAATACTTGTATTCATTTTACACCATCCAATGGAAATTAACGAGTGCTATTGAAAAAGGTGTCCACATGCACATGTCCAATATGTGCATTCTACTGAAGGCTAAAAGCTTAAAATTCTACTTCCAGTGTTTATGAACAGCTTTAGTATCTACATTCATAACCAGCATTCTGCTTGAGTTACCTCTTAACTTTAATACTTCACAAATGAGTAATACATTTTGGGAGGTTAGGGAGGTACCTGTTGTCAATAACTTTTATGCTTAGAATGTGCTGCAGTTTTTAAACTATTTAAAATGAACACCCTATAATAATAGAACATTTTATGTCAAGAAAATGGATTTGTTTCTAGCCAATCAGGACTACCTTGCAGATCTGAAAAACATAGATTACACCCTTAGGAAAGGAGACAAGGAGGCTCACAAATATAAAGGAATCCTGACTTTTACATGGACAATTTTTTAAAAAGATAAAATGTATTACATAAGCGCCATAAACAGTGAAATCTGCTTATATTAAAAAAAATAAGTGAAGCTTTGTTTGGACATTATTTCCTCGCAAGAGCAGTACATATCCTTAGTAAACAACTACCATATTTACAATTTCCTTGATACTTAGGTAGGATTCGAAAGCCAGAAGAAAACATGATAGAACGAGCTTTGAAATAATCTTTACAGCTAAGTTGGTAACAGTGAAGGTAGCCAGGTAATTCCTAAAGCAGACTTGTTTCTTTTGTAGAGTATCTGACCACCACGTCTGGGTAGTTAGCTTGCTTTGTTAAAGGCCAAGGACGTGTTCAATCCCTCTTCTGGCCTGTTAGCTTTTCCCAGAAAAACAAATATCTGCTCCACAATCAGACTAATCCTAACCCCAACCAGCCTCAAAAGAGAAATTAGGCAAGAGTACTAGAGTTATCACGAAGCTATTCTTACTACTAAGAAAACAACATAAAGTGCATGTCCATAGTGAGTCAGCAGTCTCATCTTCAAATATGGGCAGCACAATTAAAATTTGAATTTCCAATAACCCAACATGATTCATTTTAAACAAAGGATAAAAATGCCTTAATCTTCCACTGATCTTTAAACGTGAGATGTTGGGTGTTAGATAGTAATGAAATATTAACAAGTGTGCACTGGTACCTTAAATGATAAATCTCGAAAACAATACAAATTCGAGACTTTCCTATTAGCACACACATCTGTACCAACTGCAATTCGTATGCTAAAAGTGGTTTATAGTCTCTTTCCTCCACCTTTTTGTTTTTTTTGAGGAGCAGACTTATAAAAACATCAATTTAACTTGTGCCAGGTGGTAGTGGTTTGTTTTTCTTAAACCAAAGCTCTGCCAAATTTGCCAATCTGCTTCATCTACTCAGGTAGAATAGCAGTTCAAGCTGCTGCTGCTGCTCTCACCATATGAAACCAGTTCATGTCTGCATTATCACTATCTTCATGAAAACTTTAAATTCTTCAGAGCAGTTTTCTTTACATCCTATCTTTCACTTCCTGCCTAAATCCAAGTTACAATACACAATTTTCATTGGTTTTTTTTAATGCAGTTTGATTCTGCACTGTCCTTTCTTTTGCATGTCACAGTAGCTGTTCACATACATTAAATATTATAGATATGTTCTGCTCTTGACATCTACACACTTACAAAAGCAGCTTTGTACTTTGTTTGGTGTGTTTTTTTACTATGTTGGCTCACAAAAAGCAGTTTTCTCATTTCTAAGCATGGTACTTTACAGTTTTTAATGCATTAATACAACAGTGCATTGGAAAAGTACTGAGCCTCTACAAAATAGCTTTACATTTTTAAACAAATGAATGTGATTTTTTTTCACTTACACAAGCATAGGCTTTTTTAATATTTCCACAAGATAAATATCTCAATTAAACTATAAGCTCACTCTACAGTGTGCCACAGTGATGGGCTTAGGAGACAATTATACACTTAGAAGATCCTAACCTTAGTGTTATTTACACTGACATGTCCAGTATCACCTAGTCTGAAAGGTGAACAAACAATATTCAGAATGTGGCTGAATTTGTGTCAACTAATAACTGGGAATGATACAGCTTTAAGTAATCACTTAAGAAACACAGACTGTAACTTAGTCTAAACTGGGAATTTCCTCCGCCCCTCTCTCCTATGGCGTGGGAAACTTTAAAGATCAACATGAAACAGACAGGAGCCATTGCTAAGGCAGATCTTTTAAGATAACAAAGGAGAAACTGACAAGGTATATGATAAATTATCAGTAACAGAGCTGCTACCAATTCACCTGGTACTGACATCAGAGTTTTAGATCCTAAAATGTTGCTTTTTGAATATTTCCTTTTATTCTGGAACAGAAACTGGAGAAAGGATAATGATTCTTTCAGAAAGCAATGACTCAATTCAGGTTGTTACTTTACATTTAGGCACCACTCAAAAAGCGGACATAAAAGCAAGTGATTCCTGTTTGCCCATCACTATACCAGCTACATAGCTGAGAGTTCAGATCTTAATTACACAACACTTTCTCTGTTACCAGAAGCTAAGACTGCTCTGCGACAAATAGGACAGGTAGAATTCTCAGATAACCAGCGATCGATGCAATGAACATGGTACTCATGGGAACAAGGTAGTTTACGAAGTTTGTTGCCTTCTGTATATTCTGTAATGCAAACACTACAGGTTTTTAATGCATCGTTTTCACCAAAACTTCTCATTGCCAAGTTGTCAATCTGTTCTTTGGTGAGTCCTCTAGGTTGGTCATCATCATCCTCATTTAAGAGGAAAAACTGAGCCAGACTAAGGAAGGGCAAAGAACCACTTTCATCAAACGTGACCGGAGCCCTATGTCGACCCTCTCGCCTGGCACCTGGTGAGCCCGCTGATGAACTTCCTTCATTACTACCTTCAAACACCTCTGAGCCAGATTCTGAACTTTCACCACTGGAACTGGAACTAGGACTGGAACTGGAACTGGAACTGGAACTCGAACTTGAACTAGAGCTACTACCACCACCAGTACCTCCTCTTCCATTCCGTGATTCTGCCCTTTCTGTATTTCGACTCGGGACCGAGCCGCTAGGCTCCGAGTCGCTATCACTATACATAAAGTAGCTTAACTCACCAAAACCTGTCATTATCTGCCTTAACATGGTCTGAATTGCAACAGATGTGGTCTCACTTAAACCAGTATTTAAGATTCTACGAATGGGAATTCTGATGGTACTGACATAGGTTCTCACACCTGCCCGTTCAGAACGTGAAAACGTACGTCTAAAACCTCCTCGTTCACTTTCGTAAGTGACAGTGTTGTTTGGTGTCTGAGACCTAGACCGAGTTCTGCTAGCTATGCTATCTCTCTGCCGATATTCTCCAGGACGAACTCTTCTTACTTGAAGATCAAGGACTATGGTTGGAGGTCTCTGGCCTGATCCTGTGGATTCACCATTCCCAGCTGTGTCTGAAGAACCTGCTCCTGGAGAGGCATTTCTTGTTCCAGAAGCTGCAAAAAGACCTCTGCTTAGCAACTCAGGCCCAGATATTTGCTGTCTCAATGTCACGTGGTGCCGGGTTCTAGAACTTCCCTCAGTCTCATTTAACAAAGAATGCTCAATAGTCTGAGATGAGGTACTCTGATGAGATCTTCGTGGAACTTCACTCGTTGCTGGATGCAGAGGCGACCTACTTCTTTCAGCTCTCGCTCTGGTTCTCCGATAGTCCGGACTCCTGCTTCTTGCCCTCCTCTGACCTCTGGTAGGTGGGACTTCTCCGGTTAATGCTTCAGTTGAACTTCGTTCCAATCTAGATGGCCTTGTAGATGTAGATTCAGATCGTGGATTTTCCACTTGCCTTTGGCTATTGTTTTCTACATTTTCTCCACTAGAACGTCTTGCAGATGGCTCATTTTCATTCTCTGGGTTTTGGCTCCCATTATTACGGTTAACATTTATCTCTAAACTGAATCTGAAATCACCACTGTTTGGATTAGTCCGGCTCACTGCTCTCCAAGATTGGTTTCCTCTTTGTCCACTTCTTGTTGTATTTCCAGTTTGTCTGACAGAGTTAAGCCAGTCTATTATAGAGTCACCATTAGACACATCATCTGAGGAGTCTCCACCTGTTTAAAACAAAGGAGGGGATGAGGGAGAAAAAGGAACTACTAAAATTAGGACAATCATATAATAGTGTTCTGAAGCTTTGCATTAAAGAACTTTAAAATTCTGAACATATTTCACATTTACCGATTTTTGCAAACTACCCAGCACAGATTTTTAAGTAAAGGTAAGAAAATTGTAATTTCATTTGAAAAGAGCAAGCCAATCCTAGAGAAATTTGGAGAATTATTTTATTTTTAAAGGGGATCTAGAAGATGTCTATTTTTGATATTTCATCATATACAGAGCCTAACATACCACTGTGGAACTATCAGAAGACGGTACGTTTTGGCCCACCGCCAAAACACTAATGTAATCAAACCAGGTAAACAAACACTAGTTAAGGTATAGTACTAGTATTTCTGTTCAAATGTTCGTTTGTTTACAACATTACTTTAGGCTATTATGCGCCTTTGATAACACATGAGGTTGTTTTAAAATACAGGACTGTGTAGCCATAACAAAAACATAAACAAAGTTTATAAGTTTGAAAGTATTTAAATATATCTTAATGTCACCAAGATTTTAAATTGGCATGAAATTGAAGATCAGATTAAATAAATAGCCTCAACCTTGCATAGCACATGTAATGGCCAGTTCACAAGCCAAACTATTATTCTAACCTTAGGTTACACAGCCATAATTCATACTTCACACTGGGAGAGAAACACCAGACTTGAGGTTAGAGCAGGAATTCTCAACAGTGGCACTACTGACATTTTGAAAGTTAATTCTTTGGCGTAGAGGTTGTGCTGTGCATTATGGGATGTTTAACAGCATCCCTATCCTCTACACACCAGATGCCAGTAGCAAACCCCCAGTTGTGTCAACCAAAAATGTCTCACACATTGCCAATGTCCCTGGGAGGGGGTGTAAAATCACACTCCATTAGGAACCACTGGGTTACAGAATGCAGCATTTCTTTTTGCTTCTGAAGAAGTCACATGTTTATAAAGAAGGACTTAAGTAGGAGGAAATTTCAATGGAGATGAAAAACCAAGAAAAAAAAATCACATTTAACATAGGCCACCTCTCACTGTGTCCCAATTAACACAAACAACCCAAAGGTGAGGCAGAAAAAAACATGTTGACATTCTTACCAAATATCAAGAAAATGCCAGTGCTCTTTGTATGAGCAGTTACTTAGCACCAAATTAATTTGTGCCATTTCTGGATAATCTTTGGCTGACATTTAGTATTACAAAGTTCTTACCATTCCATTCTCTACCGACCCCCACCCCCAAAGCAAAATGTACCTCTACTTTCATCTGAGTTTTGTGGTGGTGGGCCCTCTTTAATTTGTTGTAGTCTTCGCAGCAACTCTTCCTCAGTACTTTCACCTGAAAGTTTAAATTGAAACAGCAATAAAAAAACCTTCCTAAAAAGAAAAGTCCTGGACCAGATGGTTTCACACCCGAATTTTACCACACCTACAAAGAAGAACTGGTGCCTATCCTGCAGAAATTATTCCACAACATCGAGAAGGATAGAATTCTCCCCAACACATTTTATGAAGTGAACATAACCCTGAAAGTTTAAAAATGTTTGCCAAATTACAAAGGAAAATCAGTGACAAGCACGCACCACAGGGCAAAGATGAGATTAAAGGATATGACAACCAAATACTTTATCTGATCTGATACAAAATGACCAGAAATTATATTTTTAGAATAGTTAAGAGACGAAATTTTTTAAACTAAAATTAAAAAAAGAAAAAGAAAACCAGTAACACTTAACCCTCTGAGATGAAAACCAAGGAGTAGGAACGTGAGAAAAATTCACTTTGGGAACATAAATATTACAACTTATATTTTTACAAGGGTCTTTCCAGTTTACAAAGTACTTTTGTATATAATATCTAATTTTTAAAAACTGCAACTCTGGGAGGTAGATATTGTTATCTGCGTTTTAGAGAAAACAGACTGAGTAAGAGACTGACTTACCAGAAACCACACTGATTAACAGGAGGGCCAAAACTCCAACTAAGGCATTCTGATTCAAGTCTGGCACTGTTCGCTCTCAAGCTACTCCCTTTCTTAAAAGTCATGTTAAAAACTTACCTTTTAAAATTTAAGCAATCACCCAAAGGTTGGCAGAATTAAACAAAAATGAAGAAGACAACAGATACTGAATTTTAACTAGGATCAAACAGAACTTAGTGGGGTAAAAGAGAATAACTAAGCACAAAGTTCTAATTGCTATTTTACCTAAGGCTAGCTCTGGAAGATTACAACTGGGACATACTCAGAAAATCAGAGTTGAATAAGTCTGTCCTAGGAACAAAGTTCCCATTAGCTATTCTACACTTGGCTCCCTATCTAGTAAGTTAAATAAAGTTAACTAAGAACAAAAAGGTTGTCCAACTCCATTCTTTTCAATTCAGTTCACTAAAAATTCATAATATAACTTTAAAAATCTGATATAATTCCAAATATAAATGAATAGAATCAGGTAGTAAGTATAGCAGTAAATATCATTCTATATCCCTTATATCAAATAAACCATATTCATAATGACTAAAGAAGCAGATTTTTAAAACAGGTTAACTTTTTTTTAAATTAAAAACCCCAGCAATTTACATATATAAATCTTTAAATTACATGTAGCATACCTGGGGTGCCTAGCAAATTGTTATCTCTCATAAGCCTATAATCTTCTTCACTCAGGTTATTTACAAACTGATAGAAAGCTTCTTCCCGATCCAATCGGTCCATCTGACTTCTGCGCTGTGCTGCAGACTGATCACCACTTCCTTTATCGTTAGAATCTGAGTTTTCCATCTTGATGAACAAGTGGAAAATTACCTAAAAGGAGAAAGGAGACCTATCTTGAAAACAGAAGTCACAATGTATTCTATACAACAGCTTTAATTATGTGAAAATCCAGAATGCAGGTCAAGACGTTGATTTTTTAAAGACCTCAAATGAATGAAATTTCATAACAAAAAAACTCCTGAAGAGCACTGTTACACTCAGAAAAGACTAGGTCAGGGGTTAGCAAACTACAGCCCTTAGCTAAATCTAGCCCCACTGCATGTTTTTATCTTCCTTACAATCTAAGAATGCCTTTTACACCTTTAAAGGGTTAAAAAAAAGAATATTTTGTGATGTGTGAAAAATCACATGAAATTCACATTTCAGTACTCATAAAGTTTTATTGGAACACAGCCATTCACATTCATTTACATGCTGTCTATGGCTGCTTCTATGCTATAAAGGCAGAATCAAGCAGTTGTGACAGACTGTATGTGGTACTCTCATTGCTTTGCACTGCTGCTCTGTATACTCTTAAGTTGCAGTGATGTGGTTATAACTCAACAGCATTTCAAGAGCCATCATACTGTGACATTTAAAAAAACATTACCAGTATATACTCATCGTGTCAAATGAGCTAGGAGAAAAGTGGACTTCAAAATGTCACGCTTACAGGCACAGAATATTTTGTTATCAGATAAGATGCCAAAAATTGTGTTTACTATGCAAAGACATTATATACTTATATGCTAAAGTAATACAATAAATATTGACATTATTAGACTAAACAGTAGTCACAATATTCCAATTCACAGGAAAACTACAGTCTAAAAAGCTAGACAATTTAAAATATCTCATCACAAAATATTTCTTCACAAAAGTGAAAAAAGAAAAAAAGGCTTTGACCAAAGTAAATTTCTAGTGGCTGATGTGTTAGCTAAGCAAGGAAAGTTGTTTGTCAATGGTGAGTTAGTGAATTGTGCTTGAATGCAGCAGCTGAAGAAATGTGTCCAGAGTAAATAAACTTGTTTAAGAATATTGACTGGCCTTTTGGTGAGTACCACAGTATAAAAAGTTGAGGACATTCAAAGCAATATCACTAATGAAGTGAAAAACAAGGCAAATGAGGGAGTGGTTTTCTCCTTGGCTCTTGGTGAGTTGACAAACATAGCTGATAGTATTTCATTGTCTAGTCAAAGAGCTAAGTGTTGATTATTCAAGGAGGTTGAACTAACTACAGAAGTGGCCTCTATGAATAGTCTGCATGAAACAACTATAGGCGAGAATATTTCCAAAGCTGAGAAAACTCTAATTCAGCACAACCTGAAGTAGAACCTGTTAATATTTAACACAATATGTTGCAACTGAAATGGTAAAAATATGCATGGAATGGAAAGAGACCTAATTCAGGGGTGAGGAACCTATAGCCTTGGGGCCACACAAGCCCTTTTGAGTCCTTGAGTGTGGCCCTTTGACTGAATCCAAATTTTATAGAACAAATACCTTAATGGAATTTGTTCTGTGAAGTTTGGATTCAGTCGAGAGGCTGCACTTGGGGATGTGGAGGACCACATGTAGCCTTGAGGCCACAGGTTAGTTGGACAAATTTACAAAGCTTATGAAAATGTGAGGTGTTTAATGTTTATGGTTATGCATTATATTATTCATCAGAAGGTACTCTGCAGAAAATATGTGAATGTCATATTATAGAACTGTAGTGTCAATGGCAAACTTCACTCTTGTGGACTTAACCATCATCAGTTCTATGAATTTTTGTCAGAATTTTTTTTTTTAAAGATAGGGTCTCCATATATTGCCCAGGCTAGCCTCAAGCAATCCTCCCACTTTAGCCTCTGGAGTAGCTAGGAATACAGGTGCGAGCCACCACACTCAGCTTGTCGGAAATATTGGCTTGCTCTACCACGCAGCATTTTGATGGCTTAACATTGGTAAAGTTTTATCGTGATTTGTTGTACTCAGGGTAAAGATGGAATTTTTTTTGAGTTAGAAGAACTGCCCTCCATTACTACTATAAAAAAATAAATGGCTTGGAAAAATCTTTTGCTGCAGACTTGGTAATGTTTCTTAATGAATCCAACCTAAAATAAAGAAAACAATGCCTGTATAGAACACTTATACTGTGGGAAAGTCATTTCAACAACAACTAACCCTAGTATCACAAGTAATAGAAAGCTGCTTTATGCACTGCTTGTGCTGTCAAAGAAATGAGGGCTCCATATACATACTAATTTATAGCAGATATATTTTTCTGAGCCCAAACTATAGTTCCAGAACCATTTTGTGGACCCCCTATGTAAGTGCAAAAGAAATTTCCTTATTTTGAAGTCCATTTAACTGTGCAACTGGAGGAACTTCCCATCTAACCCTCCACTGGAAGTGATAACTGCAGTATAATATGCTAAAAGGTAAATATTGAGAAGAATCTAACAAAATTCTATAAATGCCTTCTAAAAGATGAATATTCTCCATCAAAAATCATATGCTTGTGGATTAAGACAGTAGTACCTACATGTATGAAAAGACATTTTCAAAGGTGAAATATGGAAAATCTCTTCCAAGTCAGCAATTACAGATGAACATGTACAAACAACTGACAATGAACACTAACTTTGAGTCCCAATTTAAACAAAATGTTACCCCCCAAAGAATGTCATTCTTCTCACATTAGTAAACCTATATTACAAAACACTGTACTCAGTTTTTATCACCTTTTGAGTTTTATCAAGAAATCTTTGTGGAAATTTGGTTTCTCTCTTTTTATATAAAAGACTATATAACATGCTCAATTTTGCTTTTTGATCTGCCAAGCCTAAAATACTATCTGGCCTTTTACAGAAAAAGTATGCCAAACCTGCTCTAAGCAATATGTAAAATTAGCCAAACATTCTTATTTATCATTCACTAATTGTATGAGCTTAAGGAAACTAGAATATTGGCAGATTGCCACACACTCTCAATTAACCACACTAATAAAAAATAATGGTAGTAAACAATCTAAAATATGGGAAAACTCCAAACAAAAATTTTCATTCTCTAATTCTTTTCCTTCCAACTCCAGATTCACCTTATTTAAGTTCACATAAACAAAACTTAATTCCATGAACATATGTGTCATGGTATGAATGTTTGTGTCCGCCTCCCTCCATATTCTTATGTTGAAATCTTAAACCCCCAAGGTGACAATATTAGGTGGTGAGGCCTCTGGAAAGTGATTAGGTCATAAGGATGGAGCCCTCATGAATGAGATTAGTACTAGTATTAAACAGTCCACAAAGAGCTAGTTTGCTCTTTCTGCCACGTGAGGTAACAGTGAAAAGACATCCATAGATGAGGAATCTGGCCTTCACCAGACACTGAATCTACTGGCACCTGATCTTCCAGAACTGTGAAAAATAAATTTCTGTTGTTTATAAGCCACCTAGTTTATGATATTCTATTACAGCAGTCCAAGCAGACTAGGACACCATGAAAAACTGATTTGTAGAAAAAAGGTAGTCTACGTTGGCACTAAAATTTAACCCCCCCCACACACATAGAAGTATCAGAATGCTCACAAATCAATCCTAAAGAGAAAAATAAACACAAACACTCTTTCAGATGTGAAAACACAAAGAAGTCTATCTTGTCAAACTGTCTCTTTGCTGAGCCTCAATAAATTTTAGCATAGACATGGGCATACCTAGATTTCTATCCTGTTTTCCTTAGATCATTATTCTTAGAACTGTCCTATTATTTAAATTAGATGAGCATGTCAAGGAAGGTAAGGGGAGAGACTATATATTTTTGGAAAGAGTTTTCTAATCTTATAACTGAGATTCCCTAATTTTCATAAGACTAAACTATAGAAATTTCTGACAAATGCTGATCTTAGACTACTTGAAAGACTAGAAATCAGCTGCTTAAATAAAACACTCATAAAAGTTACGTGGGCAAGGGACTAAAACAAAACAAAAAAGCCCCAAAACCAACAACCAAAGGAAGCCAAATTTTTCCACATGTATCTCAAGTAATAAAATTTGCTTTTGGAAATGGTAAAAGCAGCTGATTTTTAAAAATACAGAAAATCAGGAAAAGAAACTTCAGCTGTAATTTCTCAAATTGGCTAAAAACATTTGGCTAATGTTCTTAAAGCACCAGATATCTTGATGTTAGGTCAAAATCTACTTGTGAAGGATCAGTAAATAGTTTTGAAAATAACTGTGGGCTTAAAAGGCTTGAAAAATATAAATCTTCCAAAGAAGGCAAAGCCATCTGATAAATTCTCACATTTAAAGAACATGAACCAAAGATAACTGAACAATCACATGCCAAGGAAGCTACAACAGCGGCACAAAGTCTTAAGAATAGTGTCAGGGAGGTTAAAGCCCACAAGGAACAAAACTTGCAAAATTGGCCAGATACGGTGGCTCACGCCTGTAATCCTAGCACTCTGAGAGGCCGAGGTGGGCGGATCCTTTGAGCTCAGGAGTTTGAGACCAGCCTGAGCAAGAGCGAGACCCTGTCTCTACTAAAAATAGAAAGAAATTGGCCAACTAAAATATAGACAAAATTAGCTGGGCATGGTGGCGCATGCCTGTAGTCCCAGCTACTCGGGAGGCTGAGGCAGGAGGATTGCTTGAGCCCAGGAGTTTGAGATTGCTGTGAGCTAGGCTGATGCCACGGCACTCTAGCCCTGGCAACAGAGTGAGACTCTGTGTCAAAAAAAAAAAAAAAAAAAGAGAATTGCCTTCCAAATGGAAATAGTAAAAAACCCACACTTTTCAAAGAGAATCAAAAGCCAAGACAGCATAACTTCTAATGATAATCTTTGAGATACCAGAGAGAACAGGAGAAATGCTAAAGAACTAGATTTCTTAAATGATCCAATCTTCAAAACCAGTGAGGTCTACAAACTAAAGAGAAGTAAAATCTACCAATAAACCTGGGGAAAACTCTGCAATAAACTATGAGATAAACTGCAAGCATGTAGAAGAAAACATGTTCACGAGAAGTGGGGCTCACTACCAAATTAATTTTATTTCCTTTACACAGGAGCTTTCGATGGGGTTGGCCAGACATGGATATTTTAAAATCTCTACAGGTTGAAAACTTCTTTGATAGGGACAGCTAGATGACATTGCTGCCTTCCGACTCAGTTTCTGCACAAGATTTAAAGTTTTTCTTCATATCATTATAAAGAAATGTAGGCTTCTCAAACTGCAGTGTACATAGGAATTGGTTGGGGGTGGGCCAGAGATTCTGCATTTTTTTTAAACCTTTTTTCCACTTCAGCACTGGCATGATTTAATCTACATGTTTAAATAAGCCTCCAGGCAATGCTGATGCTGAACCTAGAGTCAGTCTGAGTAGTAAGGAGCTTAAGGACAATATAGTTTAGCAGATTCAGTTTTTGAATACCACCCTCAAAGATTATGGAGAAATGTTAGCCTGAAAACAGCCCTGTAAACTTCAGCATTTTAAAATGAACCATTTGGATTAATCGGCCCAAGACATGCTAAACAAATGTACAAACTCAAAGCTGTGAGTTAGCACAGAAGATGCACATGATAAATAATATTCTGAATTCTCAATGGACTATGAGCCTGGCTAAAATAAAAACGATGATAAACATGCTACCTTGTACATTTCTATTAAGGCCTATCAAGTTAAAATAACCCATAGTAAAAGTATAGAGTAGGGGAAGAAGCTATCTTGGCAGTTCACATGAAAAGACCAAGTTTTTAGCTAACCCAAGCTCAATAAAAACCTGTTTTTACCTGGCTAAGAATCCTAACAGATTGCTTTCATAGACCAGTGTTTAAAAAAAAAAAAAAAGGCAGCTAACAGCTCCACTGAAACCTGCTGTTCAGACTACATGTGGAATATTTGAAACACTTTTAAAATACCTCCAAAAGGACACAGACAAACATGAGAAAGTATCTAGATAATCAAGATGGTGAGAAGCCTGGGAACATCATAAAAGAAATGGCTGAATTACCTGAGATATTCAGCCTGGAGACTAAAAACGGACACGATTACAATCTTCACATATTCAGAGAGGTATTAACATGAACGAGAGAGCACAGCCATAGGGACAAATGACAGCCAATAGTTGAAGAAATATGGAAGTAAATAATTCTTCCTTTTAATACAAGTCTAATAACATTGTTCAACAATGGAGATGCAACCAACCTCCAGAAGCAAGCAAACTACCTGTCTTTGGAGACATTCAAGCAGAAGCTGGATATTAAAGGGAGCATTCCTTATTAGGTGGGAGTTGGAACAGACTGATTCCAAAAGACCTGTTGGACTAAATGTCATTGAGGATAGTTAAGACTCTTGGTCTTCTACTGCAGGCCTAGGGTCATATTAAGTACATATTCCAGTAACACAACATTACAACACTTTCTCGGCAAGACCCAATTTACTTAGGTTGCCCCACCCCTGCCCTCCAATCTACCTTGTATTTTACTAACCTTCACACTTTACTGCTGCTCCCTCAGCCCCTTATTAGTCTCTCCCTACTTCTTCATTCACCTTGCAAGGTTCAACGAAATCTTGCCTCCTAAGAAGCTATTACTACCTCAGCTAGCAATTTTTCCATCCATCTCTGCACAGAGCAGTTGTCTGCGCCACTACAGTGGCACTTCCTGCCTTCCATGATGTTTTATATTTTTGAAGTGCCTTCTCTTCCCAAGTTGTTTCCTCTAGGGAAAGAACCAAATGTACAGTCCCTTTAAAACTCCCCCAAATGACACTAGCACAATGCCTTGCATACCGTGGAAATTTAAATGACCAAACCAAATCCAATGTGAATACTGAGTTTATTTCCCTTAATAACCTAACTGAAGCAGCACTGTCCATAGGAAACACAATGCAAACCATTTAAAATTTTTGAGCAGCCACATTAAAAAAATAAAAACAGATGAAATTAGTAACTTATTTACTGAACATAACCAAAATATCACCTTTTCAACATAAAAAATCTTGAGATGTTTTACATTCTTTAAAAAAAAATAGTAAGTCTTTGAATCCTGGTGTTTCACACTTATGACACATCACAAGCTGGATGCTAAATTTTCAGGGAGTGTGGTCTGTGGTTCTACCAAAACAATAAAGATGTGCATGGTGGAAAAATATTTTATAGTACTTCAGTTTTTTTTAACTTAAAATGAAAAAAATTAAAATTTCAGTTCCACAGTTATACTAGCCACATTTCAAGTCCAACAGTCACATGTGGTTAGTGGCCGGACAGCATTGCTTTAATGCATTTCTTTGTAAGGTAGAGAAATCCCACATATGGCAAGTTTCAAATGTTCCAGATATATTGTTCATGCTCTAGAACATCCCCTTTGTTTTTCAAAATAAAATAATGTTGAATGCTCTACAAATATGCATGGGATAGATAATTCTTTTCTATGCTCACCAATTTTCAAGATTCACTCTTGACCTTTTCGAATTTCTACAATTTCCTACATGAAAACTAGAGACAAAAAATTATACCCCTAATTCAAAACTTTCCTGTCACACTGATTTTAGAGATTGTTGAATCTTAAATAGCTCCTGCCCAATGAACTTGGATTCCATTCCATGCAAGACATATTTTAAATTTTAATTCAAAATTTTAACAACGAGACACATTCACAAAGCAACATGTAAACAAATCCAGGTAACTACTACTTCCATAATATTCTTTCTCCCACCATCCTATACATATGCCAGAGAAAATCAAGGAAAACGGTTTCCCCACATGATATTCCCACAACACACCTGTTATATCAAAACTGGCAAGGCTTCATTAAACAGAACATAATGTTTTTGCTAAGGTAGAGATTTCCATTAAAGCAGTTTAGTCCTTGTAGTTGGATAGGGAACAGAGAGAAAAATCTGATTTGCTTCCATACTACTGCCCAAAGTCTCCATCCTTTCTGCCTTTCCCCTGGGCTGGGATTAGGAGTCAAGAGATTTCAGCATTGGCAAGGCACCTCCACCCTACAGGGACATGTAAGGGGTGAGTTATGGCTGTAACACCTGCAGAGGTCCCCTGGACTAGAGGTAATTACATTTGGAAACAAAAAGGAAATGCTGAATGCAAGCAGTGCTCGCAAATGCCTTGTAAACTAATCTTACTCTCACCCACCCAATGAGCTGATCTCATTTTAAGCAGTTCTTCACTACCTAACTGGAATAAAATAAAGAAATGTAATAAATCTAAACCACAAGAAGTTCTGCCCCAGGTAGATGTAATGCCACTATTGTTTGATAAGTGCAAAAGAACATTTTAAAGGTTAACACATTAAGTGCCATGAGAATTGCATTTAACTCACTCTAGTTTTGACCCCAGGGCCAAGTGAAGCATATATAAAATCTTATTTGTTGATGTTCTTATTGTTACAATATTGACAATTTAATTCTAAAAATGTGGATTAAATCAATAGAAGTCAATACATTTCCTTTTTCTATTTATGTTTACCTTTAAATCACACTTGAAGTTTTTATTCTATTTTCATAATAAAACACTGTGGCCCCAAGAAAAAGTTTCTGGTTTTTTTTTTTGTGGCACTCAATGTGTTAAAGCATGCCAAAGATGTCAGGAAACCATAGTCCAATGATCAACTACAGATTTTTCTCCATTTTGGTGTGAAATCATTAGTGAAGAATTATGTTAACAAAACAAGTCTCCAGATTCTATTTTATGGTGAAGAACACTGTGGTATGCTTCCAGTTTGGTAGCAGGAAAAAAAGAATCCCTATACAACTGGGGCTCCTTCATTTTAAAAGAGGATCTTAAATCTATTTTTTTTAGTTATCTTTCTATCGATTTATAGCATTCATGTGTATAAGTCAGAAATTTTGGCTTGAGTTTTTGATTAGCATTAGCCATTTTTAAACTTAAGTATTTCTATGAGGAGATTACCAATAAATTCAGTAATTTAGCAGATAAAATATAATTATTTCATTTAACCCTCACAACAATCTCATGAAGTAGGAATCACTACCTCTACTTTACAGATGGGAAACAGAAGCACAGAGAGGGGAAGTGATTTACCAAAAAGATCCTGTGCCTAGTAAGTGGAAGAGCCAGTAATTAAATCCAGGTCCAAAACCAGCCAACTTTTCACTAAAGACAACTGCCTCCTAATATATCCCAAGACCACAGACTTTAAAACACATTCCTTCAATCCCGATAGCCAGGACAAAACTATTTAATCTCACTATGAGCTTTTTATACCATGTTCCTTCCTTGTATGAAAAATTCCAAAATGACAAAAACCACCTTTTATAAGCAGCATGAACCCAGCTGGACTTATTTTTAAATAAGTCAACTTCTAGTATTTTTGTTTTAAATACAGCTGCCCCTTAGATAAATAGCATGCTTTATTAACCTTATTTCTTTCCGAGTACTGCATACCAATATATCCAAATCCATTCTTAGAAAAAAGCAGCCAAATTAGAAATTTTGTCCAGTCATTTCAAAAAACTATTCATTTGGTCAATGAATGTAGGACTGTATCAGGTAAATGTAACTCTGGGGAGAAAAAGCCAACAAGAACATGAAACCTGAGATTTACTCAGTAATCAGGTAATTTAAAAACAGATTTTATTCACCAAGAGAATTTCAAAGCATTGTTAATAATCTCAATTTCTACAGTCATTATCATATGCTAATATAGATTGTGCATATTACTATGTTTCTGACCACTGCTAAAAGCAGCATCTCATTTAATTCTCCTAATCCATGCATACCAATCTCTAAAAAACTTTAATTTTGTTATGAAGTTAAGGCAAAAAGTGACTTAAAACCATTGTTCAGTACTAATGGGTCGGGAGATCTGGTGTGAAGGATAAACACACATATTGTATTCCATGGACACACCACACCCAATTAAGGAGACTTAAGGCATCAAAAAATACTGTTAAAACAGACTATACAAAACTGAATTCTGAAACATAAAATCAAATGCTCGCATAAATACCAATTTTAAAAAGTAAGCCATCTCTAGTAAGTCTGGAAGAAATTATTTCTTTTTTAAAAAACAAAAGGAGGGTGGCTGGGAGGAAGGAATGAAGCTAACCTAACATTAACTAATACTAAATTATGTTAAGCATTTTCACCTTTTGCATACATGTTCATTTAAGTTCCAAACTCAGTAAAGTTCTAAAGTAGGACATGTAAATTTTTTAAAAACCAGGATATAAACACAAAAATGTGTCACATTGACAAAAGGGGGGGCAACCCATTTTGTAACAAAGCTTCATTAAGAACTTCATAACGGAGATAAGAATGGCATGTGATCCTTGTCAAGGAAGAGAAATGTTAGCTAAGTAATACTACTGGCAAAATGAAAAATTGTTTTTAAAAAGTTAAATCACAAAGAACTGCTGAATCTGAGGTCAGAATATTAAGTATCATCATAGAGTAGGCACCAGAAGTGTTAGGGATTCTTCATATATAGAATGTTTAATTAAAAATTTATGGCATTTTAACAGACAAATAAATGGTTGATAACAACCTGACAGCTTTTTTTACTCTATACATGGGTAGATGGGTGGAATTCAGCTCTGTGAAAAGAAAAAGAGATACTGAATTCTAGTCCTGGTTGTAATTTAGCTATGTGAATTTGGCCACTTAATTTAACCTCTTGTGCCACAGCACTGCCATCAATATTAGAGTACTGGATTAAATCATCTATATGGTACCTTCCAGTTCTATGATTGTGAATAAAATATAATCTAGATCACATTACAGTATTAAGTCAGAAAAATAAAGCTTAAGAAACAACATAAATAACTAGGATATAAGCTAAGAAGCTTGTTTGCTCACTGCCATTTCACTCATTATGCACTTCTAACTCCTTTTATGTGACTATCTTATCTTTTTGAAAAGATATATTAAGCATTCTTCAAAAAACAAACAGGCAGGGTTGACGTTTCACTGCCTTTCTGTATTGCACAATATATCTCTCACCAACTGCACAATTTGTTGATAATTTCCAATAGAGGAAGCTACCAAGGCACCCACCACTGATACTACTAGAGCAATAAGAAATTATCAAATATTATCTGAATAGCAATGTTAGCTTAGCCTCACTTATATTCCTCTATCTTTACCACTTAAAAAGGACAGCAGAGAAAAACCAAAGGAACTCAGGAACCTCATGTGTCCACTCATTTGCAGCTCAAACAATTTTGACTACAACCTTCAAAAATAGTTAAACTGAAAGAGTATTGAAAGAAATTCAGTAAATTAAAGAACTGAAGACCATGCCAAATGCTGCCAATTTATAGGATCTAGTTAAAAAAGGAAACCATCATGATGACATCTCATCTCGCTTAAGTACTTTAATTAAGACAGTGAATTTAATTTTCAATTACCCATTTGATGTTCTTTTATTATAAAGCTATGTCACTAAATTAGCATTTGATCTTATCCATAACTTCAATTTTGACTTGCTTCTCATTATTCCCAAGAAATCTAAATCTAAAAAAAAAGACTCAAACCCCCCAAACTTTCATGTGTTTATTTAAAAAATAGTTATTAATGTAAATACAAAATCACTGATTACTGACAATGTTTTTCATCAGTAACTAAGGCACTATTTTAAGGACTTAAAAATTTTCCATCCAAAAAAATCAACTTCTTAAAAAGAGTGAAGACAATTTTTAAAAGTAAAATCACTTGACCAAAAAAGAAAATATTATCTACAGTCATATTATTTGAGGAAAACAACTTTATATATTAAGACCAAACATGCTGATGATTGTTCGTCCTAAACCAGTGTCCCTAAACAGACATGATATAAGGAACATGACCATATATCCCTGATTTTTCCAGAAGAGTAATGGTTTATAATACTTGTGCTGTAGTAATTATTAATATGGCCCCCTTTCACTCTCAAAAGTGTGTTCCAATTTAGATAATTTATATGGTTACCTTTGTTGTAACTGACACAAAAGGTAACTTTGGTCACTATAAAGTGAAAATTGTAGTTTAACTCCTGGATTCCTCCTACAGTCAAGTGGAGGTCAGGAGGAAAGGGACCTTTTTGTCATTCCAGAAAATCTTAAAAACACTAAACACAAATATCTCCTTTCTCCCCAAAAGTATTGTGTTCATCACTATGCAAACACTATTAGACTGTCAGACACTGTAGCAGCAGCCCGACCCATAGCTGTGAAATTACTGCAAGAGGTCCACAAATCTAAATAATAAACCAAGCACTGACAACAGATATTTGTCTCACATGTACGTAGTTACTATCATGACTAATGCAATTAAGGTCTTGGGTTGGAGCACTAAAATATGAGAAAATCTAGAGCAAAAACACCAACTTTATATTTTAGGAGGAAAACCTCAAGTTCATAAATATATTCCCATAATTGAGGTGTATTTTTTAAAAATACCACAATACCACAATTGATGAAAGGAAAAACAAACTGCTTATCTGGGAAACTTTCATGTTCAAGGTTCAGGAAAAATAATGCAGGAAAAAATGGACATAGAAGTATTATTTCTTCCAGTGGTTATCAAAACTTTAATGTATTATGTAAACTGGATATTTTTAGAAATCAATGGGCTATAAGTTTTAGAAATCTGTCATACAAAAATGTTAAGGAACAGGACTTTACAAAAGAAAATTGTCCTTGTCCTCGGCAGTGGCCCCAAATTCTAGCACTTCACTGGCCTGGGTTTGAAAGAAGACTTTTCACTTTCTAATTTGTTCTCCACTCTATGGTAAGTCAAAGGAGCAGGAGGCTGGGCAGTGATTTGCTCTATTTCTAATCCACCAGGACTATGGAAAAATTAATGTACACATAATATAATTCCATAAATGCAAATGTCCCATTTGACCTACTGTATTATATAAAGACTCACCACACAGGTTTACTAACCTGAAAGACATCCAACCAGCCTAACATTTCTATATCATTTCATTATTAAGCTATTTTTAAAAACCATTTCAGATTTTAAATTGTTTACCAAATTATATCAAGATATCAAGCAGTTTTTAAAAATTAAAAAACTGTATCAAGAACATAACAGCTGAAACAGGAACTGTAACAGAGAAAAAAGAAGGGGACTACTAGATAAGTCTCACTTGCTTCTCAAAGCAGATTACCTTTAAGGGCTAACGAAAGTTTTTGATGCAATATAACCTACATTTTTTTTTTATATAATCTTTCATTTTCATTGCATTTCCTATCAATTAGACAGCAATCAAGTCTAGAGACATTCAAGTTTAGTGACTTCAATGTCCAGGCCTGGGATAAAATGAGGACTCTACCACTTACTATTTAATTGAGGACAAATTACTTTACCTTTCTGAGTTTCAGTAGCCTCTGTAAAAAGTTAACATCTTCATGAGGCTTTGCTATGAGGATTATAGCATAATAAATGTAAAGCACAGGGGCCTAGCACATAAGACTTCAATAATAGTTATGAATTTAAGCTAGCTGCCCATCCCAGTCCGCCTGAGATAATTCAGGTCTGTACCTGTTGTCCAGGAATAAATAATTATTAATAATGTCACCTTTGGTCTTTTTTTTTTTTTTTGAGACAGAGTCTCAGCCTAGCTCACAGCAACCTCAAACTCCTGGGCTCAAGCCATCCTTCTGCCTCAGCCTCCCAAGTAGCTGGGACTACAGGCATGCACCACCATGCCTGGCTAATTTTTTCTATTTTTAGTAGAGATGGGGTCTCGCTCAGGCTGGTCTTCAACTCCTGACCTCAAGCGATCCTCCGGCCTCCCAGAGTGCTAGGATTACAGGTGAGAGCCACCGCGCCCGGCCTCCTTTGCTCTTAAAATTGTCCTGGTCAAGGCAAAAAATTATGTGGTTACCTTGATGATGA
The DNA here is from genome assembly GCF_040939455.1 of Microcebus murinus. NCBI lineage: Eukaryota > Metazoa > Chordata > Mammalia > Primates > Cheirogaleidae > Microcebus > Microcebus murinus. The sequence goes on from NC_134136.1 coordinate 7,474,161, forward strand.
TGATGATAATGAAGGGAACTAATACCAATTAAAAGTATTACATATTATGACCTTTTGAATCTCAAAGGAAAAATAATCCAACACTACGCAAAATAATGTAAGATTATATTCCTGCAAGATATTCTACTGATATTTCAGTTAGTAATTTGATGAACACTTAAATGTTATTTTATTTATACTCATGTCATTCTAACAATGATTTAAGGCAGCAAATTTCCTTTTTGTTCTTTCTGTTCTATACAGATATTGGTAAATTTCAGACAATATTTTAGAAAGTAAAAATCACATAAAACACTGGTGAGTTCCAGGTACTCAGTAACATTACCCTTTGAATTCTCAGAGAAAAGTACCCATCATGAAGAATGCCCAACACCAACTAATATAATCAATGAGCCCATCCAATTACAGGGCCTGCAAAACAGAACAATAAATATTTGTAAACATGCATTCTACATATAAATCATCAGGAGACGCAACAAAAAATAAATTACCTGACTGTTATGACATAGTATTGAAATACAATAAACTGGATTTTAGTTTTCTTCACTTTCTGCTCTAGAAAAAAAAAGAATCCATTATTCTTCTTCTTTTATAAGATACACATTTTCTTTGAAATAGACACATCCTAAGAAAATACACATCCTATGTATTTTAGTTAGATACACACACAGTAACCCAACCGAATTCGACACTAGTATTAGGATATCTGGGGAGACCAAGAAGGTCAGAGGGGACCAGGAGTTAGATAAAAGATTAACTCTAAATGCTGAGAGCCAATCTACCTTTTAATACATGCTTGCTTAAATGAGGTCTTTCCTTATTAAACCAGTAATTATGTTCAGATTCTCACAGTCACTATCAAGGACTTATTTGGTATACTACACTAGCCTAAGGCAGGAACTAAAGTATTAAAAATCACCAGGACACCTTAGGCTAAAGAATGTCTGTAACATTTTTCAGTTAAGAGAGAGTGAGTGCCCTAAGATCATACTTTTAAAGTGTCTGGAGTGGTCTTTCTAGGTAATATGTATTTTTACAGTTTAGAAAACTGATATGGGGGCCTACAATTGTGCCTGCCTGCTCTCAAGGCCTGCAGGACAGACAGAACGTACCTGATGGGGTGACATGAATAGTTATTTTGTCCATAATCATGAAGAGCAAAATAAATGATTAAATAGCAGTACGTTTATTATTTTTTTCCCCTTTTCAATCAGCCAAAGGTACTGTGGTTAATTCTGATTCAGGAAATGTGGGCTCCTTACTTTTACCAAAAAAAATAGTGTGGGGCCTTGCAAATGGTGGATGACAATCTATTATAAAAGCTTCCCCCTTGCCCCCAAACGGAAAAAATGGCCTAAATAACAAGTCTGCTAGGCCTCAGGTTCCCGGACTAACCTGTGGAATAAGTATGGTGAAACTGTCTAGGGAAGGAACGTGGCTGTCTCCTCCATCTTGAAATTAATCAGCATAAGGGAAAAAGGGACTGAGTATTCAGGAAGCAGAAGCCCAACCGGTTAATACTAGTTACTAAGCTATGGCGTACGTGGCAGGTACCGCCCGCAGAAGCCGAGACCCTTAGGCTTCTTTTTTTTTTTTCCTAGGGGCTAGGGGTTGAGTTGTTGGCGGATTAAACGGAAATTAACTTGAAAATAATTTGGCCCAATTCCCACCCCTACCCAGGGAAAAACAACAAACACGCAACGGCTTTTCCCTCCCTTTGGTGGTGGGGAGGAGGGAATCCTTCCAGTGATATCTGGCAAAGGATACGCTAGGGTTATTTGAGCAAGGGAGTAAACCACATTAGCCTCAGATCCTCAGGGAAGATGTCATCACGGCCCCAGGGGGCGCCTAATTGGTAATGCCCTGCAGAAGGGCTCAAAATGGGGTTGTGCAAATCCTGGGAAATCTAAAGGCCCAAGAGTTCCCAGCATCTGACTCAGGGCAGCCTGATTTTTTGCCCCCTTTCCCCTAACCCAAGCCCGCCACGTAAAACGCGGGGAGGCGAGGAAAGCCTCCTGAGGACAGAGGAGATGAAAACCTGAGCCGTCCTAAGATTCTCACGCCTCAGGCCAAAACTCGAAACCGCCTCCCCCGATTTCCTAAGGCTCCGGAGGGCCCGGGCCGCAGTTCGCGCGGCCACGGAGGAGAAGTGCTACCCACCTCCTTCTCCTTCTTCAAAGAGCCCATTGACTATGCCACCCAACTAAAATGGCAGCGGCGACTACGCCACGGAGCCCCCCGCAGCAACGGGCCTGGGGTCCGGAGGCGGCGCTGAGCCTCCACCACGCCGCGTCACTTGGGCCATTTTGAGCGAACGCGGCAGCCCCGGTTCCTCTGTCGGCCTCTCGCTCTACATCCATTTCGCACAGGATTCCCAAGACTTTCACTTACTCGGTTTTAGGGTCAGGATCCGACTCGGTCGGTTCGGCCGCCTCCGCCGAGGCTGCTCCGCGCCTCCCCTGCCGCCTCTCTCAAGCCCGCCTCCGATGAGTCGCTGGTGGAGACCCGCCTCTAGCCCAGCGCCTGCTCGGAGACGTTGCTCAGGCAGCCATTATCTTCCCCATTGTTACCAAGCAGCGACAGGAAACGACTGCCCACAACAGGAAGTGATGATGCCGCGTCCCGGCCCCGCAGCCCCACTCCCAACCTGTTAGCCAATCCCAGTCGATTCCTCGAAAAGCCTCGGCGGGAGGAGGAGGGGGACGGCGGACGACGCGGCGAGGCGGGCCGGGGTTTGGAAAAGGAAAGCAGCTATGACGCCCACCATGTGACAGGCCCCACCCTCCTCCGCCATTTTGAATTGTGGCGAGATATTCGCGTTCTGAGGATTGTGGGAACCTGCGCCTTTCCATTTTGAAAGCTGAAGGACGTCACCGTCTGACTGCTTGAAGCCTTTTTCCGGAGAGCGAGCAATGTGGTTATTAGTCTAAGCTGGCAGGGAGTCACACAATCAGTCCTTCCCAGTTCATACAGCATTCTACGTTTTAGTCAACGTACATTTATTGAGCGCCAACTGTATGTCAAGCGCCATTGTAAAATGCTTAAGAATTAAGAGACCAAAATTAAGAAATACAGGAACTTAAATAAGAAAATAAAATCGATCAAAATTCCAGTTCTTGTGAATCTATAACCTACGAGGGGCAGGGGACAATTTTTTTAAAACACAAACACATGTCACAGTACTTGGTGATACAACTAGGGCGAAACATAAAGCGAGGAAGGGGGACGGGAATTACCATGTTTAGAAGAGTGGGAAGAGATGGTCTCTTTGAGGCGGTAACTCTCAGAAGTACTTTGAAAAAGGGCGGTGATTGTAAAAGGGTGGGAAAATCTGATAACGTTGGAATTTGTAAACCGGCAGTTAAGGAAGGCCTTTCTTAGATAGTAAAGCCTGAAAGAATCGAAGGAATGCACCGCACAGCATGCCACTCCCATTGTGACAGTTAAAGGAAAACAATCTTACCCAAGTTTTTAGGATACTCTGTGTTTCTTTTCCCATTTTTCTGTTTTCTGATAACATGGCAGCTACACTGGCTTTCTTACTAATTTTCCAACAAACCTAACTTGTTCCCACCTCGACTACTTTACCTAGGCTAGAATATTTTCTTTTCATATCTTTGCTTTCCAAGCCTCATAATTATCACCTCCCCAGAGAAGCCTTCCCTGACTTTCCCATCCCTTCTTTAAAGCACTTACTCTGAAAAGTTGTTATTTTGTTTGCCTCACCATTTAAGAGTAGTAAATCTCTAGTTTGTTCACTGTGGTATCCCCACAGACCACATAGTAAACCCTCAAATGTATTTTTGAGAGAATTCCCCTCTCAGCATGATGGACATTATATTAGCCTGGAATATAAGTAAAGTATTTCACTCCGAGCAATTAAAACACTATCCCTCAAGGTTAACTACTCAACTTCCCAGCAGGTTCATTGATATTGTCATTTTTGATAGTGTGATATTTGATGTAGGTGCTGTGTCTCTACTCAGTTTTTGTCTTATTTTACATAATCGTGTACTAGAATGTTTTCCTAGAATGTGTAAAATGAATCTTTCAGTGGCCTGTAACTGCCGTTGAGCCCGATATTCAGGTTATAGTAAAAATATTAGCCACTCCTTAACATTCTTGAGGCATATATGGCTTAATGTAAAATATAAAATCATAAAAGAAGTGGAAGAAAATATAGATGACTATTTCTATAGCCTTGGGAATGCAGAAGGATTTTCCAAACACGACACAAAATCCATAAAGGGGAAGACTGATAAATACAGTTTCACAAAAGTAAAGCTTATGCATGTCAAAATACAAGGTTAGTAAAGTTAAAACACAAATCACAAACCAGAAAAAAAAATTTTCAACATGACATATGACAGCTAAGGAGTAGTATCTTTATAATAAAATTAAAAGACAAATGACATCTGGCAAAAATGCTACATATATGATAACCACATATGGCTAATATCACTAGTCTATGAAAAGCTATTATAAATTAATTTTTAAAAAGATAAATACCCCAGGTTTAAAATGTGCAATAGACATGAAAAGACAATTCAGAAAAGGATAAAACACTTGGCTGATAAGTATATGAAAATATATTCAACCTCACTAGTACTCAAAAATGAAAATAAAAACAATGATTTCTCTTTTTGCCTATCAGAATGTAAAAGATTTAAAAACTGATGTTATTAAGCGTTGATGTCCCATGAAGTGGACACATTGGTATGCTAGTAGTACAAATTGATGTAAGCTTTTTGAGGCAATTTAGTAGTGTGTATCAAAAGACTCAATGTATCTGTACTGTTTGACCAACAAGTCCATGTGCAGAAATTTATTTTAAGGAAAGAAGTGGACAAGTTTGCAAAGATGTATGTAATGAATGTGCAAAGATGCTAATCACAATATGGTTTCTAACACTGAAATGTTGAAAATTCTGAAAAAATAACTATTCAACAATAATTAGTTAAATACAGTATGTCCACATAATTTGGACTACTATATAGCCATTAAAAATGGGTAGTTAGAGCTGGAAATATGTTCAGGTTACATTTTTAATGAATAGGACAAATTATAATAGAGCATGTATGACTCCACTTTTATATTAAATATATACATAAATATACCTGAAAAAAGTCTAGATGAGTATACATGCAAATAAAATGTGATAAGATTATTAACTTTCTTCTTTCCCCCATTCTTTATTGTCTTGAATATTTTACAATGTGCATGTATTATTTGGTATTGGAAAGGGGGACAGCCATGTTCACTTCAAAAGAAAAATTTGTCTGAATTTGAAAATAAAAGAGTATCTCTCCTACTCACTTATTCCTTCCATGCTTCCAATATATATACACTTTCTTTTTTTTTTAACCACATATTCTTCCATGCTGTTTTATAACCATGGAGTTGCTTACTTCCATTATCTAGGAAATTACTTCTTCTCAAAGCAATTTATCCCATGGTAGCATTTGGTGCCACTCTAGAACCCACCAAAACAACCACTAAATACTTTTTTTTAGGGGCCAAGCTAATCTTCTCTGTATTGCTCCCATTTTGGTATATGTGCTGCCAAAGCAAGCGCCTAATACTTATTCAGTTTTCATTCAGCCTAATTGCATTTACCTCCCATGTTCTTTTTATGTATATGTGACCTTCAAATGATTTTTACCCTTTATTAATCAAGCAGCCATTAACAGCAAAAGGGAAAAGATTTCCCAGTCTTCCTTCTTTTCATATTAACAGATATGTTGATCATCTACTACATGCTGGTTGCTGGAGATCTATCGCTAGGTATACTGGTAGACCACAGCCTGGAAGATCCTGCTCTGTGGCAAGACAGACATTGAACAGATACTTAAATGTAAGGATCATTATAAGGGAGACATGCAGGTAAAAGGCAGAGTATATAAAAGTAACATCTAACCAAAAGAAGCTGCCATTTTTAGCGAGGTCTGAAGGAAGAATGAGGGTTCTGGAAGGGAGGAAGATGAAGGAGGAACCCTGGGAGAGGAAATAACTTGTACAAATTCCCTGGGGTGAGAAAGGGGAACCTGGGGAACTGAAAGAATAGCTTATTTTCTCTAGCGAGTGCTCTGTTTTATTCTCTGCATAGCACTCATCACAACTGAATTTACCTTCTTTATTTGTTTCTTTTGTTTATTGATTTTGTTTATATGTTTATAATCTGTCAGTCTTTCCACCGGCCCACCCCTACCCTTCAAAGTGTAAGCTACGTGAGAACTGAGACTTTGCCCCACCCCCTCAACACTATGTTTTCCCAGCCTAAAATACCTAGTGAGCACTCAATCAATATTTCTTGAATTAATCAACAAATTAGCTTGTAGTTCAAATTAGAGATTTTGGATCTTATCCTAAGAGCAATAGGAGGTTGTTGGAAGAGTTTTGAAAAGAGGAGCCATATGATCTGATTAGAGGGGTTTTTGTTTTTAAGATCTTTATGGCTGCTATTCACTGCTATATGTTTGAAACCACATTTTTCTTTATAGTGGACAAGCTCATTGTTTGAAGATTCCAGTATTCCTTTATCATTAAGAAAATTGACTGGCTTTGTTTTTAAATAAAGACACCCACAAAATGTCTATTTTTTTTGTTTTGATATTGCCTTTAAGGTTGAGGGAGCTTTTTAAATCTTTTGAATAAGAATCACTGGCCCAAATCAATTTAACCAGAAAACCAGTGTCTGCCTCTCAGTGCTTCTGTTTTGCCAAAGTTCACTCCTTTAGGAATTCACAGTAAAATTCAAGATATGCATGAATTGTAAATGTTTTCTTCAGTTTTCCCTGAGGAAGGAAATAGCAAGATGGAAAGAGACAAGTGACAGGTAATCAGAGATCATTAATTTATTCATTCCATTAAGTCATTCATTCAACGAATACTTATTATGTGCTGTGGCTCTATAATCGGTTTTGAGTCTATAGATATAAAAAATATAATCGCTGTCCTGAGCAGGTTCACAAACCAGGAGAAGAGAGGCATTCTGGAAGGATGTAGTTCCATCTACCATCATTTTTTAAAAGTAAATATTAGCTAAGGTTGATGCATTGGTTTTATCGTAGGTTACTGGGTATCACTCTTTAGGAAGTCATTCACAAGTTTGTACTTGTAGAATGTCAGAGGTCTTAAAAATAAATGGGAGATTAGAGAGTAAAGCAACAAAGCATAAGAGCAAAGCCCTTTTATTCTTTACCATCTGTAGAAAGTATTTTTAACCTAAAAGCCTTAAAAACAGCATCTTGTATTTTTGCCTTAGGCTAGTAGGAAAGATTACAACTGGTTTTGTTTCTAGCAGCACAATGCCTTGTTGATACCGGCATAGTTATTGAAAACCTTCTAGTTTCTCTAGAGTTCATTTTATCTCTTTGAAAAAGTTATGCTGCGCTACATATTGTTCTTCCCACAAGTGCCTTGTAACTTAATTAACTGAGGTTGTTATCTTCCAGTAAAATATATTCTAGAAATAGGAAGAATGATTGCAAATATTCAGACATAGTAGAAACAAAATATGTACTGATGCCTGGTTAATTATATTAATATCAGGGAAACTCAGAGCAGACTTATTGTCATGTCTTTTTATCACCAGCTATTACAGCTGCAGTGAAAGGTTTCTTCTTACATTCTGTGCTTTCTGGAATATAAAGTACCCTGCCCAGTGAAGCAATATCATATCCAAACATAAAGGTTTCAGATGCTCTGGCTTAGAAAGCACAGGGCAGCTTTCCAACTCATGCTAAAGCAACCAGGCAGTAATCTTCCTGTAACAAATTAAAAGCAGTATAACAGGGAAAAGACAAAAGTCTTGGATTGAGAGAAGATATACTATAATATCTTATCTTTAATTAGTAGTTTATTTAATAAATAGGTTCTCTGCCATTGAATTATTTAAACTGTGAAGAATAAAATGTTTACAGTAGACGAGGTTGATTATACCTGTTCTCTGACATCAAACAGCCTCATACCAAGTTTCTCTTTGGAGACAAGATGACCCCACTCCTGCTGCTTATCTTGATCCTCCTCAGTCACCATAAAAACCTCAAGTCTATCTGGCCCTGCGCCCACCTAAACTCTCATATCCATGAAGGCCAGCTATAAATCCACTTCCATCTTCACCTGCACTGTTCTCCACATTCCCAACACTGACCACCGAGCCCTCTGGGACCACGCATTCAATATTAATACACTCCCCAGCTTTCTTAGCCTCATGGTAGAAAAGTCTCTCCTCAGCATTTTGACTGAAAAGCGCCAGCTTCCAAAAGACCTCCCCTTCCCCAAGGACTCACAGAGAGAAAAAAACTTAAAGTGTACACTCACATCCTTCAAATCTCAAACCCAGAAAGAGAGGTGGGAGGGGCGCTTAATTAAAATACAGATTTCAGGCCAGGAGCGGTGGCAAGTGCCTGTAGTCCCAACTACTTGGGAAGGTGAGGCGGGTGTTCAAGACCAGCCTGGGCAGTATATCCTGTCTCAAAAACACAACACAATTCCAGCCCTGTCCTAAGATTATGATTCAGATGGGTTGTTTTGTTTTGTTTTGTTTTTCGAGACAGAGTCTCACTTTGTTGCCCTGGCTAGAGTGAGTGCCATGGCGTCAGCCTAGCTCACAGCAACCTCACACTCCTGGACTCAAGCAATCCTCTTGTCTCAGCCTCCCGAGTAGCTGGGACTACAGGCATGTGCCACCATGTCAGGCTAATTTTTTTTCCTATATATTTTTAGTTGTCCAGCTAATTTCTTTTATTTCTTTCTATTTTTAGTAGAGACGGAGTCTCGCTTTTGCTCAGGCTGGTCTTGAACTCCTGACCTCAAGTGATCCTCCTGCCTTGGCCTCCCAGAGTGCTAGGATTACAGGCATGAGCCACCGCACCCGGCCATGATTCAGGTGTTTTAGGGTGGAACTCAAGAATCTTTATTTTAAATAATAAACTCCTCAGAAGATCCAGATGCAGGCTATCTGCAGAGAAGTGTTTGGAAGATGGGCTTTAGTTAAAAGAATAACAGCTACCATTTATTGTGTCCCTACTATATGCCAGAAACAGGCACATTATCGCATTTAACTCTTGCACATGCTAATAAACAACCTTGTGAGATGTTATGAGTATTTTATAGGTGAGGGAGATGAAGCCCAAAGCAGTGAGAAACAACAGCAAAAACAAAATTTATCTGTGATCATACTGCCATGTTTCCCACCAAATAAGACAGGGTCTTATATTTATTTTTCCTCAAGAAGATACCCTAGGGCTTATTTTCAGGGGGTGTGTTACTTTTTTTAAGTACGGTACATCAAGCTGCATTTATTCAAATATAGTTAAGTCGTCTTCTTCTGGAACATCATCATAACTCTCCAAACCCCAAATGCCATCCTGAATTTCTTGCGACTCTATTTCCTTTAGAACCATGGGCCCCGATCTCTCATGCCGAGCACTAGAGCTCTCCTGGGGCAGATGAGAAGGGCTGCTCCTCTTCTTTACCACTCCCCGACGAAATGCATGGGTTGTGCAGATGCGCTGCGTGGCCACGCCCGTCGCTAGGTTTTATTTTCGGGGTAGGGCTTCTATTGTGCAAATGCTTAGAAATCCTGCTAGGGCTTATTTTATGGGGAGGTCTTATTTTTGGGGAAACACGGTACTAGTAAATAAGGGAGATAAGTTTGGACTCTTAAGTGTGTGCTGCTCCTACCTCCTAAACCTGGCTTCAAGTGAATCATACATTTAAAAAACATTTTCTTAAAGATTTAAAGGATGGAAAACATGGCTCTGCTGGCAATTTCCTCAGAAGAACTTCCTCAGAAGTTCTTTGCTGTGTATCTTATAATACTAAAGATCTTGAATGGGCATGGTCTTTTCAAATATGAATTCTCTCTCTCTCTCTTTTTTCACCCCGACCCCCACTCCTTTTCCTTTCACTCTCTTTACTGCAGAAATCAGCCAAAGCCACCTATTTGTTTGGCTAGGTTCATTATTTTTTCTTTTTGATAGAACAAAAGCACTTGGAAATACTTAGAAAAGGGATGCAGTCTTTGACTCCAGAAAAGCACCAGTAGTGCTCAAGTACATATTTTGAAGCACTCTAGATAATCCAGATGTGAGAAAATTGCTATCAATCTTCCATGACTCTATAGTTCAAGGAGAAAATATGATGCTATTTAAAAATACACCTTACTACCTACATATGTAAGTAGATAACAAAGGAATATTTCTTGTGCATTTAAAATGTGTCAAGCTTTGTACTAAGTATCTTATTTAAGGCTCACAATAAACGTGTAGCGTAAGTATTATTATGCCCATTTTACAGCTGGGAAGATTGAAGTTTAAGGTAAATATAGAGGCAATACAGCTAGTAAGTGGAGAAGCCAGGGTTCCAAACCATGTGCTTCAGCACTCTATCAAACCTCCACAAACCAACCTTTCAGGAAAACAGCACACCTTAGACAGAAAAAGAACTGCACATGGGTTATTAAAGAGTCACAGCCACATGATTCAGAATAGGGAGCAGAATAAAGTATTTTTGTTTTGGATGCTTTTGTTTTCTCCACAGAGCAGTGGGCCGACAGATGCATCCATTTCTCAAATGTTAAATGCCTCCCTCCCTTCCTTATAGCCCGTCCATGTTGAAGGGTGGCTGACCTGCACTGGTTTGAGCACTGAGAGAAAAAATAGGAAATATGTCTGTGCTGCATTTTACTCAGTGCTCTCTCCTCTCTATCATGGCTGCTTGGTTACTCCCATACTGAAAGGCACACTTGTACTTTTGAAGGAAGGATTGTTGCTTAAACCCACCTGATTTTGAACTCCTACAAGCCCCCCTTCTTGATAGAGGTGAGCCTATTTCTTGAAGAGCAAAGTAAGTGGTTTCTCTGATTGTGGATGCCAGTCTTGGATTACTGTTGCATTTTTTTGAAGAAAATCTTCTGCAGAAAGATACACTGTAACACAAACATCATCATACTAAGGCACATAATTAGATTTCCTCCCCTCTTCTTTGGTCCAGGACTTGATTTCATAAGAAGCCTAGAGTCATAAATAGAATATCAGACTTAGGCAGCAGCATAGATGGACTGGCCATTTCCCATTAGTGTGGAGTTGAAATTGGACAGCTTGACATGCTGTGCATTGAATACATGCAGTACAAGCCGATACAAGATCAGGTGGGGAACTTAAGAGACACCAATATAGTTAATATTAGCTCTGGTCCTCAGCGAAATTGCCAGATAGACAAAACTTATTTTGGCATTCCTCCCCTAACTAGACTTCCAGGAACCTACCAGTCAGTCTTTACCCAATCCTAGTTATTCCTAACCATGTTTAAAACTTTTATTATCTCCTCCCCTAGCTGATTTTTTAAAGAATTGACTCACCTTTTTTAGGTGTAAATATATTTTTTTATAAATTTTTGTTTCTTTCTCTTTTAATATATAAATATATTTATTAAAAAGGATATTTTGTATCACTATTATAAATGGAACACCAATATCACTTGCCATAAATGGAAGATGTCATAAAAATCAATATAAATTACTAAAACACAGAATGTTCATCTGAGTATTACCAAAGATCGTGCTAACTACACTTAATATGGTAACTAACATAAGCAAGGGAAACCTTTATGGATTGACTCTCCCGACCTGCAACCCATTGTTATCTAGAAGTTACTACATAATGTTCCTTCCTTCCCTTCCAAAGTAAGCCAGTTTTATAATTTTTCCACTTAGGGTTAAAAGCCTCCTTGGTGGCCTATTGCCTAGCTCAAATTTCATAAACAAATTTCCAGTGTAGGAGAGAAGATTGGAAGAAACTCCAGGTAATACATACAAGTTTTAATTTTAGCTTTCTTTGTGTTTAAATTCTAGCTTTCTTGAGATAATTGCTGCCTATTTTTCTTGAAAGCAATGGCCTCCAAAGCTCTAAATCTAAGCAAGACTTACTGAATCAGTAGGTTTGGGGGTAGAGTCAAGATATCTGTATTAAAAAAAGAAAACAAGTAACTTGAATGTGCAACCCTGTTTGGGAACTTTGGTATAACCAAAAGGGAGGTCTTTTGGCGGCGGGGGGGGGGTGGGGGGATGAGCAAATTGGTGAGGATACTCTGGACTTGAGTACCTAAAGAAGAACTTAATTGGGAGCAGATAAGATATACTACTATTATTTTAAGAGAATTTCAAAGAAGTCATACCAGATACAAGAACAAATAGATTGTAGGGGAAAAATAGAAACCCCAATCATACATAAACATTTCAAGTAAGTATCTGATAAAGATGGCATTTCAAATCAACTTAATAATAACTTACTTTTTTTTTTTTGAGACAGTCTTGCTCTGTTACCCAGGCTAGAGTGCAGTGGGGTCATCATAGCTCACAGCAACCTCAAACTCCTAGGCCCAAGCGATCCTCCTGCCTCAGTCTCCTGAGCTAGGACTATAGACGCACACCACCACACCTGGCTAATTTTTCTATGTTTTTGTAGAGATGGGGTCTCACTCTGCCTTAGGCTGGTCTTGAACTCCTGGCCTCAAGCAATCTTCCCGCCTTGGCCTCCCGAAGTACTTGGACTACAGGCGTGAGCTACTGTACCCGGTCCAAATTACTTTTTAATCAATGCTGTTTAGACAATTAGTTAGCTTTGAGGAAAAAAAGTCCAGAAATAGTATTCATGCAGATAAAACCATGTTAAATAAAAAATGAAACTCCTCAAATTGGTGAAAGTGTACAGTGGTCCACCCATTTTGAACTAAATTTGGCATTATATTCCAAAAGCCTTAAAAATGTGCATGCCAAAATGTATAAATATTACATATCAATAAAAATTTAATTTAATTTAATTTTTAAAAATGTGCATGCTCTTTTACTTAGCAATTCTACATTTGGAAACTTATCTTGAGGCAATAATCACATAAGTGCACAAAGCTGTGTGTATAAGACTGCTCATCGAAACATTGTTAATAATAATGTAAAACTAGAAAAGCTAAATATTCAAAATACAGTATTGGTTACATAACTTATGGTACAATTGTACAGTGAAATGCATTACGGAAATTAATTATGATTATGTCTGTCTATATTTATTGGTATGGAAAGATATTTATGATATGTTATAATGTGAAAATGTAGATTATCAAATATATAACAGTATGCTCCTATTTTAAGTATGTATAATAATATATATGAAGAGGAAAACATTATATTAATAGTGTTTCTCTCTGAATAGTGGGGTTAAAGGTAATTTTTATTTTGCTTTTATGTTTTGACATTTTTTGAAAAAAATTACAAGCATGAATTATTTTTAAAATAATAAAAAGCAATAAGGACATTTCTATTTTTCTTCATATCCTTTAGCTTAGCAGTTCCAATTTTAGGAATTTTTTCCAAAGAAAGAATCAGGGATATGAACATATACAAAAACAACCCACAAGGATTTTTCATTGTGGAATTATTTATCATAGCAAAAAGTTAAAATGGCCTAACTTTCTTCAATAATTAGGGTAGTTTTTGGTTTGTTTTTCAAAGTCTTTTTAACCACCTTAACCATTTTTACGTTTGTGGTTTAGTAGTAAGTGTTAAGTCTATTCACATTGTTGTGAGAGTATTTGTTATTAAATTATGGCATATATTTGATAAAATATTTTAGTGTCATTAAATGCCTTATTTTAGAAGAAAATTTAATGACAGGGACAATGTTTATGATATTTTCAAATGAGAAAAATTAGTTTATTAGTTTATAAAATGATATGCATAATTTAGTTTTAAAGACATATTTTACGAACATAGAAAAAACCAAGTGTGAAGGATATCTATTTAAACATTACAATTTAATCAATTTAAATATAAAATACATTATATATTTCTGGGTACTAGTATTACAGGTGATTATTTTCTAAAGTTTTTGTGAGAAACATGCATTACTTTTCTGCTCAGGAGAATAAAAATAAATGTTACAGACGAGAGAGAGACTTCTATCTCTAGAGTAATCAATTTTTGCTCATCTTCCTATGCATCGCAAATTGTCCATTAGACTGTAACTATCATGTGGGCAGAGATTAGGTGTTTTTTTCTTAATTTCCCCTGGTACTTCCTGCCACATAGTGTTCCACATTCAATAAATGGTGACTAACTGCATTCGTGCATATGCATAGATATAAGCCTATGTACCTATGTGGGCATGCATATTTAAATATACCAATTTCTTTCTCATCAGTAATGAGAAAACAAAAGTGAAAGGCAGGTTTTTGAGAAGTGCTACGGGCCTTTTGCCATATGATGGGAAAGAAACAGTACTGTGTACTTGCCAAGGCTAAGGGTACGGAGTGATCATTAAAGATCTGGGGTCATACCAATCAAGTTTCTTCATTTCAGCCCAAGCAATTATTTTCATGGACTATCATCTCTGTTTGCGTGTGATTGGGTCCTACTTTTCTATGGTTCTACTAGTTAGTCTGTCTGGGCACTTTACTGAAAATGTTTAAATAAAAAGCCACGTACCAGTGCAACTGGCAAATGGGTTATCTCTGAATGCTCTGGGCTCCTTTTTGCAGCCAGTATCAAATCAGCTGAAGTAACAGGGACCTTGTCCTGATAGGGGGCTGGCAAACAGGACAGGTTCACAGATCTGTGAAAGGACATTTCATGTGCCATCTCCAGAACTCCATACTCTGCATCAAACCTGAGATAAGAGTACCAAATTTGTACTTCAGAATATCAGCAGGTGCCCCAGAGAGAATGAGTGTTAAAATCCCTCAAACCACTAAATTATTAAAAAGCACTTGAACAGGCTCTTCAGAATCAGACAGCAGAGCTCAAGGATTTACACATTTGATATCAGAAATAGGAGGACAGGATAAAGACCCAATTTGAGCCCTTGATGATATGATTTTTTTTAAAAAAAATAGTTACGGCTGTGCAAGGAAGGCATGGAAAGTGGAGGGCATTTTAAAGGCAGATTATGGTTTATACTTAATTATAGTTGCAGCTGAGCTGAGGAGATGGGTTGGGGCCTAATCATGCCTCTGGTCTTCCCTCAGAGACAGGTAACTGGGTAGGACTTCATTTGCTTCCTCAAAGCCTCTGATAGAGAATTATTGATTCTGAAATCTCCTGTAGGAAATTTTTACACAGTAAAGTGGCGAGTTTAGAAATCTGGGCAGATTGACCAACTGTGAATTTATACTGCCTCATTATGTTAACACTTGGAGGCTGTATCTGGGGACACACTAATGCTACTGTCTTCTTACATATTTATTGGGCTGTCAAAGTATAAAATGTCACCATTAAAATCCAAAGCACTGTGCAGCAGACCTTGGCTTAATATTCCCTTTGCTCATCAGCAAACCCTTTAAGTCTCCCACGCCAAAATCCTGGCAGCAGGATTCCCACTCTCAGCAAAGATTTAATAGCAAAGAGCACTAGTGAGACCTCATGTGACCCAGCTTTACTCCTTTTTCAAATTAACCAGAAAGTGTTATTTGTAAATAATTAAAACCCTTAATACCCTAACCTACTTTGAGGCCCCTCAACCATATCAGATCTTACACTGGGAATGAGATCTGCTAAAAATCCTATACTTCCCATTTTGTAGGGAGATGTACAGGGTACCATGGTGAGGAAGAAAGTGTGGGGACTGGCATGAGGGTCCATGAGAATTCTAGAATTTCTAAGCAATACTTTTACTAGAAAATGACTTTTCTGGTCCAACAGCTGATGGCTCCACTCATACCCTTGTCCTGTGAATGTCTTATGCTATTAGCAAAGACAGTACCCTTATAAAATATACTCACAGCCTCTAATCTACTGACTCCGACACAGTCTCACCCCTCAATACCAGGCTTTAAATATATGTTCATTTGTTAGATGAATGAATTATTGAATCTAGAAAGATAGTATTTGTCAATGCCTGCTAGTGTTAAATGGAATATTATGTAAGTGAGATTTCCAAACATAGTCCACCTTAAAATATGTAGCTAACTGGAGTCAACCCTTGAAAAACAGGTTATCTAGAAGTGAGCACTGAGCATCTGAGCACCTACCCAATCACATTTGTCATATATATATATAAATGAAAGTGATAAATTATCCCTGAGGGAAAGATACTCCCTTACTTTTATTTCCAGATCTATACAAAACCTCAAACTAAAAGGAATTACATTATTTCTTATTTTGCATATTCCACTTAGTGGAGTAGTCTCAAAATGATCACTCATAGGACAAGTCAAGTAAGTGACGGTCAGGTTTGGTAGAGATGTGGAAATGTCATATGAACCACAGATTTTAAATTGACCTGGAAAAATATTTCCTGTTTCTAAAGATGTCAGAGAAAAAAACTCCCTCAATCATTTGGGCCACTGTTAAGTAGACTTTTTATTATAAAATTCTTTCTTGCATCTAAATTCCAAACTCATGGGCTCAAGAAGCAGGGATTATAGTCTCAGCTCCACAAGTATATGGCTGTAGATTCAAAATAGTTCCTGTCTCTAAACACAGATGTGGAGAAGATAGAAAAAATCCCTAAAAAGAAAGGAATCATGTCACTCTGAGATTTGGCAATATTAGCTCTTTCTAGGACATTAATGCTAGATATTTTTCTTTAGCAGTTCAGCTTCTAGGCTAAGCCACTCACTCTCACTTCATCTCCTTTTGTTCCTTATCCTACAGATTTTTGAAGAGTCAGAAATCTGGTCTTTGTAGTTCTTTTTTTTTTTTTTCTGTTTTTCTTTTTCTGTTTAAAACGTTTGAGGATGGTCTTTGTAGTTCTTTTTTTTTTTTTTTCCTGTTTTTCTTTTTCTGTTTAAAAAGTTTGAGGATGGTCTTTGTAGTTCTTGAATTCTACATACTGGCTACTTTTATTGCTTCCTGGCTGAATTATTTTATATTCTGATATTTTATTTTTACATTACCATTGTTAAGGGCTAGCTCATCCTTGTTTAGTTAATCCTTTCCATCCCCATGTTTGATGCCCATTTCCCTTTTCTACTCCATTATAACTATTCCAATGTGTTTGCTGTATATATTAATATTTTGATTTATAGTTATTCTTGCTGATTATGTATGATCTCATGTGCTGATTTTTCAGTGTATGTAAATGGAATTGTGTTGTATATCTCATTTTCCCCTCAGCACTGTTTAAAAGCTCCATCCATGTTGCTATGTCCATATGTCTAATCTAGTCCATTGCTTTTTTCTGCTGCCTGGTACTGTCCCAGCATCTCCAACTCATCACCACCATGAAGCATGCTGCAGTGAACATACCTGTACCTGAACCTATGGAAGAATTTCTTTTGGATGCTGACTCAGGAACAAAATTGCTGAGGCATGGGGCATGAATCAAACTGAACTAATTGCTTCTGGTTAGTTCTCTACAATGATGGTGCAAATCTATGCTCCTACCTGCTTGAGAGTTCCTCTAGCTCCAGTCTTTACGAGCACTTGGCATGACCCTGCCTTCTAAGTTTTGTCAGTTTAATAGTTACAAAGCGATATTTCATTGTTTTTCGAAATTTTACATTTCTGTGATTGGGAATGGGTTGAGCATCTCTCCATATGCTGATTTGTCATTTGGTCTTGCTCTTATGTAATTGCCTGTACACATCACTTGCTCATTTTTCTACTGGAGTTTCTGAGTTTTTGTTGTCGATTAGCCAAAATTCTTGTATATTTTAGGTATTAATTCTTTGTCAGTTTTAGACATTGAGAATATTTTCTCCAATTTTATCATCTTTCTATTAATGTTGTCTGTGATGTTCTATGGTGAATAGAAACTCTTAATTTTAACATATGGACATTTATCAAAGATTTGCTTTATGAGTTTGCTTTTGGGATTTTGTTTAAAAAATCCTTTCCCCAATCCACCCTCTTCCCTAGTCACAAATATGATCTTTTGTAACTTCTATTAAAGTTATAGTGCTACAGCTATGGTTTGAATACATGCCCCAAAGGTTATGTATTGGAAATATAATCCCCAAAGCAACAGTGTTGAGAGGTGGAACCTTGAAGAGGCTATGCCCTAATGAATGGATTAATGTTATCAAAAGAGTGGATTTGTTGACTCACGAGTGGGTTTGTTATAAAACTGAGTTAGGCCCCCTTTTATGCTCTCTCTCTCTCTCCCTTCTCTCAGCCTCTCCCGTCTCTCTTGCACACATGTGCTGTCTTGCCCTTCCACCTTCTACCATGGGATAACACAGCAAGAAGGCCCTCACCAGATGCAGGCCCATCAACTTTGCACTTCTCAGCTTCTAGAACTGTAAGAAATAAATATCTGTTCTTTTTAACTTAACCAGTCTCAGATATTGTTATAGCAGCACAAAATGGACTAAGATAGTTACCTTTCACTTTTAATTTTCTAATCCATCTGTTGTCTACCTTTGTATGTCATTTTTCTTAGAGATTTGATTTTTCTTCATGTGATACAAATCAATTTTATAAGTATTAATTAGGCTTCTGGCTGCTGTATACCCATGAGAGGGTATAAATGGTACATATAAAGTTTGATGAGTTTTGACACATGTATACCTCTGTAAAACCCTGAAATCAAGATAGGGAATATATCCATCACCCCCAAAATTTCCTAATGCTGCTTTTTAATCACTGTCTTGTAACTCTCCCCACTTTCTAACCCCCACCTCCATATTCCCTGTCCATAGGCAACAATTGTCACAATTTTAGTTTATTTTATATTTTTGAGAGTTTTATATAAATGTAATCCAACACTTAGTACTTCTTTTTTTCTGACTTGTTTTACTCAGCATAATTATTTTGATATTCATCCATATTGTATTGTGTATAAATAGTTTATTCACTTTTATTTCTAAATAGTATTCCATTGTATAAGTATATCGTGTTTTGTTTATCCATGAATATGTTAATGGACATTTGGGTTGTTTTTACTTTTTGGCTATTATAAATAATGCTACTATGAACATTTGTGTATATGTCTTTGTATGAACATATGCTTCTAGTTCTCTTAGGTAAATACCTAGGAGTAAAATGGCTGGATCATATGGTAGGTTTCACATTTCTAAGAACCTGCAAAACTGTTTACCAAAGTGGTTATACCAGTTTACATTCCCACCCAATACATTCCCAACATATAAGGGTTCTAATTGTTCCACACTTGACCAATACTTAATATGCTCAGCATATTTTGTTTCAGCCATTTATTTATTTGTTGGATACAAAATGGTGTGTTAGCTTCCTATTGCTGCTGTGCAAATTATTTAGTAACTTAAAAGAACACAAATGTATTATTTTAGAGTTCTAGAAGTCAGAAGTCCAAAATGAGTCTTATGGGGCTATAATCAAGGTGCTGGCAGGACTGCATTCCTTCTGGAGATTGTATGGGAGATTCTGTTTCCTTGACTTTTCCTTCTTCTAGAGCCCACCTACATTCCCTGGCTCATGCATGGCCTCTTTGTGCACCTTCAAAACATATCACTGGAACCTATACTTCTGTTGCCACATCTTTTGACTCCTGTCTCCATTTTAAAAGGACCTTGGTGATTATGTTTGGCCTATACAGATAATCCAGGATAATCTCCCCAGCTCAAGATCCTTAATATAATAATATCTGGAAAGCCCTGTTTTACAATTTAAGGTAACATCTTCACAGCTTTCAGGGATTATGATGTAGACATCTTGGGGGAGGCATTATTCAGCTTATCACAATTGATATTTCATTGTGTGTTTTTAAAAGTTTGAGATATAATTCACATGCCATAAAATTCACCCTTTTAAGCATTCAATGGTTTTTACTATATTCACAGTGTTGTGCAACCATCATCACTAATTCCAGAACATTTTTATCACCCCAATAAGAAACCCCATGCTAATTAGCAATCACTGCCTGTTCCCTCCTCCCCTTTTCCAGCCCTAGACAATCGTTAATCTGCCTTCTGTCTTCACAGATTGCTTATTCATTTAATATGAATGGAATCATATAATATGTGGTATTTTGTGTCTAACTTCTTTCCCTTAACATAATGTGTTCAAGGTTCAGTCATTTGTAGCGTGCATCAGCACTTCCTTCATTTTTATGGCTGAATAATATTCCAATGTATAGATATATCACATATGGTGTATCCATTCATTGATGGGCAATAGAGTTGTTTTCACTGTTTTGGCTATTATGAATAATACTATTATGAACATTGTATACAAATTTTTGTGTGGGGATATGTTTTAATTTCTCTTGGAATTTCATTTCTCTTGGAATTGCTGGGTCATATGATACCTCTATGTTTAACTTTTTGAGGAACTGTTGAATTGTTTCAAAGTGGCTGTATCATTTTATATTCCCACCATCAATTTATGAAGGGTCTGATTTGCACACATCTTCACTAACACTTTTTATTGTGTATCTTTTTTATTATAACCATTCTAGTGGGTGGGAAATTATATCTCATTGTGGTTTTGATTAGCATTCCCCTGATAATTAAAGATGTTGAGCATCTTTTCATATGCTTTATTGGTCATTTGTGTATATTGTTTTGAGAAATAGCTATTCAAATTATGTGCCTGTTTTTAAATTGAGTTACATATCATTTTATTGTTGAGTTATGAGTTTCTTTATATATTCTAGATACAGTCCTTTATCAGATATATAACTTGTGAATATTTTCTACCATCATCTGGGTTGTTTTTAAATTTTTCTTTAGTACTGATCTCAGTCCTTAAAGAAAAAATTTTAAAAAATTAAATCAAGGTAAAAAAATATTTTAAAAAATTTTTAAAAAGAGAAGAAAAGAAAAAAATATATAAAATTTTCTTGATGATGTCTTTGAAGCACAAAATTTTTAAATTTTGATGAAGTTCAATTAATCCATTTTGTTGTTATTGTTGCTTGTGCTTTTGGTTTCATGTCTAAAAAACCATTGTTAAACTCAAAGTCATAAAGATTTTCTCCTGTGCTTTCTTCTAAGGGCCTTATAATTTTAGCTCTTACATTTAGGTCTTTGATCCACTTTGAGTTAATTTTTGTGTATGGTATGAGGAATGGCTCCAACTTCATTCTTTTGCATGTGGATATCTAGGTGTCCCAGCATGTCTTTGTTGAGACATGTTTTTCCCTGTTGAATCATCTTGGCCTTCTTGTCAAAAATCAACTGACCGTATATTTGAGGGTTTATTTCTGGACATTCAGTTCTATTCCTTTGGTCTATATGTTTATTTTGTGCTAGTACCACACTGTCTTAATTAGTGCACTGTAGCTCTATAATAAGTTTTAAAATTGAGAAATGTGAATCCTCCAATTTTGTTCTTTTTTTCAAGATTGTTTTGACTATTCTGGATTCCTTGAATATCTATATGTATATGAAGATTAACTTGTCAATTCCTGCAGAAAAGAAAGCTGGGATTTTGATTGGTATTGTGTTGAATAAGTAGGTCAATTTGCAGATTATTGCCATCTGAGCAATATTTAAGTCTTTTGATACAAGAACATGAAATTTCTTTTCCATTTATTTAGGTTTTCTTTAATTTCTTTTAACAATGTTTTGTAGTTTTCAATGTAAAGCCTCGTGCTTCTTTTGTTAAATTTATTCCCAAGTATTTTTTTTTTCATGCGTTTGTAACAGGAAGTATTTTCTTAATTTAATTTTCAGATTATTCATTGCTAACAAAGAGAAATACAATTGATTTGTATATATTGAACTTGTATTCTATAATCCTGCAACTTTGTTAACCTCATTTATTAGCCCTAGTAGTTTTGGAATTTTTTTGTGGGTTTTTATTGTTGTTTTTTAGAGATAGGGTCTCCCTCTGTTGTCCAGGCTGGAGTGCAGTGGTGTGATCATAGCTTACTGTGGCCCTAAACTCCTGGGCTCAAGCAATCTTCCTGCCTCAGCCTCCCAAGTAGATAGGACTACAGGAGTGCACAACAACACCCGGATAAATAATTTTTAATTTTTTTGTATAGATGACGGTCTCACTATGTTGCCCAGGCTGGTCTTCAACTCCTATCCTCAAGAAATTCTCCAGCTTTGGCCTCCCAAAGTGCTGGGATTATAGGCATGAGCCACTGCACCAGGCCAGCTCTAGTCATTTTTTTTTGGAAGATTTTTAAGTATTTTCTTTACATAAGATAATTCCTTCTGCAAATAGAGATAGTTTTACTTCTACCTTTTCAATCTGGATGTCTTTTATTTCATTTTCTTGCCTAATTGTTCTGGCTAGAATTTCCACTACAATATTGCATAGAAATGGTGAGAGAGATATCCTTGTTTTGTTCCTGACCTTGAGGGGATAGTTTTCAATCTTTCACCATTAAGCATGATGATACATGTGGGTTTTTTTGTAGATGCTATTTATCAGATTGAGGAAGTTCCCTTTCCATTTTTGATGAGTTGAGTGTTTTTATCACAAAAGGATATTTAATTTTGTCAAATGCTTTTCCACTTCTCTTGAGAGGTCATATGGTTTTTGTCCTTTATTTTATTAATAAGATGCATTACATTGATTTTCATATTTAAACCAATTTTGCCTTCTTGGGATAAGTTCCACTTGGTCATGATATATAATATTTTCTATATGTTGCTGGATTCAGATTGCTAAGGTGGTTTTTTTGTTTTATTTTGTTTTGTTTTTTGAGATGGTATCTCACTATGCTGCCCAGGCTGGACTTAAACTCCTGGCCTCAAGTGATCCTCCTGCCTCACCCTCCCAAGTACCTGGGACTACAGGCATGTATCACTGCACCTGGCTCTGATTGCTAGTTTTTTTGTTCAGGGTTTTTGTGTTTATATTCATAATAGATATTAAGACCAGGTTATTTTGTCTGGGGTCACTTACTCTCAGCCTGAAGAACTTCTTTTAGCATTTCTCATAAGGCAGGTCTGCTGGCAACACATTCTCTCAGTTTTTGCTTATTTGAGAATGTTTTTAATTTTGCCTTCAGTTTGAAAGATAGCTTTTCTGGATATAACATTCTTGATTAGCAGGGAATTTTTCTTTCAGCACTTCGAATCTATCATCCTACTGCATTTTGCTCTCTATGGTTTCTCGTGAGAAGTCACCAGATAATCTCACTGTAGTTCCCTTGTATGTGATGAGTCATTTTTCTTCTTGCTACTTTTGAGATTTTCTCTTTGTCTTTCAACATTTTTACTATGATATATCTTGGTGTGGATCTCTTTACATTTGTCCTACTTGCAGTTTGTTGAGCTTCATAGATGTGTAGATTAATGTTTCTCATCAAATTTCATAAAATTTCAGCCATTATTTATTTGAATTTTTTTGCTCATTTTCTCTATCCTTTCCTTCTGGTACTCTCTTTATGCATATGTTTGCTTACTTAATATTGTCATACACATCTCTGAGATTCTATTCATATTTCTTCATTCTTTTTTCTCTCTGTTCTTAAGATTAGGTCATCTCTATCCATCTATCTTGATGTTCACTGATTATTTTTTCTTCCAGTTCAAATCTACACTTGAGCCCCTGTAGTGCATTTTTCATTTTAGTTATTGTACTTTTCAACTCCAGAATTTTGATTTTTAAAAATAATATCTATCCCTCAATTATTATCTTTTTATTGTGACATTATCATCATACTATCCTTTAATTCATTAAGCAATGTTTCCTTTAGTTCTTTGAATGTATTTATTATAATAACTACTTTGAAATCTTTGTCTCCTAAATCTGACATCTAGGCCCTCTCACAGGCAGTTTCTGTTTTCTGCTTTTAGTTTACTGTGTATGGCTCACATTTTCCTGCTTCGTTTTTGTTTTTTACATATTTCATATATTTTTTTGAAAACTAGACATTTTAGATAATATATTGTAGCAACTCTGGATACTGACTCTCTCCCATCCAGGGTTTCTTCTTGTTGTTTGCTTGTTTAGTGATATGCATGAGCTATTTTAGTGAGGTCTATTTCCCCTGCAAGTGTGCAGACTTTAGTGTTATTTCTCAGAGGGCACAGCTTTGGACATGCATGAAGTCATCTTAAGATGACAGTGGTTTTAGCAAAGCTCTCTTCCTCTCTTTACCTGATCTCTCTGTTAAGTTATCTGCTTCTTGTAGTAACACATAGAGCTGTTAGGCACCACTAATTGCTGGCTAATTGCTCTACTTTTTCTGACAGTGCCTGGAGGAATAAATTGCTCCTCAGTATAAGCCAATTAAATTTGGGCCCTTTTGCAGAGGTAGTTTTTGTTGCTTACCTTTGAATTTTGTTCTGACTCCAAGAGGGCTTTTCTTAGCTATCTCTTT
Source organism: Microcebus murinus (assembly GCF_040939455.1). Classification (NCBI taxonomy): domain Eukaryota; kingdom Metazoa; phylum Chordata; class Mammalia; order Primates; family Cheirogaleidae; genus Microcebus; species Microcebus murinus. The sequence goes on from NC_134136.1 coordinate 7,498,361, forward strand.
CCATGGTTTTCTCTGGCAAACTGGCCTATAGTGTAGCTTGTTGTTCTCATGGAGCTACTAGCCTCTTCTTTATTGCTTACCACCAAAATCTCCATTGTTTCAAAAGCATAATTTGGCTTAAACTTTTCCATACTGTGTTCCAAATAAAGTCAGTTTCTTTGGGGAGATCTTCATACCTTCCTGCTCTCACAGCTTACCTCTACCCCTGGACAAAACTAGAGCTGGGGTTGGGATCAATGGCTTGCTTTTCTCAGAATGACACACCTGCTTTACAACTAGACTGTGTCTTGCCTCTCCAATGTGGAGGCTATCCTATGAGCTAGCTCGGGTGAGGGTCATTTGGGTCCAGTATTTTTGGCCTGTCATGCCTGGGTTAGAGTGTTCATCCTATGAGTTAAAACTGGATGGATAAAGGGAGCCCCAATCCCCCTCAACCATGCTTGCTTGGAATAGATCTTCTGTAACATGAAGCTGTAGAGAATGAAAATGATGTTTGCTTACCTCTCCTGGGAAGAAACCACATCTACTTGACTACCTGCCCAGAGTGGAGTTTCTATCATTGAGCATGAGACTCTCACTGTGTTTTTTCCTAAGATTTAGTAGATTTTCTTGAATAAATGTCTCCTCATTTGTTCTATGTCCCTGAGACAATTTCCGGAGGCTTTAAATGATTATTTTTAAAAATAATTTTCGCCAGTTATGGTTGTTTCTCTGGCGAAGGTGTCTAGGAAACATTTCACATCTCTATTCTGGATGCAGTTTCTCTGTTTAACACCTTACAAAATTGTCGGATTATGTTTCAGAGTGGCTGTACCATTTTACATTCTTATCATCAATATAGGAGAGATAAGTTTCTTTGCATCTTCGTCAGCAGCTGACATTATCAATATTTTTATTTCAGCCATTCTATATATTTTTCATCCCCAAACATGAAGCAATATTTTAGCCACTCTAATAGATGTGTGATTCTCTTTATTTGCATTTCCCTGATGACTAATGATGTTGAGCATCTTCACATGTGCTTTTTAGTCATTTGTACATCTTTTTGTGATTTTAATTAGAATTTTCTTATGTTTTAATTAATTAATTTATTTTTTTATTTATTATGACCTTGAATATGGGTAGCCAGGAATGAATTTTCTTTTTTTCTTCTTTTTTTTTTTTTTGAGACAGAGTCTCGCTTTGTTGCCTAGGCTAGAGTGAGTGCCATGGCGTCAGCCTAGCTCACAGCAACCTCAATCTCCTGGCTCAAGCGATCCTTCTGCCTCAGCCTCCCAAGTAGCTGGGACTACAGGCATGCGCCACCATGCCTGGCTAATTTTTATATATATATATATTAGTTGGCCAATTAATTTCTTTCTATTTATAGTAGAGACGGGGTCTCGCTCTTGCTCAGGCTGGTTTCAAACTCCTGACCTCGAGCAATCCGCCCGCCTCGGCCTCCCAGAGTGCTAGGATTACAGGCGTGAGCCACCACGCCCAGCCTAGGAATGAATTTTCTTAATGGCCAATGCCATTGAATATCTTTTCATGCGTTTGTTTGCCAACTGTTTATTCTTTGGTGAAATATCTATTCAAGTCTTTTGCCCATTTAAAAATATTGGCTTCTTTGTTTTTTTACCATTGGGTTTAGAAAGTTCTTTATATGATCTGGATATGAGTCTTTTATTGAATATGTGATTTGCAAATATTTTCTCTCAGTTGATTTTTGTTTGTTTTTCTAGTTTTCCTACAAAAGACCTATGATTTTTTTAAGAGATGGGTTCTTACTATGTTGCCCAGGCTGGTCTCAAACTCCTGAGCTCAAGCAATCCTCCTGCCTCAGACTTCTGAGCAGGCGGGACTATAGGCACACACCACCATGCCCAGTTTCTCAATTGATTATTGACACAAGTTACAAAATAAAGTCAATGGAGACCTGATAATCTTTTAATCTTAATAAATGGTGTTGGAACAACTGGCTATCTATTAATATATGGGCAAAAATGAACTATGACCTCTACCTTACACCATACATGTGCAAAAATTATAAATGTAGCAATATAACGGAGTGAGCTAGAAGGAGATAGACTTTCAGAATGGTGGAATGAGGAGTTCAGCAAATGCTCTCCCCTTCCACTTCATTCTTTTTTTTAAAATGAAGAGATGGGAGTCTTGCTATGTTGCCCAGGCTAGTCTCAAACTCATGCCCTCAAATGATCATCCCACCTCAACCTCCTGAGTAGCTGAGATTACAGGCACAAGCTCATTCCTTTTTGTTGCTGTATAGTATTCTATTGAATGTATATACCACAGTTTGTTTATGTCATGATGTGTAAATAGTACTCTGATAAAGCTGTTTTTAAAAGACATAAATATGGATGCACACAACAGCATGGATAAATCTCAAAACATTTTATGAGTGAAGGAAGCCAGACATAAAACAGTAGATACTGTATCATTTCACTTACCGAAATCCTAAAAGAGACAAAATCAACTGATAGTGACAGAAAACAGATCAGTGACTTCCTGGGGCTTGGGGTTTAGGGAAGGAGATTGACTACCATGCTGCGTGAAGCAACTTTTTGGAGTGATAGAAATGTTCTATGTCTTGATTGGGGATGTCAGTTACATGAGGATATACATATTTCAATGCTCTTTGAACTGTAGACATAAATTCATAATCTCGCCCTTTAATGATGAGAACCAGGGCTTCTTCATCTCCACTTGGTGAAAGACAAAAGCTCAGTTGAAGAATTCTGAGGCCATCCCAGAAACTCTGTCTTCTAGGAGTGCAATGCAGTCTAACTGATTCTTTACTCACAGTAACAAGGACCTCCAAATTTAGATTGTGTGTCGTCCACTCTGGTATCAGCTAAAGGTGCAGTCTGCCTCCATGTTCATAAGAACAGATAATAGCAAACTCACCATTTTACTCCTGGATGTCAAAACTCTTTTTTGAATATGACTCAGTCTTGCTGTGTGATGGGAAATTGTTATTATTCCTACTTTATGCCCCAACATTATGAGGGCCCTGCACCCTACTAGTATCTGGGTTCTTCCACCAACCTATTAAGGACTATGTTTTGCCCTTACAGCACTCAGGATGACTGAAAATAGCTTTTTGCTAGCCCAGTCATCTGTAGACAGGGCAATCAAGTCTGAGTAATACCAAGATAGAATCTAATAACTAGTTTTGTTTCTCAGAGAGTGTTTATCTTTTGAGATAGTAACTGATTGTTTTAGAAGGAGTAGAAAACAATTTAGGGACAAGTTGAGCTAAAAATGTGAATTAAACATACTTTATATATATAGTATATAAAATATATCTAATAAGAATATATAATATACATTGTATATTATTAATATATGTAATATACATTATATATAATTTATCATTTGTTATGATGGGCAACACTCCTCACAATAGAATTTCCATACTGACCATTGTCCCCTGAGGGCTATGACTTTGATTTCTAAGACAAGATTGGAATTATGGGGAAAGGGAAGAATCTGTCTCTGTCTGTCTCTGTCTTCATCTTTGTCTCTGTCTCTCTCTCTTAATTCAATTTTTTTAATTTATAGATTTTTTCTTCTTTTTAAAACTTTTCCCTAATTATGAAAGATATAAATACACATTATAGAAAATTTGGCAAGTGTGGAAAAGTATACATAAAGAAATAAATCACCCTTCATCTCTCCACCAAGAGGCCACAAGAAATAATAGCAACAATGGCAAAGAAAGACAACACTATTTCCAGTTACTGAGAAATCAACTCTTTCTCTAGCTATCTCTCATTGATTGATCAGCCTGGTAATAAGAGATTAATTTCATTTCCACCAGGATTTGATTCATGTGGGAGTTTTGAGAGAGAGAGAGAAAGAGAGACAGAGAGAGAGAGAGAGAGATACTAAATGGTCAGAAAAAAGAATGAACTAGGGAAGAAAAGTGTTCTATGGCAAGTTTTAACTAGAGACCAGAAAATAATTTCTTAGTGATGGTGGTTCCAGGGACCAACCTCATTTCACCTCATTTCTAGTCTGTTACTTGATTATATCCTAATGGATGTGCCCAGACCTGCCAACTCTAATCCCATAAGACCTGTCAGGAACTAGGGTATGATTTTTGATGGTAATAATTTGGTATTATGGGTAGGGACTAAGGAGTAATCACATTTTTACTTAACTTCATTACCATTTCCTGTAAGGTTCATAAAGAAGCCATACACGCAAGGGACAAGGACAGATAGGAATTAAAATACCACTCTCTGTTAGGTAGAATTAGTGCCCAGTACTCTGGTACACGGTTCTCTGGTAAAGCTGGGTTTCAGCACATAACTTAGGCTCAAGATCCAAAAATGGCTTCACCTTTTCTGCCAATTTCCAATCTTATGAGAAACTAATCACTGAATTGATAAGAATACCAAATACCTGAGCAATCAAACGAAAGAGGCAAGAAAGCGAGATGGCTGGGCACCGAGGAGGGTCTAGCTTAGTGCTTCGATCACTCTGAATGGCTACAGAGAAAGCCATCTAGAGTATGTGTCCTTTTACCCCATAGTGACCCTACCCACCATGCTAGTAAACATGGCTCAAGGAATCTGAGCTATTCGCTTTACGAGGGCCTCCTTGAGGGAGGAAGGGAGTGTGAGGAAGCTGTAATCTTTTCCTTTCATTATTGCTTTGTGCTTAACAAACATTCTAAGAGAGGAAGTTGTATATATTGGTGGATAACCTCATAAGGGCATGGGAAGTAGATGGTCATAAATCTCTTACAGATTTCTCCAAGTGGAATTTTAAGGTTACAAGTTTTGGACTCAGATAGCTGCGATGGACAGGCTGGCTTCCTGTCTTCTTGTGGAATTTAGATGTTTGTTGTGGCAGCCTCTCCAGTCCTTTCTAAGGGCCCCCTCTTTCGCTTCATTATCCATCCTATATATTTAAAGTATCTTCATTTTCACTCCTGCATTCCTAACCATCTAATCTACTTCTTGTGAGAAGGTATTCCATTTATAACAGGCATCTCTCCAAGCGAAATTCCTGGCGTAGCAGTCCTCATAGTCTCAATCTCATGCTCATCTCTGTGTACCTGTGTGTGTCCTCAGTGAGATTTCAAGGGTTTGCTCTGTGTCGCAGTTACTGCTGTTGTTGCTGTCTACTGTAGGTTACTTGGCCTTACAAAACTTGCCTTTTCAGGGAGATTTGTCCCTTCTCCTCACACAATTGACCCACTAAGTAAAATACCCTCCAGGAATCCTTGAACCAAAGCTGTTTTTGTTGTTGATGTTTCCAAAGGCTATTCTACCCAGCGAGCACCAATATGTCCTTAGCCATGTCCTTTTCCCCAAAACCTTGCCTTCTCTTGTGTTTTAAATTCTCTAGGTCTTTTGTAACCTGTAGTACAACACTCTTTTGGCTGTCTTCCCCCCCCCCCCAGCAGCAGTGGCATATGCCTCTAGTTTCATTTCCTTCTGTTTTTCCCCTATTTATTTCTTAAGGTCTTGTGTCTTCTCTATCTGCGTAAGACTAACACTATTCGCTGGATCATAGTTTCTTTTGTCCTTTCTTTTCTTTTCTCTTTGTTTTGTGATCTTGACATATATTTTCCTAACATATTCCTTCAGGTTTTGTTTTATGGGATCCTTTCCATAGTGAGAGCTATGAAGAAAAGAAGTTCTAGGACTACAGAAAACATCCACTACTCAAATATTAAGTTATTAATTATGAAATGTCCGATTTCTTTAAGTACTAAGTTTGACAGTTGATATTTCTGGCATTTCACTCTGACACTTCTTGTTTTATTTTTATTGTGAAGGGACATCCTTAGTCTTACAAACGCATGTTTTGGCTTGTGATTATCTGTCAATTTTTTAGAGCAATTTTTGTGAAACCATGGATAAGTCAGAAATTCATGTTATTTTCAAAGATGAGTTCTGTTCTGGAACCAGTGAAGCACAGACAGCTCAAAATATCAACAGTGTTTGGGAAGAATGTGGCTAATGAATGCACAGTATGTCGATGGTTTAAGAAGTTCCATTCTGGTGATTTTAATCTTGAAAATGAGCCATGTGGGTGACCTGAGACCAAGTTGGATCATGATGAGCTGAAAGCTGTAGTGGAAGTGAATCCATCTCAACCTGCGTGTGAATTAGCAGCAAGGCCTGACATTACTATTCTAATACTGGACCATTGAAACAAATAGGCAAGGTAAAGAAGCTGGATGGATGTGTCCCACATGAATTAAACGAACATCAGCAGAAAAATCATCTCAAAGCTTGCCTTTCTTTGCTGTCATGACATAAAGGTGAACTGTTTCTATACCGTATTGTTACGTGTGATGAAAAATGGATTCTTTTTGACAATTGCAAGCATTTGGCACAATGGTTGGATACAGATGAAGTGCCCAAACACAGTCAAAAACCAAATATTCATCAAAAAATGCTAGTGGTATCTGTTTGGTGGTGCAGTGCTGGTATTATCCACTACAGCTTCATGAAACCTGGTCAATCGATTATAGTGGATGTGTACTGCAACCAATTGGAAGAAATGATGAGGATGCTTGTGATTAAGCAGCTGAGATTGATAAACAGAGGACAATCCTCTTACAAGACAACGTTCGACCACATGTCACACAAACAACTCTGCTCAAACTACAGCATTTGGACTTGGAAACTCTGTCATCCACTGTATTCACCAGACCTTGCAGCAACTAACTACCACTTCTTCCAGGCTTTGGACCACGTCTTGCAAGAGAAAATAGTCAAGTCTCAACAAGCTGTGGAAAACAAATTTCACGATTTCGTCACCACTTGCTCTCTAGGCTTCTTTTCTAGAAGAAGGCGTAAACAAGCTACCTTTAAGATGGTAAAACTGTTTTGATAGTTTAGGCACATACTTTGATTGTATTGCTTCTTGTCTGAGATATAATAAACTAAACTTGTCATTTAAAAATCAAGCATTTCATATTTAATGACCTAATAAAACCTGTTTACCTACTTTCACATTCCTAAGTAGGGTAATTTCTTCTAGGAGGTATTCCATTATTTAATCCAGACCAGATCCTTATATATTGAAAACCTGCTTTAGAGAATTTCATCTTCTCTCCCCTTCCCTTAGTGTCCTAACTCTCTGAATGCCCTTGAGTCACTTCCTTTTTGGCCTAGACAATCCTGTTTCTCAAATGACAATTGCTATGTCACCTGAAGCTCACTAAATAATACCTCACATATCCTATGCTGCTCATTGTGGTCTTCCTTTCTCTTGATTCTTTCCAAATGTTTTGTAATCAGTCATCGAGAGAAGGATTGAAACCTGCTCTTATTATTCACATTTTGTCTATAGTTTTCAGAGGGCACCTCAATAGTTTTCTGAATCTGGGTTCCCTTAGAGGAAGGGGTGGGGTAATAGGAGGTTATTCCAATTTACTGTTATATTTTTCCTTTTATTTTCCATTAAATCTCAGTCTGAGTTACCTTCTTGTACTTAACAACAGAAACTATACCCTATTATTATATCAAAACATCATGTTGTATGCCTTTACAATTTAATCTTCAATCAATCAAGCTATCTATCTTTCTATCTATTCGTCCATCCACCTTGCTTTGAGGCTGGGGATATTTTGGGGGGTACATCCCTCCCTCTTTTCCCTTTCCCGTAGGCTGAGTTTGACCTCCAAGATCTTAAGCCTTTTCTACCTTCATTTCCCAATAATCCCTTGATTTGCTTTCTGACATTTCTAAAGCTAAAAACGGTCTCCTGGGCTGTGGTTTTCTGTTCATTTAAAACACGCTGTGGTTGCTCTGCCTGCTGCCAAGGTCCTTTAAGCTGTTGCTGTGCCAACCAGATTCTCAAGGCCAAGGCATTACCGTTACAGTCTTTTTTTAGTGCATTTTTTTTGGTTGTTGTTCTGATTTTGTTCCCTTTGGATTTTGTGGTACTTTATTTCATTATGTTATTTTTTTCCTGCCATTTCAATCTTAGAAGCAGCCATATTCTCCATGTATTCAGGGCTCTCATACTTCTTGATCTGGTTTCCAATAAAGCTCATCATTCTTTTGAGTCTTTGAAATCCATAACCAGGATCAGGGACTACCTACAGGAACAATCAGAACCAATTCAATAGTTTGTGGTCAAGGAAAGGGGGCCTTAGAAGCAAGGCATACAAATCATACACATCTCTAGGTGAGTCACACTATGTTACCCTCTTTGACAATGAATGTAGTTCAGAATAAGGTAAAAGAACAACATAACATAGGCAACTGGTATCAGCTACTAACACTTAAAGCACCAATCAATCCTTACCTACTCAAGCTCAATCTGTAGCCATGACAGAGAAACAGAATGGAGGAAGGGTATGATATCAAGGAAAAAGCTATGGTATCCCAATCATGCCACTATGCTAAAGTGCTAAGAGTAAGGATATGTCCAAAAAAATAAAAAAAAAACAAAAACCAAAACACAAGACATAGAAGTTTTATACAACCCAAATGCCCATTAACAACAAGAACAACAAAACCAGATAAACAAATTGTGGTATTTTGTTATATGGAAAACGACTCAGCAAAATAAAAAAAATTAGATTAAACATTTCGAGGAATGTTTCATAGGTGCTGCTGTATACTTCATGTTGCATCATATTAGGGGGCACGTAATAATGTTGGGCTGTCCTAATAATAGTGGTGCTAAGTTTAATCAGTTTGCTAAGATTTCTCCATTGACAAAAACATTTTTCTTTTGTAAACAGTAAATTATCAGGGAGTAGTGATACTTTGAGACTTTATGCATGTCTTTTTCATCCATAAACAACAATTCTCACCCAATAATTTTAGCATCCATTGATGATCCTTACCTAAATCCATTATGACATTGGGGCTGCAAAATGAGGATTTTTCTAAATCTGTCATCCTTCTACATTTATTAGCTGCCTTTCTTCTGTAAAGAAAAACTTTCCTTTTGAATTATTTTCTTTGTCCTAACTTTTTTTTTTTTTTTTGAGACAGAGTCTCACTTTGTTGCCCAGGCTAGAGTGAGTGCCGTGGCGTCAGCCTAGCTCACAGCAACCTCAAACTCCTGGGCTCAAGCGATCCTCCTGCCTCAGCCTCCTGAGTAGCTGGGACTGCAGGCATGAGCCACCACGCCGCCCAGCTAATTTTTTATAGTTATAGTTGCTTGACTAATTTCTTTCTATTTTTATTTTTTTTATTTTATTTTTTATTTTTTTTTAAATTTAAGGACATCACTTGAAGCAATATTTTTATTTTTTAATAGAGATGGGGTCTCGCTCTTGCTCAGGCTGGTCTCGAACTCCTGACCTCAAGCAATCCTCCCACTTCAGCCTCCCAGAGTTCTAGGATTATAGGCATGAACCACCATGCCCAGCCCAATTTTGTTTTCTGAATGGAGTATTTTAATGGTATCACTCTCAGGGACTTACAAATGTATAAATGTTAGTATCATACTATTCATGGTTTTATGCCCTTTTAATGTAAGTTTTGGGGATCTAATGTACAGCATGGTGACAATAGTTAATAATACTTTATTGTTTACTGGAAATTTTCTAAGTGAATAGTAATAGATATTAATATTAATATTAAGTACCCTACCCCCCACACACACACTCACACAATGGTGACTGTGGGGATGGATAGGTTAACTAATCTGATTGGGTAAACATTTCACAATGTATACATATATTGAATCATCAAGTAGTACACTTTGAATATATACAATTTTATTTGTCAATTATACCTCATTAAAAATGAGAAAAATAAAATAAAAAAGGAAAAAGTAAAATAAATCTTGTTTTATAGAGATCTTTTTGTATAAATATATGTAGTACTGTCTGGTTATTTTTAATGGCTGTGTAGATTTTATAGTATGAGGATACAAAATTTTATGTAACTAGGTTCTTATTTGTCTCTCATCTTTTGTCATTTGTTGACAGTGATGGTACAAATATCATTGTATATATCTTTTGTGAACATATTGGAACTTTCTTTAGGTATTACTAGGTCTCAGGATATGTTATTTAAAATTTAAAAAATATTACCAAACTAAGCACCATAAAGATTATGCTCTCAACAGCAATGCACAAAGTACCAGTTTCCCTATACTCTTACAATACCATGTGTTGTTATGTTTGAAAATCTTTGAAAATTTGAAAGGCTAATAAAAAAAAAATCTATCCCCTGGTAGTTTATAATTACATTTGTTCTATTATGAGATTGTGTACTTTTTCATCTGTATGGAAGCCATTCGTAGGTATTAATACTTTACTATGGGTGTTAATTCAGAGAATTTGCCCATTTTTTTTTTACCATTTTCATCATTTCCCTTACTATTTATAAAGAAAATTAGCTCTTTGTTGTATGTGTTACAAATATTTTCTCAGTTTCTCTTTGTTTTTTGATTTTATGTATAGAATTTTCCCATGCAGGAAAAAATGATTATTTGTATTATTTTAATTAACAAATCATAATTGTATACATATGGGATACAATGCAATGTTTTGATATATACACACACACACATACACACACACACACAAAATGTGGAATGATTATATCAATCTACTTAACATATCCGTCCTCTCACTTATTTTTTGTTCTGAAACATTTGAAATTTACTCTCTTAGCTATTTTGAAATATACAATACCTTATTCCTAACTATAGCTACCTTGCAATTGATTTGTTCTGCTATGCAATAGATCTCAAAAACATATTCCTCTCATCTAACTAAAATTTTGTACCCTTTACCATATGATCCAGCAATCCTACTTCTGGGTATATATCCAAAGGAATTGAGATCAGTATGTTGACGACATATCTGTATTCCCATCTTCATTGCAGTATTATTCACAATAGCCAAGATATGTAATCAGCCTCAATATCCATCAATGATTGAATGGATAAAGAAAATGTCATATATACACACAACAGAATACTATTCAGCCTTTAAAAAGAAGGAAATTCTATCATTACAACAGTGTGGACAAATCTGGAGGACATTATGGTAAGTGAAATAAGCCCGGCACAGATAGACAAATACTGCATGATCTCACTTATATGTGGAATCTCAAAAAAACATAGTTTTTATATAATCAAATTTGCCCATCATTTTCCAGTTGTAGTTTCATTATTTTACTTATTTTTTTAAAGTTTTATTGAAATATAATGTACAGAAAAGTGCATATTATCACACATATCATAAGCATGGTTCAATCATTTTTATAAACTGAATAATTCCATGTAACCAGCACCCAGATCAATAAACGAAACGAGACCACTACCCTAGATGCTCACTCTGTGCTCGCATGTAGTTGCTGTCCACTCTTTCCATGCAGGGATTTGGTTAGTTCTATATGGCTTCATTTTTTATATGACTTTTTCTACAAATCCATTTTTGGGTCAAGAGTGAGCCCGGAATCAAATTTTATTTTATTTTATTCTGTATGACTCTCTTGTTGTCCCAATACCATTTATTAAATAATTTATCTTTACTGATAATGACATTCCACCTTTATCACACACCAGTTTGATTTAGGCATTGGACCTACTTCTGAATTCGGTTTTTTTTTTTTTTTATAGAAGTAGATCCTGCAGACTGAATTCAGTTTTGTTTCATCAATGTATCCATATGTTTAACCAGAGGAGTCTGTGGTCTAACTTTTTTTTTTTTGAGACAGAGTCTCACTTTGTTGTCCAGGCTAGAGTGAGTGCCGTGGCGTCAGCCTAGCTCACAGCAACCTCAAACTCCTGGGCTCAAGCGATCCTCCTGCCTCAGCCTCCCGAGTAGCTGGGACTACAGGCATGCGCCACCATGTCCGGCTAATTTTTTCTATATATATTAGTTGGCCAATTAATTTCTTTCTATTTATAGTAGAGACAGGGTCTCACTCTTGCTCGGGCTGGTTTCGAACTCTTGACCTCGAGCAATCCGCCCGCGTCGGCCTCCCAGAGAGCTAGGATTACAGGCGTGGGCCACCGCGCCCGGCCTGGTCTAACTTTTTGAAAGATCATTCTAGCTGCTCTGTGGAGAATGGCTCGTGTGTTGGAAGCATGAGCAGAGTGCATGGAGTGCAAGTACGGAGACCATTTACAAGGATATTGTAGTAATTTAGGTGAGAAAAAATAATGACTTCGACCAGGGAGGTTCAGCAGTATAAACAGGAGTGGTCAGATCTGAGGTATGGTTTAGGACAGGCATCCTCAAACTATGGCCCGCGGGCCACATGCCGCCCGCCTCGGAGGACATTTATCCGGCCTGCCAGGTGTTTTTGCCGCAGCTGCCTGTCCTGCTTAGCAGCCGACTTGTCCTGGGCCCACAGTGCGCACTCTCCAACGGTCTGAGGGACAGTGAACTGGCCCCTTGTTTAAAAAGTTTGAGGACCCCTGGTTTAGGACTTAATGCATGTATCGGTATCACACAATTCTTTTAGTTTCTGTATTTTTACAGTATATTTTAATATCTCATAAGACCAATCACTCCTCATTACTCTTATACAATTTTTCTGGCGTTTCTTGAATGTCTCTTTTCATATGGACTTTACATTCAGTTTGCCTAGTTTTGAAAAATCTGACTGGTGTTTTGATCAGTATCAAATTAAACTTATAAATTAATATAAAGAGAAGAATTAACATCTGTATACTATGAGTTATCTTACTCAGTAATGGGACATTTATTGAAGATTTTGAATCCCTCAGAAGTGTGTAAAGGATTTCTTCATACAGATCTTTTTAGGTTTCACATTTTTTAGTCCTGAGTTTTTTTGTATAATGGTTGCCATCTGAAATGAATTCTTTTCTATTTTATATTATATTTTTATTGTCAATTATTCATATCTGAAATATACAAAAGTATAAAAAATCAGACATCCATGTTTCTACCACCTAGACATAATGAATGTCAAAATTTTTTATATTTTTCATTTTTTAAAGAATAAAAAGATTAAAAGCAAAATTAAGTTCCCCACTCATCTAATGAATCTCCTTCCTTCCCTACAGATACCTGATATTGGTGAGTAGCCCCCCTCCTATATTCATATGCATCCATAAGAATTATATAGTATTGACTTGTGTGCATTGTTAAATTTTAAAGTATCATAGGGTACGTGCCATTTTACCACTTGTTTTTTTCTATTCAATATTTTGTTTTTGAAATTTAGCTATGTTTTTACATGTAGTTTTATTTAACTCACTTTAACTGAACAAGAGAAACGTACTGTATGAATATAACAAAGTTTAAAAAAAAAATCCCTTCCACTATTACTGGACCTTTGGTTAGTTTTCAACTTTTTGGTATTTGAAAGTATCTGCAATGAACATACTTGTGTATACATCTTCCATATTACTGGATATTATCACATTTCTTTCTGAATAAGTCCAATACACTCATTCATTTATTCCACAAATATTTGTTTACTTCGAAATAAGTGCCAGATGCTATTCTAAGAGGTATGTATACAAAGTGTGTTAGTTTGTTTTTGCTTCTATAACACAATACTTGAGACTGGGTAATTTATTTTGTTTTATTATTATTATTATTATTATTATTATTTTTTGAGGCAGAGTCTCACTCTGTCATCCAGGGTAGAGTGCAGTGGCAGCATCATAGCTCACTGCAACCTCAAACTCCTGGGCTCAAGCGATCCTCCTGCCTCAGCCTCCCGAGTAGCTGGGACTACAGGCATGCGCCACCATGTCCACCTAATTTTTCTAATTTTAGTAGAGACGGGGTCTCGCTCTTGCTCAGGCTGGTCTCGAACTCCTGACCTCAAGCGATCCTCCCACCTCGGCCTCTCAGAGTGTTAGGATTACAGGCGTGAGCCATCACACGAGGCAGAGACTGGGTAATTTATAAGGGAGAGAAATTTATTTTCTCACAATGGAGATTGGAAAGTCCAAGATCAAGCACCAGCAGGTTCAGTTGCTTGGCGAGGGTTGCTTTCTGCTACCAAGATGGCACTTTGCTGCTGCATCCTCCAGAGGAAAAGAACACCATGTCCTCACATGGTGGAAAGTGGAAAGGTAGAAGGGCAAGTGACCTAATCATCTGTTAAAGGTCCCACCTGTTAATACCATCACACTGGCCACTAGGTTTCCTTCCTTCCTTCCTTCCTTCCTTCCTTCCTTCCTTCCTTCCTTCCTTCCTTCCTTCCTTCCTTCCTTCCTTCCTTCCTTCCTTCCTTCCTCCCTCCCTCCCTCCCTCCCTCCCTCCCTCCCTCCCTCCCTCCCTCCCTCCCTCCCTCTCTCTCTCTCTCTCTCTCTCTCTCTCTCTTTCTTTCTTTCTTTCTTTCTTTCTTTCTTTCTTTCAGACAGAGTCTCACTTTGTTGTCCAGGCTAGAGTGAGTGCCATGGTGTCAGCCTAGCTCACAGCAACCTCAAACTCCTGGGCTCAAGCGATCCTCCTGCTTCAGCCTTCTAAGTAGCTGGGACTACAGGCATGCGCCACCATGCCTGGCTAATTTTTTCTATATACTTTTAGTTGGTCAATTAATTTCTTTCTATTTTTAGTAGAGATGGGGTCTCACTCTTGCTCAGGCTGGTTTCGAACTCCTGACCTTGAGCGATCTTCCCACCTCGGTCTCCCAGAGTGCTAGGATTACAGGCGTGAGCCACCGCGCCTGGCCTGTGAAGCTATTTTATGGATGTTGTTAACATATACAGTCAATTGACTCGAAGTAAAGGAGATTGCCCTCAATAATGTGGGTGGCCCTCATCCAATCACTTGAAGAACTTAAGAGAAAACCTCATGTTTCCTGGAGAAGAAAGAATTCTACCTCAAGATCACAGCATTGCCTCCTGCAAAGTTCCCAGCCCGATGGCCTGCCCTGTGGATTTCAGACTTGACATAATTTAGTCCACAGGGACCTTGCTCGCCTTCCACAATCGCATGAACCAATTCCTTAAGCTAAATCTCTTATATTTATAAACACAATATATGTATATATCCTATTTGTCCTATATTTCTGAAAAACTCTGACTGATACAGATTTTGATCCCAAGAGTAGTTCCAAAGGAACAGAATCTTAAGGATGAGTTTTCAGAATTGGTTCTGAAGTCTCTGGAATTGCTTTTCTGATCTGATTAGGTTTAAATGCACTAATGATTCTATTTACAGTGGTAAAGAGGACACTGGGAACAAAGGAAATGATCAGACTTTTCAGAAACCAGAACACCAGCTGTGAACTGATATTAATTCTAGGAGACCCAAAATAACACTGTGTTCCACCAGTCAGAGTAGGGGTCTATGGAGATTAGGTGTTCAATGGAGTTTTAGCTCAGATCTACCTCACAGTGGACCCAGTAGGTCCCTGAACCTCTCCTGTGGTTATTTCTCCAGCTGTGGAAGGTATAATTGGAATAGACACAGCCAGCAATTGGGAGAATCACCACATTGATTCTCTGACTTGTGGATTGGAAGCGATTATGGTACGAAAGGCCAAGTAGAAGCTGCTAGAACTGCTTGTACTTAGGAAAATAGTAAACCAAAAGCAATACTGCATTCTTGAAGGGATTGCAAAGATTAAGGCCACCACCAAGGACTTGCTTCAAGGGTGCAGGAGTGGTGATTCCCACCACACCCCTAGTCAACTCACCTATTTTGCTTGGGCAGAAAATAGATGGATCTTGTGCCCACTTCGGCAGCACATATACTAAAATTGGAACAATACAGAGAAGATTAGCATTGCCCTGTGTAAGGATGACATGCAAGTTCGTGAAGCATTTCATATTTTTAAGAAATGATAAATGTTTGAGGTGATAGATATGCTAATTTCATGATTTGATCATTATACAATGTGTACAAGTATTGAAATATCACATCGTACCCCACAAATATGTACAATTATTATGTGTCAGTTTTAAAAAAGAAAAAAAAATGAATCTTTGGGAATGACAGTGGATGATCATAAGCTTACCCAGGTGGCGACTCCAGTTGGAGCTGCTATACCAGATGTGGTTTCGTTGCTTAAACAAATCCATACATCTTCTGGTATCTGGTGTGCAGTTTTTAATCTGGCAAATGCCTTTTTTCCCCTCCATGCCTGTTAGTAAAGACAACCAGAAGAAGTTTGCTTTCATCTGGCAAAGCCAGCAATACTGTCCTATCCCAGAAGTATACCAACTCTGCACCCTATGTCGTAATTTAGTTCACAGGGACGTTGCTTGCCTTTCCCTTCCACAAGACACCACACTGACTCATTGCATTGATGACATTATGCTGATTGGACCTAGTGAGCCAGCAGTGGCAACTACTGTAGATTTGTTGGAAAGACATTTGCATGTCAGAGGTGAGAAATAAGTCAAAAATAAAACTGGGCTTTTCACATCAGTGAAATTTTTATGGTTCCAAGGGTGTGGGGTATTTCAAGAGATCCTTTCTAAAGTGAAGGTTAGTTGTGGCATCTGGCTCTTTCTTTTTTTTTTTTTTAATTATTTTTTTTATTTTGGTATATTATGGGGGTACAGATTTTAAGGTTTCAATAAATGCCCATTTCCCCCCTCCCCCCAAAAGTCTGAGTCTCCATCATGACCATCCCCCAGATGGTGCACATCTCACTCACTATGTATGTATATACCCGCCCCCCTCCCCCCTCCCACCTGCCCAATACCCTATTACTGTAGCACCTATGTGTCCACTTAGGTGCTACTCAGTTAATACCAGTTTGCTGGAGAATATATCTGGTGCTTGTTTTTCCATTCTTGGGATACTTCACTTAGTAGTATGGGTTCCAGCTCTAACCAGGAAAATATAAGGTGTGCTATATCACCATTGTTTCTTAGAGCTGAATAGTACTCCATGGTGTACATATACCACATTTTATTAATCCATTCTTGGATTGATGGGCACCTGGGCTGTTTCCACAGCCTTGCAATTATGAATTGTGCTGCTATAAACATTCGAGTGCAGGTGTCTTTTTTGTAGAGTGTCACTGGATCATTTGGGTAGATGCCCAGCAATGGGATTGCTGGATCAAATGGTAGATTCACTTGTATCGCTTTAAGGTATCTCCATATTGCTTTCCACAGAGCATCTGGCTCTTTCTGCAACCAAAAAGTTGCACAACACCCAGCAGGCCTCCTTAAACTTTTGGGGCAACATAGTCCTCATTCAGGTGTGCTACTCTGACCCATTTACTGAGTGACCTAAAAAGCTGCTAGTTTTGAGTAGGGCCCAGAACGAGAGAAGGCTCTGCAACTGGTCTAGGCTGCCACACAAGCTGCTCTGCCGAGTGGACCATATGTTCCAGCAGATCCAATGGTGCTTGAAGTGTCAGTGGCAGATAGACATCCTGTTTGGAGCCTTTGGCAGACCACTATAGGTGAATCATAGCACATGCCCTTAGGAATTTGGAGCAAAGCCCTGCCTTCCTCTACAGATAATTACTTTCCTTTTCAGAAACAGCTTTTGTCTTGCTAATGAACCTTTGTAGAGACTGGATGCTTAACCTTGGGCTACCAAGTTGCCATGTGACCTGAGCTGCCCATCGTGGCTATTATCTGACCCACCAAGCCATAAAGTTGGGCATGGACACCAGCACTCAATCATTGAAATGGAAGCGATATATGAGGTTGGGCTTGAGTAGGCCCCAAAAGGCACAAGTAGGTTACATGAAGAAATGGCTCAAATGCCAATGGCCCCACTCTTGCTATACTACCCCTTCTCTTCCAGCCTGCACCTACATCCTCACAGGAGTTCTCTATGATAAGTTGAATGAAGAAGAGGAAATGAGCGTGGTGTACAGATGGTTCTTCATGATATGCAGGCACCACCTAAAAGTGGACAGCTCTACCTCTATAGCCCCTTTCTGGGACATCTCTGAAAATAGTGGAGGGAAATCCTCCCAGTGGGCAGAATGCTGAACATTGCACATTGAACCTGGGCATTCATTTTTATTTAGAAAGAGAAACAGCCAGAAATATGAGTGTATATTGATTCATGGACTGTGTCCAGTGGGTTAGGTGAATGGTCAGGGACTTGGAAGGAACATGATTGGAAAATTGGTGATGAGGAGGTATAAGGAAAAGGTATCTGAGTAGACCTATCTGAATGGGCAAAAAGACCTGAAGATATTTGTGTCCCATGTGAATGCTCACCAAAGAATGACCTCAGCAGAGGAGGATTTTTATAATCAAGTGGATAGGATGACCTGTTCTGTGGATAACAGTCATCCATTTTCCCCAGCTACTCCTGCCATTGCCCAATGGACTCATTTGCAAAGTGGCCATGGTGGTAGGAATGGTAGTTATCCATGGACTTAGCAACATGGACTTCAGTTCACAAAGCGTGATATGGCTATACCCACTGCTGAGTGCTCAATCTGCCAGCAGGAGAGACCATCACTGAGTCATTCCCCAGAGTGATCAGGAAGTTACTGGTGTCAAGTTCATTATATTCAACCACTTCCACCATGGAGGGGCCAGCATTTTATTCTTAGTAGACTAGAAACTCACTTTAGAGCACATAATGTTTTTGCCCAAATTACCATCTATGGACTTAGAGAGTGCCTTATTCACCACCATGGTATTCTACCCAACATTGCTTCCCATCAAGGAACTGAGTTTGCACATGAAGTGTGGCAAGGGGCCTATATTCATGGAATTCACTGGCCTTACCATGTTCCCCATTATCCAGAAGCAGCTGGCTTGATAGAATAATGAAATGACCTTTTGAAGACTCAAAGTACTAGCTAGGTGGCAATACCTTGTAGGGCTAAGGCATGTTATTTAGGAGCCTGTATATGCTCTAAGTCAGTGTCCAATATATGGTGCTGTTTCTCCTGTAGCAAGGATTCTCAGATCCAAGAATCAAGGGGTAAAAATGAGAGTGGCATTACTCAGTATATCCTAGTTATCCACTGGCAACATTTTTGCATTCTATCTTTATGAAATTATGCTCTTCTGGTCTTTAGGTCTTAGTTCCAAAGGGTGGGATGCTTTCACCAGAATATACAACAATAATTCCATTGGGCTGGATGTTAAGACTGTCACCTTGCTACTTTGGGCTCTTCATGCCTCTAAGTCAACAGGCAATGAAGGAAGT
Source organism: Microcebus murinus (assembly GCF_040939455.1). NCBI lineage: Eukaryota > Metazoa > Chordata > Mammalia > Primates > Cheirogaleidae > Microcebus > Microcebus murinus. Next base: position 7,517,382 of record NC_134136.1, read on the forward strand.
TACTGTACTGGCTGGGGTGATTGATCCTGATTCCCAAGGGAAAGCTTGCAACTTGCAGGGCTTTTACTCCACAATGAAAGTTTAAGGAAGAGTATGTCTAGAATATGGTAGATCCCTTTAGAGGGTGTCTCTTAGTACTACCATGCCCTACGATTAAGGTCAACAGAAAACCACAGCCAGGCATAGTGGTGCATGCCTGTAGTCCTAGCTATTCCAAAAGCTGAGGAGGGAGGATTGTTTGAGTCCAGGTATTTGAAGACAGCCTGGGTGACATAGTGAGACCCTATCTCTAAAAACATAAAACAAAACAAAATCCCTGCAATAATACAATTCAACAGAACTACTAATTTCAGATCCTTCAGCAATAAAGGTTTGGGTTCCCCAATCAGGCAAAGAACCACGAGAAGCTGGGGTATTTGTTGAGGGCAAAGGGAATATGGAATGGGTAGTAGAAGAAGATTGTTTTATTAATAAATAACAGCTCTTAACATGTGACCAGTTGCAGAAATAAGGACTATAATTATTATGAGTATTTCCTTCTTATTTTGTTATATATATGTGCTTGTTTGTATATATATGTATATCAAATATCTTTTTCTTCCTGCTCTTATTTCCTTATATAAAATGTATTATTAATAGTTAACTGTATAGCACAGTATTTAAGTTACAGGATATCAGGAGAAGAGTAAACATCACCCTAGGACTTTGCATCCTCTTAAGGAGAAAGGGTTAACACATTTTCAGTTGTACATAGGATAGTTGTGTTTTGTTAGGCGGAAGTATGAGTTTGTTATTGTCTCTGTTTGGAGATATGTGTATGAGTGCCAATTTGGCAAGGGGTGAATTGTGATAGTTCATTTTACATGTCAACTTGGCTAGTTTACAGTGCCCAGTTATTTAATCAAACATCGATTTACATGTTTCTGTGAAGGCATTTTGTGAGTGTAGTTAACATCTACAATTGAAATAAAGGAGATTACCCTTGATAATGTAGATGGGCCTCATCCAATGAGTTTCAGGCTGTAAGAGAAAAGCCTGAAGTTTTCTGGCAAAGAAATTTTGTCAAGACTGAAGCATCACATTCTGCCAAGTTTCCAGCACGCTGGTTTGCCCTACAGATTTCCAAGTCAAGACTCCAGAATCAACTCTTGCCTGAGTTTCCAGCCTGTCCTACAGATTTCAGACTTGCCAGGCCCCACAATCATGTAAGCCAATTCCTTAAAATAAATCTTCTATATGTCTTATATGTATCTTACATATCTTATTATATTTATTTATAAAATATGTATATTTACTTATTCATCTCTCATTGGTCTGTTTCTTGGAGAATCCTCACTGATACAAGTGTAGACGGATAATTTTAAATAGGATAGTCAGGAAAGGTAACATTTGAGTACCACTTATATTTCCATCAATAGTTTATACTTTTTATTTTTAATGCATTAAAAAAAGAACTTCTACTATTTATTTTTTAATTAAACTTTTCATTTTAAGATAATGTAGATTCACATGCGGTTTATTGCTCTTTTCAAAGAGCTAGATTTTGCTTTTTAGTTTTTTTAAATTTTCTCATCTTATCTTTATTATTTCCTGCCTTCTGTATGCTTTAAGTTTGTTTTGCTCTTCTTTCTCTAGTTTTTTGAGGTCAAATTTTAGATTATTGTTTTGAGACAATTTCTGTTTTCTAATGTAAACATTTAGTACTCTCAAATTCTCTCTTACCACTGCTTTAGCTGCATCCCACATATTTTGTATCTTCATTTGCATTTAATTTTATATATTTCTTTTTCTTTGAGACTTCCTCTTCAACTCATGGATTATTTAGAAATGTGTTTAGTTTCCACATGTTTCATGATTTTCCTCTTGTCTTTCTGTTACTGATTTTTAGTGTGATTCCATTAAGATCAGATAACACATTCTGTATGATTTCTGTTCCTTTAAATTTGCTGAGGTTTGTTTTATGGCCCAGGATATGGTCTATCTTGGTGAATGTTTCATGAGGACTTAAAAATATGTATTCTGCTGTTCAGGGTGGAGTTTCCTATATATGACTGATCCTATTGGTTGATGGTGATGATCACGTCTTCTGTATCCCTGCTGATTTTCTGTGTATTCTATCAATTGCTAAGAGTTGAAGTGTTGAAGTCCCTAATTATAATTGTGGATTTGTGTATGTCTCCTTTCAGCTCTATAGATTTTTGCTTCATGAATTTTGAGGCTTCGTTTTTTTTTTCTTTTTTTCTTTTTTTTTATTTCGGCATATTATGGGGGTACAGATTTTAAGGTTTCAATAAATGCCCATTTCCCCCCCGCCCCCCACAAGTCTGAGTCTCCAGCATGACCATCCCCCAGATGGTGCACATCTCGCTCATTATATATGTATATACCCTCCCGAGGCTTCGTTTTTTTATATGTTCACTTTTGGGATTATCAAGTCTCCTTGGTAGACTGATATTTTTATCATATATAAAGATATTCCTTGTCTCTGAAGTCGACTTTAACATTTTTGGAGCCACTTCTACTATTTTTTAAATTAATACTTGGCATATCTCTTTCTATCTTTTTCTTTTAACTTACCTATATCATTGAATTTGCAATGAGTTTATTGTAACCAGCACATAGGTTGTGTTTTTTTTTGTTTTTTTTTTTTTTTTTTTTTTTTTGAGACAGAGTTTCACTTTCTTGCCCAGGCTAGAATGAGTGCCGTGGTATCAGCCTAGCTCACAGCAACCTCAAACTCCTGGGCTCAAGCAATCCTCCTGCCTCAGCCTCCCGAGTAGCTGGGACTACAGGCATGCGCCACCATGCCCGGCTAATTTTTTCTCTCTATATTAGTTGGCCAATTAATTTCTTTCTATTTATAGTAGGGACAGGGTCTCTGTCTTGCTCAGGCTGGTTTCGAACTCCTGACCTTGATTGATCCGCCCGCCTCGACCTCCCAGAGTGCTAGGATTACAGGCGTGAGCCACTGTGCCCGGCCTATTTTTTTTTTTTTATCTACTTGATCAATCTTTGCTTTTTGAGTGATGTATTTAGATCATTTACATTTAAGGTGATTATTTATTTGTGAATGCTTAAGTCTACCATTTTATTATTTGTTTTCTGTTTGTGTTCACTGTTTCTTGTTCTTCTGTCTCTTCTTGCCCTCCTGTGGATTACTTGACTAATTTTCACAATTTCATCTGGATTTATTTATAGTGTTTTTGACTGTATTACTTTGTATAGCCTTCTTAGTGGTTGCTCTGGGTATCAAAATATACTTATATGACTTCTTAAAGCCTTCTGGTATCAAAGTTTTACTGTCTTGAGTGAAATGTGGAAAATTGACTTTCATTTAGGTCCCTGTACCTTCCTTGCATTAAAATATTACTGTCTTGAGTATCAGATGGAGCTGTAAATTTTTTTGTTTCAGTCATCATATATGTTGTAGGTTGAATTGTGTCCCTTCCCCAAATGTTGAAACACTAACTCCCAGTACCTCACAATATGACCTTATTTGAAAATAGAGTCATTGCAAATGAGGTCATACTGGAGTAGGCTGGACTTTTAATCCAATATGACTGGTGTCCTTATAAGAAGAGAACAAGAGACACACAGGGGGAATGCTAGGTGATGTTGTAACTGCAGAGATTGACGTACTGCAGTTACAAGCCAAGGAACACCAAAGATTGCCAGCAAACCACCGGTAGCCAGGAAGAGACAAGGAAAGATTCTCCAATATTGGTTTCAGAGGGAGTATGACCCTACCAACACCTGGATTTTGGACTTCTAGCCTTCAGAACTGTGAGATAATAAATTTCTGTTGTTTCAGGGTACACAGTTTGTGATTCTTTGTTATACCAGCCATAGGAAACTAATACAGATTTTGGTTCTGGAAAATGGTATGCCCCACTCTCTTTTTTTCTCCTCTTCTCTGGGACTTTGATGATATGAATATTGGATATTTTATTATTGTTCCACAGATCTCTGAAGTTATATTCATGAGTTGAGAGTGATACTGGGTAGGGATGGGGAAGTTTGAGAAGAGAAGGCAAAGTGAAATAATTACTTTGGAGAATGGGAGAAAAATTTATTAGGGGAAATGGTGGGTTGCTAGGAATGGAGTAGGGCAGTATTAAGTGTGCATTTGACATTTGTGGTCATGAAATTAATGAGACTACACACTATAACATGCATCTTGTACATTTTGTCATGTATGAATGTTTGTATGTGTGTATGTGTATAACTCTTTAGGCCCATGTATAACTAAATACTTCAGGACTTAGAGTAACCTATGTTATTTTCCTTTTAAATAAGTCATTTAACTCCAAGTCAACTGTAATTTGTGAATGTCTGTACTGTTTCTTATAAGGCTATTTTGCTTCATTTTCAGGGGAAAGGTAAAGAAAATAACTTTTATAATATCACACTATAATAAAAGTTACCAGAGCCTCCTAAAATGTGTGTTTCTTGATTTCCCTGGCCTAGATTTTGATTTGGCCTCACAGATCATCTTGGTTAAAGTCTGGTTATCTGGTCAAACTGAGTCTGTACAAAGTTCTTAATTTCCCATTAGTGACACACATGGGCCATCATCATAGAAGGCAGGAAGGATGGCTAGATAGTTAGGTGCTGTGCTGTGGAATTGTACAATTTTACCTCCATTCTGGCTCTGTCACTTATTTTATCTGTGTGACCCTGGACAAGTTACTTAACCTCTCTATGCCTCAGTTTCAACATCTGTAAAATAGGGATAATAACAGAACTGACCTCATAAGGTTTGAGAAATTAACTGATGTATGTAAGGAACTTAATATGAAGCTTGTCAAACAGCTTGCTGGTTGGCCATTTTTATCTCTCAAGGGTCACTTTTGTGCATTCTTGGAGAGCTTCTCACTGAGGATCTCTGACTAGCTCCCCTGATGGCAATGACACCTCTTAGGCTGCCCACTTCTTACCTACCTCAGCTTCAGTCCATCCCACACAAATGCTCTTTTGCACTTATTTCACCTCTCTTGGGCAGTATTTCTTTAAAAAGTGGTCCCTGTTTAGCTCCCTAACTCCTAAGCGTCTGTTACCCAGAAAAGCACATCCTATTGTCTTGCTCTTTGGAGGACTTCTAGTCTTCCCAAGTGTGAATTCAATAGACCTTAAGTTTCCCAACTCCAGGGGACACTTGTTATGCAAATGACCCGCCGCTTGAGTCCCCTTTCACTTGGCTTGAGGTGAGGGAAAATACCCTAACTGATCCATGAGAGGCAGAGAAAAGAAACAGTGCACCAACAATTCTTCAAAGAAATCCTCCAACTGGAGTTCTCTAACCTCAACTCCTTAAATAGATGGGAATTAGGCGATGGGTTAATTGTGTTGAATAGTTTTCCGATCATGTCTTTGTGGGTTCTTTGGTACTTCATTTAATGATATTTAGGGTAGTGGTAATAGATGCTCATGCCTCCTCACCAGATATTTACATCTTCCCTTTCTTTTGGGACAGAATAGGATCGCACATCTCTGCTTACCATGAGATCAGATAAAGCTCATGTGACTTGTTTTGGCCAATGGACGAAAAGCTTCTAGCCATCAGCTTTAAGAGCCACTGTTGCAGTGGCCATAAAAGTAGTTGTTGAGTAGAACCCCCTTGCTGATATGCATTGGTAATGTATGAATGAGAAATATACTTTTGTGTGTCAAACCACTCATATTTTGGGGTTGTTTATTTTCACAGCAGAATTTAGTCCACCCCGACAGGAATATATTTGACCTTTATTTTTCTTGATCTTCAAGCTCTCTTTGTGAAATTCAAGACAACCGAAAAGGCTAACATTTTACATTCTGTTCAATTATTATTATTACTGTTTGTTCTTATTCTTATCACCTTTACATTGGAACTTGTGAAATTTTTCTGTGTATAGAAAAGAGACTGATAAGAGACTCAAAGAGACAGAGAACCTGATTTCAAGCCCTGATGCCAACACTAATTTTATGTATGTGAGCCTTCTAAGTTTTTCTCCAATATAAAACAGAGATATATAGTAATACCTCCCCTACTTACCTCACTGAGTTGTCTTAAGGATCAGTGAGATCATGGGGAAGAAAGTGCTTTGAAAACTCTAAAGTGCAACACAAACATAACATAAACCTGTGGCTCACGTCCCCAGGCTATGCATCGGAATGACCTGTAGGCCCTTTTCAAACGTATAATGTAATGTACTGGGAGGAATATGGAGAAGAAGCATTCAGTCAGACATTATTTCTGCACTCCTGTGCAGTTATTTGTGCAGGGAAATGTATCAATTCTTCATTGGACAGAATAATCTATGGTGGCTTTCAAGTGATCAAAAAACCTTCCAGGCATGTCTGATCTATATTCAGCACTATACCAGGCCATCTAAGAAACGCTAGAGAAGTCTAAGGTACAGCTCATGGCATCAGTATTGTATTCCTTAGCACATGGACTGTCACACTAGAAAACTAAATTTTTCCTTGGGGCCATGGTGTTTTGTTACAAAAATAGAATAAAAACTTTGAAAACAAAATGATCCTTTCTAATGTCATGAAAAATTTGTTATTTTTATTGTTTTCTGTGAGTGATTTATATGCAATTAAATGGTCACTATTAATTGTATCAGTAAGAACATCAACAAGTAAGGTTTTCAAGAACCAACTTCAGGGTTTTGCCCAGGGGACCACCCAACTTGTAACATGTATGCTACAGCATGGTAGCATGAGATGCCATGGTAAAGAGATGTGTGAGTTACATATGCTTCATGACGCCCCAGGCTCAAAACGAATGTGAGTTAAATACAACTCACACGGCAGTTAATGTGTTAAAATTGCTAAGAGAGTGGATGGTAAGTGTTCTTACCACAAAAATGATAACTATGTAAGGTAATGCATACGTTAGTTAGATTTGGCCATTCCACAATGTATATATACTTCAAAACATCATGTTGTACATGATAAATACATATAATTTTATCTATCAATTAAAAAATAAATACGATTTTTGAGGAAGAGGAATAACAATATTTTTTTTAAAAAAATGAAACAAAACCTATAATTCAGGCAGAGTGAGGACCTTAGTAAATCTTTTCCCCAAAAAAGCTATGAGGACCATTAACCTCGTTGCTGGATGAGGTGGCTGATCTGATTTGGAGCTCTGCTGAAGCCCAAATCCCTAGGGGCATTGTTGAAAACAATAGTGATCCATATGAAAAAATTAAAGGCCAATGTCATAGCTGTTTGAAGCTACAATACTGGTTGAGCAAGCTAGAGATCAGCCAAAAATTTTAAATAGAGATGTGGAGACTAAAATAACTGTGGATAGAAGGTTTTGGAAAGGCTTTCATATTCTTGGGGGATCTGGAAGTCTGTGTGCATGTGCAGGGCTAAGAACATAGTCAGGGAAAACCAGAGAGGGCCCCAGTTTTCTACTCACTCCCAGCTGATAGTGAGGCTCTACATAAGCAGAAAGTGAAAGCCAAGGCAGACCAACTAATTGCCTGAACTCTGAATGCATGTCCCAACTCTAAAATCATCTCAGCGAAGAGTGGAAACTTTGCTAGCTTAAGGCCTTTAAGTACAACCTGTTTACCATTGACCAAATATTGGTTGGCCACTAAGCAATACTGAACTAGGGATGACTCCTAGGAAGCTGTCTCAGTCCATCTGGGCTGCTATAATAAAAATACCATAGGCTAGATGATTTGTAAACAAAAGAAATTTATTGCTCGCAGTTACAGAGGCTGGGAAGTCCAAGTTCAAGGTGTCAGCAGATTCAGAGTCTGGTGAGGGCTCACTCTCTGCTTCAAAGATGGCACCTTCTCACTGCATCCTCACATGGCAGAAGGGCAAAGGGGCTCCCTCAAGCTTCTTTTATAAGGGCATTAATCCCATTCATGTGGGTAGAACCCTCATGACCTAATCACCTTTCAAAGGTCCCATCTCTTTGGGGGTTAGGTTTCAACATATAAACTTTGGAGGACATAAACATTCAGATCATAGGATAAGCCAGGCTTAAAAATAAAAACAAGAATTAATAAAACGACTGATTGTACACTTCCATGGTTGTACATTGGAGGGCAGACAGACACAAAAGCCTGACAAGGATCTCACAAGGAAAAAATCACAGACAAATATCCCTCATGAATACAGATGGAAAAATCCTCAACAAAATATTAGTAAATCCAGTATAGCAACATATAAAAAGAATTATACAAGATAAATAAGTGTGATTTATCCCAGGAATGTAATGTTGGTTTAACACCTGAAAATCAATTATTGTAATGTACTATATTAACATATAGGGCACCCCCCCCCCCATGATCATCTAAATAGATGTAGAAAAAGCATTTGAAAAAATTCAACATTCATTTATGATTAAAAAAATTTAACAAACTTGGAATATAAGTATACTTCCTCAACCTGATATAGGACATTTATGTAAAGCTTATAGCTAGCATGATACTTAATGATAAGAGACCAAATGATTTCTCCCTAATATCAGGAACAAGGGAAAGATTTATGCATTCACAACTTCTATTTTAATATTTTGCTGGACGTTCTAGCCAGGGCAATAAGGCAAGAAAAAGAAATAAATGACACCCAGATTGGAAAGGAGGAAGTAAAAGAATCTCTATTTGCAGCTGGCCTGATGTGATATATAAAAAATCCCAAGAAATACACAATCTTTTAGAACTAATAAATGTGTTCAAGTTGCAGGACACAACATCAAACCACAAAACTCAATTGTATGTCTACATAATAGCAATACAGAAGTTGAAAATGAAATAAAGAGAACAATTCCATTCACCATTGCAAGTAAAAAATAAAATATTTATGAATAATTTTAACAAAAAATTATAAATATTATACAGTGAAAACTACAACACATTGCTGAGAGAAATTAAAGGTCTTTTTAAAATGGAGCATCCCATGTTCATGGATTGGAATACTCAATATTGGCAAATGGCAAATATCCTTTCCTTGCTATTTAGCTACAAAATGATTTGTATGAAAATTCCAACAGGCTTTTTTTCTTTTTTTTTTGTAAAAGTTAAAGACCTGTTTCTAGAATTTATATATACAAATGCAAAGGCCCCAGAATAGTCAAAACAATTTTTAAAATGAAAAACAAAATTGGAGCAATTTCACTTCTTTATTTTAAAATTTCACATAAAGCAGTTATTAAGTGAGTGTTGTACTGGCATAAGGATAGACATATAGACCAGTGGAACAATATTGAGACTATGGAAATAAACCCTTACATGTATGGTCAATTGATTTTTGACAAGTGTCAAGACAATGTAATAGGAAAGGATAGTATTTTTTAACAAATGGTGCTAAGCTTGAATAGTCAAATGCAAAAAGATGAACTTAGACTCTTATCTCACACCGTTCACAAAAAATTAACTCCAAATGGGTCATAGACCTAAATATAAGATTTGTAACAATAGAGTTTTAGATGAAAAAATCTTAGGAGAAACTCCTTGAGACCTTGAGTCAGGAAAGTATTTCTTAGCTACAACACTAAAAACATGATTAAGTTGAACTTCATAAAAATTTAAAACCTTTTTGCTCCAAGAGACAGCATTAAGAAAATAAAAGATACTTGATATAATTGTGATTTTTTTGAATTTGTTGAGATTTGTTTTGTGGCCTAACACATGGTCTATCCTGGAGAATGTTCATGTGCTGATAAGAAGAATGTGTATTCTGCAGCAGTTGGATGAACTGTTCTGTAAATGTCAGTTAGTTTCTTTGGTCTAAGGTATAGTTTAACTCCAATGTTTCTTTGTTGATTTTCTATCTGTATGATCTGTTCATTACTGAGAGTGGAATGGTGACGTTCCCTACTTTTACTGTATTACAGTCTATCTCTCCCTTTAGATCTATTATTGTTTGCTTTATATATTTGGGTGCTCCAATTTTGGGTACATATATATTTACAATTACTATATCCTCTTCCTGAATTGACCCTTTTATCATTATATAGTGACCTTCTTTGTCTCTTTTTATAGTCTTTGACTGGAAGTCTATTTTATCTGATATTAAGTTTTGCTACTCTTGCTCTTTTTTGGTTTCCATTTGCATGTAATATCTTTTTCCGTCCCTTCGCTTTCAGTCTATGTGTCTTCATAGATGAAATGAGTGTCTTGTAGGTAGTATATAGCTGGGTCTTGACTTTTTTATCCAAATGTTTCAGAACATTATTCTTGGCAAAGACCTTTTGGGTAAGACCTCAACAAATGCAAAAATAGACAAATGGGATTACATCAAGCAAAAAAGCTTCTGTACAGCAAAGGAAACAATCTACAGAACAGGAGAAAATATTTGCAAACTATCCATCTAGTAAGGGATTAATAGCCAGAATATATAAGGAATTCAAACAATTCAATAGCAAAAGAACAAATAATCCAGTTACAATGGGCATAAGATTTGAGTAGACATTTCTGAAAAAGAGGACATATGAATGGCTGACAAGTACATGAAAAAATGCTCAACATCACTAATTATCAGGGAGATGCAAGTCAAAACCACAATAAGATATCATCTCACCCCAGTTAAAATGGCTTTTATCAAAAAGATAAAAAATTATGGATGCAAGCGAGGATGTGGAGAAAGAGGAACACTTGTATACTGTTGGTGGGAATATAAATTAGTACAGCTACTATGAAAAATAGTATGAAGGTTCCTCAAAAAACTAAAAATAGAAAAATAGAACTACCGTATGATCCAACAATCCCACTGCTAGATATGTATCCAAAAGAAAGGAAATCAGTATGTTGAAGAGATACTGGGCTCCCATGTTTATTAAAGCATTATTCACCAAAAAAAATACATAGAATCAACCTAAATGTGTATTAACAGATGAATGGATAAAGAAAATATGGTATATGTAAACAGTGAAATATTACACAGCCACAAAAAGAATGAAGACTTGTCATTTGCAGCAACATTGATGGAAATGGAGGTCAACATGTCACTCATATGTGGGAGCTAAAAAAGTAGATCTCGTGGAGGTAGAGAGTTGGTTGATGGTCGCCAGAGGCTGGGAAGGGTAGGGTAAAGGGAGGATGAAAAGAGGTTGGTTAATGGGTACAAAAATACAGTTATATAGAAGAAATAAGAGCTAGTGTTTGATAGTATAGTAGGGTGATTATAGTTAACAATAATGTATTGTATAGTTCAAAATAGCTAGGAGAGAAGAATGGGAATGGTCCCAACATAAAGAAAAGATACATGTTTGAGGTGATATATATCCCAATTACCCTGAGTTGATCATTACAAATTGTATACATGTATCAAAATATCACATATACCCTCAAAATATGTACAATTATTATGTATCGATAAAAAATGAAAATAGACAATCACTATGCTAAGAGAAAATATTTGCATAGCACATGTCTGATAAAAAGTTGCATCTAGAATATAAAAGAATTCTTATAATTCAATAACGAGAAGACAAATAACCCAATTAAAATGGGCAAAATTTGGAATAGACATTTCTCCAAAGAAGATAAAGGAACAGCTAATAAGTGTATGAAAAGATGCTTAATGTGAGTATGAGACACCACTTCACAATTACTTGAATGACTACAATCAATAAAACAGAAAATAACAAATGTTGATTATAATGTGGAGAAACTGAAACGGTCATTGCTAGTGGGAATATAAAATGTCACAATAACTTTGGAAAACAATTTAGCAATTTCTCAAAATATTAAACACTGAATATTTGCACCCCCTTAATATTTTGAAATTAAACATACACAGACACACAGACACACACAGGTCCTGATGACCCAGCAATTCCCTCCTAGGTATTCCAAGAGAATGGAAAATATATATCCACACAAAACTTGTACATGAATGTTCATAGCAGTATTATTTATGATAGTCAAAAAGTGGAAATGATCCAATTGCTCCAATGGATAAATAGATAAACAAAATGTTCTATAGCTGTACAACAGAATATTGTTCAGCCATAAAAAGGAATGAAGTACTGATACATGCTATAAACATGGATGAACCTCAAAAACATTATGCTAATTGAAAGAAGTCAGACACAAAACCCCACATATTATATGATTTCATTTAAATTAAATGTCCAGTAAAGGCAAATCTATCCAGACAGAAAGTAGATTAGTGGTTGATTTGCATGGAGCTGGGAACAGGGATTCAATGTAAATAGGAATAAGATATTTTACTAGGGTAATGAAAATGTTCTAAAACTGGATTATGGTGATGATTGAGTAATTTAGTAAATTTGATAACATTATTGAATTTTACAATTATATGGGTAAATTTTATGGTATGTAAATTATGTCTCAACAGTTTTAAAGAATCTATCATTCTTGCTTTGAGCAAAGTAGTGAGAAGACAGGAAAAAGGAGACAACTTTCTGCTAATGAGGATATAGGGGCTATTGCAATTCATTAGTAAAAATTAAAAGACATATGTGATAATATTTCTTAAAGCTAAACATATGAGTTATTCTGGTTGTAATTCTACTGCACAAATGCTATTTGCTCAATACAGAATTTGTGGTACCAAGTGGGTTTTTCCTAGCTGTTTTTTATAACACTTTATTTACCACATTAATTTGCAGTAAAAAGCACAATTAAATTGATAGTATTGTAAAAAAAAAAAAGAATCTATCATTCAGATTTCCATTTTTCAACCACCTAGTCAATGGGACAAGCAGAGTAAGGCATAGCTATGAGGTTAAGAGCAACCGATTTCCAAAAGTTTTTATCATCTATTATAGAATCAGCAGGAAAATCACTCACCTCTGAAATAATTCTTTCCAAATAATCAATGGAAAAGATTTTATTTTAAGAAGGGCAAATTATTTGAAAGTTATTTTTATTATACTACCAATAGGAAAGGCTAAAATGATCATGTGTTCTTCTGGTCAACAAGACGTGTCTTGGAAGAGTGGGTAAGTAAATGCTAAATTGTTGATTTGCAGAAGAGCAGATGCTGCCTTGTGATTTAGTTGATATTGTAAATCTACTTTCTCAATTTTGGTAATTTCAATACTTTAAAAATATTTGTAAGCAGTTTAAATGTAAATAAGAAGAAATTTTGAGATAAATTGTCCCTGCTTAACATGAACTTATGTAGTGAGAATATATGTTTTCTTTGTTTAATTTTAAGCTTAAAATAAGAAGAAAGGAAGGTGTGTTTATTTTCTGAGAACCTGAGGCAAATTCAATCCCAACACTCACTTTCCGGAGGGCATTCAGTGACTGAGTTGTTAATTGAGTAACTTTCTTACAAACTGCTTGTTTGTTTCCTTTCTAGAACTCTTTGAGAAAATATGCAGAACCAGATATATATTTTAAATATTTTAAACTTCAGGTAGCTTGGCATATTAAGTTCAACTGATACAACTTACTGTACATTAATGTTTATGTATTTTATGATTAGAAACAATGCTTGAGATGGAAGGAGGCTTGGAGGTCCAACCATTAGAGGATGCAAATTCAACCCACTGAGATTAAATCAAAACCAAAGACAAGTGAGGTCTGTGTGCATTTTATGCGAGGAGTGTATTCATGAATGGCTTGCATAATTCAAAGTTGGTATAATTATGACAAGAGATTGAGGGCATTTTTTTTTTATTTCGGCATATTATGGGGGTACAGATTTTAAGGTTTCAATAAATGTGAGGGCATTTTTAATTAACCAAAGTGATATCAAAATGTGGCAATAGTATAACATAGCTTATCTTTCACATACCTGCCTACTTTGAAATTATGATCTTCTTAATGAATTTTTAATTTGAACAATTTCAAAAGTTGCACATGTAGCCAAACTCTCAATATTTTGTATTGTACTATTTCGAATCTGCATAGTTAAAATTTCCATAAAGTGTGACCAAATTGAAACACATGAAGCATTGTTCTCTGATCTCATCTCTCTACTCCTTTCCAGCCATCCTAGCTGTCTTCAGTTCCTTGAGTACTGAGTACTGCATGCTTCTTATCCTACTTATCCTTGGGGTGCCAGCCTTAGTATTAGGTCAAGTTTCTTTATCAGTGGTTCTCATAAAAGTGTGTTCCTTTCCTTCAGAGTTCTTATTTTAGTTTTAAATTATATGCTCATAATCAAAATGCTTTTTTCATTAATATAAGTGTTATGAGGAGAGAGTCAAAGTCCTATTTTGCTCGCCATGACACCCTCAGTACCTAACACAGTTGCTGGCACACAAATGGTGCTCAGCAATAATTTGGTGAATGAATTAATTGAATAATGAACAAATATCCATAGTTACTTCATTAAATTCTAATTTAGTCACAGCAGTCCAGATAATAAATTGAATCATGGGTCTTTAAAGGAAGGACCCTCCAATATAATAATAGATAATATTTTTTCAACATTTTATATGTGTACCAGCCACCATTTTAAATGTTTATATGCAGTATCTCATTTAATTCTCCCCAAATCCTGTGAGATAGGTATTGTAATTATTCTCACTTTACTGGTGGGGAAATTGAGGTAGGTATTATTGTTAGCAACAGGAGAATCTTGGATTCAATCTTAGGCAGTCTGACTCATACTTCATGCTCTTAAATGCTATTGGGCCCAAACTTGTCATTTTCCAGATGGCGAAATTGAGGCCCAGAAGGGAAGTGACTTGCTCATGTTCTTAAACCAATTTAGTGGCCATGCCAGGAACAGAAGCCAGGTAGTATTGATTAATAATTTGTAGCTTTTAACTACCTCGCTCTGCCACTGATAATAAATTAACTCTAATAACAGATGTTTAATGTACTGGCTTTTCTAATTTTATTGCTGCAATGGTATCTTTTTCCAAATGAAGATCAAAGGCTCTCTGAGCCAGGAGTTTACTAATTTTCTTAGTTGGAAGCCTAATAAAAAGAGAAATATTTGGGGTAGGGAGCCAGAGTTATTTCTAAGGGATCAAAATGAGAACTATTAGGAAAACACTTGCATATGTCTACTAAACAATAGCAAGTGTTAAGTATGACCGGACTGTCCACCTGATGCCAAGACTTTATACGAGTGTGATCTGAAATCTTCATGACAGGTGTATGGGAACGATGGTGTTGTTATACTAGGTTTTTCGAGGGGGGGTGGTGCAGAAAATCTGGGATGCAGAGAGATTAAAGTAACTTGTCCCAAATCATACAGCCAGTAGTGATGGATCTAGGCTCACTCTCAACTCTGATTCCAAAATAGGAGAAAGAGTGGAAGATGAGATATTGGCTATTGGGAGTAGCATTTTTGACACCGGTTCCTCCATAGCAGTGGGGATGGAGTTTTTTTCTTCTCAAGTACTTAAGGAGAGCAAATCATTAGCTACTTTATATGTGATTGTTCATCTTAAACTGACCACTGGGTGTCTTTAAATTTAAACTATTAAATTGTACCTGTCTGATTTATCTGTGGGCTCTTACAGGGCAAAGCATTTGCTTTATATTTCAATTATTTGTTTTCCTAGCATCTAACATAATACCTGACACAGAGTCAATGACTTATTGAACAATGTCTAATGTCAGTATTAATATTAATCTTCCCATTTTTGATATAGTGTAGTTAATATGGTTATGCTGGAAATAGTATCTTGAGTTAGAGACATGCGCATGTGATGGGACAAACACAAAGGACTTTGCCAGGTTTGGTGGTGAAGATCTTTGAAGATTATTAGTTGTGTGACCTTCAGGAAGTTTATTGCACCTTTCTATGTTCTAATTTTCTTATATGTAAAATAGGAAAGTTGCCTCCTTTGCAAGGTTGTTGTGAGAAATTATAATTAATGCAAAGTGACTAACACATAGTAGGCAATAAATAAATGATAGCTATTTTGGGTCAGTAAAGAGGAGATAGACTAAGATACTCCATTATGATGTGGGGAAGATGTTTTAAGGAATCCATGCCCCTAATACAGTAGTTCCTAATCTGTGAACCTTCTGAAATTGTACGTAAAATTCTGAGTATGTTCATTTTTCTGGGGAGAAGGCCCATTGATTTAATAAGGTTCTCAAAATGATATGTGGCCTGAAAAGTTTAATAACTACAGCTCCAGTTACTTTTAAATAGAAAATTCTATTGAAATAGTGCCATAATTGCCTGTCTCCCAAATTAAATCCATCAAAAGCTCAAATCCAAGACAGATCAAACATCTTTAGAAAAAGGACCTGCCTTCTTCCCCTAAGCTCTGGTCCTATCTCAACTTTGGCCAGGAGAGAGAGATGTGAAACCACAGTGAAAAAGGAATGGGACCACTTACCCACCCAAGTCCACCACTAGTTTAGTTAAAGAAGAATCTTTCTCTAAGGCCATATTCACCAGAATACACTTATGAATCCTGAAAAGAGTGAAGAATATGCATTTGGAACCTCTATCACATATGAAACTTCTAGAAATTGGGAGAAATAAAGCCTCAGAACATTAGAGGGGGTTTGCTCATGGGGGCTTCAACTGCTCTGTCCCTCATTCTCTATCTTCTCCCATCCATTAGCACTGAAATACAAAACTTCTTTTTATTCTTTAAAGTAATGGGTTGGGAGTTTGGTTTGAGTCTTTCATGGTCCGTGGTGAAGAGAAAAAGATAATACAGTGCATTTTAAATAAAGGACTGTCTGATTGTCTTTTGGCATTAAATGATCTTCTGTGAACTGATAATGAATACATTTATTTTTCAATGCCATTACTTAGCAAAATAAAAAGCTGGCTACTCTATAGAGACGCCCCTTTCTATTTCTTTTTCCTTATTAAAAAATTTCCAAGTGTGAAATCCAAGTCTGGAAATCACTGAATTAGGACAATGTTGCAATAGCCCAGGTGAAATACCACGAAAGCTTTAAGGAAAGCAATGGCAACGTGGATAGAAAGCCAGGAGAATTGAGAGTGACGAACTGGGTGTGAAAATGGAAGAGACAGGAGTTGCTGGCTTGAGAGCTTGTTTGGAGGTTCTAGCAGGGGAGCATGGCTACTCATATACCCTTGACCGAAGATCGGTCCTCCTCTATTGGGGAAGGTGGTCCTCTTTGAGCGCGCAGCTTCAGGAGAGAGACACATGGAGTGGTGAGGGAGGAAGGGGACACCCGCCTAGCCAGCCAGATCAGCCAAATCAACCCTGGTGATCAATGGGGTCACAGACATCGTAGCCAGATTGCCTTCACATCCAGGAGTTGCTGGCGTGGATGGATGGCAGCCCCATTCACTCAACTAGAGCACATTCAGAAGGTAAAGGGATTATGCAATTATCTTGAATAAATAAGTCTGAGGATGTTTCAGAATGTCCAAGTGAAGACAGCCAGCCTATAACTAAAAATATAGGCCAGGAACTTGGAGGAGATTTGTGGAAATCTGGATAGTAGTTTAAGTGGGAGAAGTGGACAAGGTCATCCAATGAGAAGAGGGCTACTCTCTCATACACAGTTTTCAATTTCTTTTAGCAATGGTATTCAAAACCAAGAAAATGGCTGTTGTCTTGTATGTGCCACAACGCCAGTGCTGTGTGGTTAGCCAGGGCTCCAGGCTCTGATGGGTGGCTCAAATGATCTGGACACTTGAAAGCAAAGCTCAATTTTTCTAGACACAGAAAATACTTTAAAATGATGGGGACAGCAGAAACAGAGCGTGGGAAACTCTTGATTAAAGGAAACATGGTCCATAGGTGAGTGGTAAGTAAAATGATGTAGGAACTGTAGGGAATTATGGAAAATCTGACATCTGTTGGGTACCAGGCAAATCAGCATTTATTACTTTCAATAAACAGCTTTGACACTTTGAGAGGACTGCATCTCTGCAGAATCCAACTGGATCACAAAACAAAGACACCATTTGTTTTAAGGTCTTGAAGACTGGATACACTAGATAATGACTTGCCAGTTTGAGGGGCAAAGGAATCCCCTACACAAAACTCTAGCCCAGTGCTTCTCAAACTTTAACATGCACACGAAACACCTAGGGATCTTGTTAAAAATCAGATTCTGATTCACCAGAATTGCTGTAGGTCCTGAAATTCAGCATTCCTAACAAGTTCCAAGATGACAGTAATGCTGTTAATCCTATTCAAAGTGTTACTCAAAGTGCGGTTAGAACCTTCTATAGCAATTTGATATTGATGTGTGAACTTGTCTCAAACAGGGCACCAACATTTTGCAATTCTTTTTTTTTCTCCTATGTTATGTTTGTCTTGAAATGTAATTTTACACGTTGAATCGAATATATTTGGGTTTTATTTTGCATGTCTTTCCATGGCATTTTTTTTAGAAATTCATTTTTATTGCGTTTTATAATAGTATTGATCTATGATGGATTGCAAAAAACATTGATCCCTCACCACAAGATAGTTTGAGAAACACTGCTCTAGATGATAAAGAACTTTTTATTTGGGACATAAATTTAATTAGAAATGGTTCTGATTTCTGTTACATATGATTCTAAAGCAGTATTTTAAACTTTTCTTTTTATTTATTCCATAAACAATAACAAAATTCAGCTAGGTAACATTATGACAGTTTCACCATACATTCAGTCACAAATATTTAAAACCTTTGCAACAAGAACAACAAAACCAGAAGTATTACAAGAATAATTTACAAGAAAATCTATAAAACAGCAAGAAGCTCACAAATGTTCATTTTCTTTTGCACAAGATCACTACACTCTTTCACAACATGTTTTGTGTTACAAAATTCCCAACAAAAGTGTATTTTTTTCTTTGTATTGTGGTTTCTAAAACCAGAAACTTTGAAGTAAATATCCTTTTATTAGCACCTAGTGGTGCAGAAAAAGGAAAACTCTCACATACAGACACTTCACAGCACTTTTCTAAGAAAAATATACACTTACAAAATATGTTACAAATTGGCACACTTAAAAATATACAAGATTTTGTAGGCGTCTTAAGAGTGATCCTTAAGCTTTATACTTCAATTGACTCTACAGATTATTTATAAAGCTTAACTCTAAAAGAAAAAAGGCAAATAATTTCCTAACATTTTAAAGTTGCAGTGTCATATGTCAAACAGAAACTTAGGTTACATTCATAAAAAGGGCCTCTAACGCTTTTATTTTAAATCTTCTTAAATGCTCAAGGGACTTGGGGAAGAAGAAAGAAATGGGGATAATCGTTTTCTTTAGCACCATAAATCAGTAACTTACTAAAGAGGTGCATTCAGTTCTATGGAAACTAAAGACTAGTACATTCAAAACTCTGTAGGCAGCAAACTCCAGTCAGTGCTACAGGTATCCCAGTAGAGCATCCTAAGATTTCCACACTCCTCACTGGGAGTAAAAAACAAAAGGCCTCTTCTAGTTTTCATTCTAAGCCTTTTCTTTTGTGCTGTAAACAACCAGGCATCTCTCAAAGAGGCAGAATAATTCAAATGTCTCCTTTCTTCTTTTTGAATGTGATGTCATTCTGAGACTCAGAAATCCCCAAGCCTGTGAGAAGGACAGACATCCTTGCCATCTTATGTGGATGAATCTTCAGTGTCTTTACTATTATCCAGATCCTGATTTTAAAAGCCTCATTCACACCTTAAACTTTGTACTAAGCCTCTCTTTTACACTGTCTTCCTCCAATGTTTCACCTCTTACGATTCTGAAACCAAGAGTACATCTCAAGTATGTAGCTGCAACGAGAGTTCTGCTTTATGACTGTAGCTACTGTTTAATGCTGAGTAAAATTGTGCCTTAAAGGGTTGCCTGAGTACTGTCATCAAAATAATCTCATGCTGGTTGAGGACCCTCAAGATGATGACAATGTTTCCCAAGTTAAACAGCCCAACTAAATTTTTTTTTCTCCCTTTTGTGGGTCTTTGAGAAACCTTTACAAAATCCCTGGCCTACATTGTGTTGACAAGATTCCTATCTGTTACTAAAATGTTTGATTTTGGTACCAAGCCTTCTACATACAACTATAGGCTTAGTGAATTTTATGATTATAAAACAAACCAACCTCACATTAATTTTATTTAATAAAAAGGACATCTTTCTGTAGTAGTGGACAGTCATTTAAAAAAAATCCCCAAATGAAAATGCAAACTCCTTAAAGTAGATAATTTCTCAATAATACAGGAGAAAACAAACATTTCTAGTTCTAGTAGTAGTTAGGACTAGCTAGTGATCCATTCTCTTCTTCAGCACAGAAACTTAGCTCTCTTCAATTCTTGGAACTGTTCTGAGAGCATGTGTCAACTGAAAATGTGGTGGATCTGCATCGGACCGGTTCAGCTTGCTAAGAGCAAGCTTGGCTAAAAGGTCCTTGGATATGGTTTTTATCCTTTAGGCAGTAAATTCTAATTCAAACCCACTAACATGAAAATTCACTAGAACTGCAGGACCTCACATAACAGGACTTAGGATGCTAGCTAGAGTTGTTTACAGCTTTTGAAGCATCCTTTATGTGTCTCTCTTACACACACATACACACACACACACACTTATCCCCTCCCTTGCCCCCTCACACACACACAGATGCTTCCCAGCAAGGAAAAATGTCAGAGAAGGTGAAAGTTGTCAGAAAAGCCCACCTAGCACCAAGGACTTCAGGGAGATGGCTGAAGAAGTGATGGTCAAAGTAGTGCAGGAGGTTTGAAAACATTTAGGAAAAGGTAAGGCCTTAACTCATAGTTGAGTAACAAGAAGTCTGAAGGGAAAGCTGGGAGGAAGCAGCAATATGGGAGGAAGCTGGAGAGGCAGAGAGGATGGCCACTGATTCAAGCCAGTTATCATAGCTCAAACATGACTCCCAAAGTCTTGAAGATCTTTGGTCAGGGCCACTATTTCAGCACCCTGCTCCACATAGTACAGCACCTAACCAGGGCAGGAGATCAGACCTATTCTCACCAATTTAAAAAAAATAAAAAAAGAAGAGTTTCCAACTTTCCTCAGCCATGAGATACAGTTTTTCCACGTGTGTGTGTGAGTATGTGCTTAAAATTAGATTTGAAAAAGGCCAAGGCAATGAAAGGTAATTAAGAAAGGGAAAATTCCCTTATGAACTTCTAGAAGAAAGCAACCTGGATAAGGTTCTTAAACCCTGACAATTTGGGGAGGTAGGATATAAGACCCTAAAAGAAGAAAATTCTAGACTAAGCTTTGAGATTAAGTAAAAAGAATAAGGGAGGATATCATTTCCAGGAAAGTAAAGAGTAAATGGAACTCTGGTGGGAAGGCATTAATAGGAAGCAGTTTCTCAGAGAGGAAAGGTTAGAAGAAAAGAGTGGTAATCAGTAATTTCAGACCAAGGAAAATACAATATTTCTGACTTAAGATATCAGTGATAGGGCAAAACACTATTTTTATACATTGGTCCTCACTCCACTAAGGCAGCTGGTTGAATAAGGGATCTCCAGTAAGTCCAGCCTACTATGTTGTGACAGGAAGAAAAGGAATTGTGAGAGCAGAGACAGGATCAACAGAATGCTAAATGCTAAACAACCCAGAACATAATGTACTGAGAGGGATATTAAAAGCAATTAGGAGAATAAGCATCTTCTGCCTCGGCCTACTGCTCATTTCTCAAACTTGTTATGTTTCAGTTCAAAATGACTGGTTATGAGTCACTAATTTATATGTTAAAAACATATAATGCACTGCAGGCCAATAAAAAAGGTCCTTTAAAATAGTAATTCTCTTTGGAGAAAGGGAAGAACTATGCCCTAGAATTGTCACTTCATGGGCTCTATAGGAGCAACTGAAAAGAGCATTCACTCCGAAGGACTCATGATAGCAAGTTCTGACAAGGAAATGGTTTCCAACAGGCTCGGGCTGTCCTTCTTCCCCACTCCCACCCCATTCTCCAAAGCTAAACTGATATTGAAAACAAAAACAAAAACAGAAACAGAAACAAAATGGCGACAACTGCTCCCGTATTTATTTTTATCAAAACACGTTGTACTCGTGGAACATTTTCTTTATTTCTTCTTTAATTGCCACCTTTTGGTTACACAGAAAGCACTCCATTCCTGTAAGCCAGCAGGTGACTTTGAGGTTTGGAGTCTTGGGGATCACAACACAGGCAAAGTTAGTGATTCCAAGCCAAAATTCAGCTGCAAAACAGAACAAACAAAAACAAAACAAAACAAAGACCAGTTCCTAGGAACCAGCCATAGCATTCATAGCATTTAACACAAACAGCTTGCTATTAGAGTAGAGAAATAGAAGAAAGTGTTCCAGTTTCATTATTTTCCCTTTTGGATGGCAGCTGTAGGGCAGGAGACATGTTTCATTTGGTGCCTTTCCACTAAGTAATTTTCCAGGGCTCACTACGCACAGAGTATCAAAGCCTAGGAATGGGCCTAAACCAGCCTCCCAAAATGCTCCATACACTCATCTCCACAGACAGAAGAGACTGATGCTGGGAACGCACAGAATCAAGAACACAGGCTTGTTCATTACACTACCTAGCTGTAAGTAGGAGAGCAGGCTGGTGAAAGGAATCATGGACCGGGAAGTGTGTATATACTCTTATACATGACAGGCTTCCTTCCATTTCTCTCTGACTACTTTCAAATGTTGCTTCTCTGTTTGTGAATATATTTAGGTGGCAATGACTAGGTAGGTTCAGATTTTGCTTAAATTTTTCCTTTTGAAACATCTTCTCTTTTTTGTTAAGTCCCCTTTTTCCCCTACCCACTTATTTTCCACCCTCCCACCCCAGCCTATATATTCACAAGTTAATAGGTTAGTAACAATATTAGTAAGAATAGTAACAACAACGACAACCAACAACATTAATAATATTAATCCCCTATATCTGTATAGCACTTTACGATCTACAAAGCGCTTTCACATCCAGTATCTCATCTGTGCCATAATGCATCAGTCATCAGACACACGGGCCTTCAACTGTGCAAGGAAAAGAGATCAAATGTTAGACGTCAAGTGGTGAATAAAGGGGAAGAAAAGGCTAGTAGTGAGGGATGCTGGAGCTGTGAAATTTTTAAAATGGAGGGAGGACTGAATAAAAATGTGATTTTTAAACATTTATATGAAACATCGAGACTTAAGTTTAGTGTTTGGCATCAAATACTAGTCATCCTTAGACTGAGTATATATGGCCCCAATAAGTTGTTTCCACAAATTGTTCAGCTTATCTGATATTATATGTACTTAACTCATGGAAAGAAAAATTGGATTGAACTGAGATGCCTTAACATTTTCTTTCAATGACATTGGCATTGCAAGATTAAACATTTAAAGAACAGTAAAGCCATGATATGAGTGCACTTTTGACAAAACTGGAATAAAACATTTAGGAAACTACTTAAATAAAAGCAATCTTCATTTGCTTTTATGAAGTACTTTTATGAAATACCTCATGAAAGTACTTCATTTATCATTAGTGTTGATTTTATAGCTATTTTATAATTTATCCCAGACTATTATAAAATATATAAAACTGAGATATAAAGTATCAGCAATATAACTTTGCACTTTAAATAATTTTCAGCTACAGATTTTGCTTTTTAGAAAACAAGCTTTCGAAGCAGCTGTTTTGTTTCCTTGTAAAAGGTTCTATAAATGCATATACTCGAGTCCCCGATGGACTTAGCTGTTGTGACTTTCAGACTTTTCCAACATTTTAACCCTTAGACAATGGGACAAACAAATCTTAATTGTGCCTTGTTTAACTGTTCATGTTTCCACACAGAAGAGTAGAGTTTTAAACTTTAAAAGAATGTATGTATGTATGTATGTATGTATGTGTGTGTGTGTGTATACATATATATACACACACACACATATATGTATACATTTAAAATTCATTAATGAGCTTTAAACTGTGGGGTGAATCTGTGAGATGAGGTAAGGAAATTTGGCACATTTCAAACAGTATCCTTTAAGTTTTGGTAAATTGTGTAACACAACATTTTTTCCACTGTGATCTACAGGTGCTATCCACATAAGTGGGGGTGGTTAATAGCAAGAATCACTGGAATGTTTCTAGTAAATTAACAGGGACAAGCTCCCCAAATACTCACAACCAAATGTTGATATAGAAGTAAAAATATATACAGTACAGTCACTTGTTTGTAGTTTGGCACAATGTTTTGCATTTTTTCCTTGTGGGTAAATAGTGCATAAACTACTTGTGCAACTGCATGACTTTTTTAAGTCTTTTACAAAGAACATCAGATTAAAGTTTGCTTCCAAAGACTTATTCCCACAATTTAAAATTCTTTTCTTTAAGCACTTACATGTCAACATACATACCACAAGGCATATTTTGAAAGAAATAAAACACAAACATCAAATGTCTTTCTGGAAAATGTGAGTCTCTTCTTCAAACACAGGTAAAACCCAAAATGCTGTTTCTGCTTTTAGGAGATTGTAGTCGGAATCCCTGCAGAAAAATCAAACAATTTATGCCATCTTAGTTAGTTTTAGTGTAAGTCCCACAAAGGGATCATACAATCTCAAATTGTTAACATCATACTAGATGTTGTATGATGCAGAGAAAGATACAAATAGCAGGGGGCACTAGAAAGCACTCCTAATTGCCACATGTTGAGATTTCGTCTTCCAACTATGCTCTTTTTGTTTAAATGATCTTGGCTTTTTGTCTAATGACTTTTTAATGCTGTTGTTCAGAATCTGTCTTACTGCAAAGCCCTTCCCTTCCCAAAATCATTCAAGAGCAAATTTTAGTTTTATTTTCTTAATCAGTAAAAACTAATGTTGAATAGCAGAAGTAAAAGTTGCCTTGTTAGAACGTATCCCTAGTAAGCCACAACAAAATTGCCCAATCTTTTTGGGTGGCATAAAGATATAGAGATTTTCATGCACTTTTGTTCTTTCTTTTTAATTTGAAATAGAAGGGAATGGGACAGTTTCTTTCATGCAAACTTTTGCTTTCGAGAGGGAAAAAATGAGGGACTGCGGGCTCGGCAGGTAGTAGGAAAGCTAAGGGTGCATCATCTCAGCCATTTTGGTGCAGTATTACCTCAGTTTTTCAAAAGAAGCTGTCCCAGCCTCATCCTTGTGGACCTGTTCTCGCTCCATGTGCTTTCCCTTACACTTCTCATCTCTCAGGGCCTTGGAGCTGGATTTGTGACGATATAACTTTTTGTGTGTCGGTCCGTTATTGCCTAAAGTGCTCATGTTACTATACTTTTTATCAAAGAAGGCAGAGCGAGAGTCCTCGTTATAACCAGGCATGTTTGTATGACCAGGATCACCTATTGCTGCTTTCCCATTGCTTTTGCTCACACCTTTGATTGACCTGTGATTCTTAGTGGCTCCTGGAGACCCACTGTTGACCTTTTTCTTAGACTCCTGTGGTGTCCCAGCCAATATTTTGAGGGTTTTTAATTTTAGACTATTGGACTCAGGGGAGTAGAATATGTTGGGGTCCCCATGGTGCTCCATGGGTTCCCAAAGGGGCTCTATGGAGGCCATCATGAATCTCTGTACATCTGCCATACCAGAGGCAATGTTGGACAAGATATAAGAAGGCTCCTGAAATTCCCGTTGGTCATCATCCAGGAGGCTGTTGGAGTTGGTGCCCACGCTCAAGTCGCTCCAGCCTGGGCTGCTTTCCTTCCCCAAAGCCCAGTCTCCAGAAAGTCCCTTCTGATTTGCCATCTTCCCAGAGGCCACGGGACCACCATGTTGGATACATTCAGCCAATGTCTTCCCAGTGGAGGATATGTTGTTAGTTTGGCCTCCCCCACGGCCAATGCCAATTTGCATTTTTTCTCCATTGATGGCAGCCATGTATTTCCCTTTCTTTGCTGACTTAGAGACCTGGCGGGACGGTTTGCCAGGTGGCTTTTCAATCCCTTTGTTGTTGGCTTTGAGGGATTTTTTCCTGGTGTTTTTCTGAGAAGAGCTTTGGTTCGCAGCCCCATTCTTGCTGGGTGAACTTTTCTTTCTTGATTTTGACACTTTGTTGTTGGTACTGATTTGACCAGATGGATCATTAAATGTTGACAGGCAAGGGTTTTTTTGGAGCAGGCTGACAGAATCCTCATCATTGAACATATGGAACTGAAACTGATGGTTATTTAAAGTAAATCCATCATCCGCTTGGACCTGCCGTGAAAGGGTACTGCAGTCCCACTTGATTTTCTCCATGCTGCCCAACGATCCTGGGGCACCCTCTTGGAACCCCTTCAGTGTTCCTAGTGTCTTGATACTCTCACATCTGGTAATTTGAGGTGAAAGACTGGGGGTGTCAGGTGGGGACATCTCTGAAAGGGACGAGTGGCGGAATTTGTCAGGAGTAAAGTTAGAGATATCCAGGAGGTCAGTGGACTCCTTTAATGGTGCTATCTCATCAATGCTCTGCTGAATCACCAGCTTGGGGCTGCAATGGGCCAGGAAGTCATCAGTGATATCATCATCACCATCTTTTTCGCAGGGCTTCAAGCTTAAGGAGCAATAATTGCTTGAGCTGACAGAGAGTGGGGCCATTGACTCAAAGCTAAAGAGCCGACCATCATCCATATTGACTGGGCCTTGCTGAAAAGGAAAGCAGATCTCTCCATTAGTAAAGTGACATAATTGGTAAGAGTTATCAGATGGGAGTTGGGTATCTTGCACAGAAGCATACAGGACCTTGCTGGAACTACTGCCACCACTGTTGAGGCAGATTGGACTGTATGTTGAAACTGTGAGGTTACTGTCCATAGGGACTACTTGGGAGGCTCCATATTCATTGGATTGGGTTGGAGTTATCTCCCTTGAGACTTCAACCATGAATTCCTGGGGGCCAGAAGTAGCCTTGTTGGGCCACACATTTCCATAGTTGTTTGATTCCATTTTGAAGTTATGAGATGACTGCTGTAGCTCAGAGTCAGAGGATGAGGAGAGCACACAGTCCTGGGCAGGCTGGAGAGGTACAAATGATTTTTCAGTTTGAGCGAGGCTGCCTTCATTTTGCTCTGGAGAATGGTGGGTGAAGTATGAGATATTAGTATTATTTGACAAGTCAGAAGCATCTAACAATGTCTGCAGATACCCTCCAGGGATAACAGGTATATTAGTGGCAACACTAGCAGATGATAGAGGCATTTCAGAAGAGCAGGTGGTTGGTAGAAAAGTGGAATTCTTAGAAGCCTTTGCCTCATGAAATTCAGACAGATGGGAACTGTTTGAGGTCCCAGGAATAACTTCATTCTTTAAATTAGCCTTGGAGGATTGGTCTTCCAAGAGAGGGCTCACTTGAACAATTGGCTTGCTTTCTTGCACAGAAGCTTTAATTTTCTTGGATTTTAACCTGGCTTCACTTTTAAATTTGATTTTATTGAGCACTTTCCTCTCTGGCCCCTTAAACTCTGTGTCTTGGGCTTTGACTTTCACTGAGTCAGGACCTGTGACATCAGTTAAATGTGATCCATTTGCACAGCTGGGGGCAGCAAGAGGTACTGACTTCAGTGTACCTTTTAGGCTTCCATCTTCTTTACGATTACTAGCTTGCCTCTGATCATTGCAGAATGAAACCTGCTTACTACTTGCGGAAGTTTCCATGGACGGGATTCTTTGAATCCTGTGCCTGTTGCCAAGTTTAGATTTCCGTTTGCGAGCAGGTGGCAGGAATGACACCTCATAGGTACCTGGTTCAAAGCTTTGCTTTTGGCATAAGGGTGTCTTGATGGAGTCTGTGTTGTTTCTCTGCTTCTTCTTCTTCTGCCAGAAGCCCTTCAAGGGTGCCAGCTTGGCATATTTGTTCAGCTGATTCTCACTCAAATTCACTGTTGTCTCACTGGCATCCACCTTACCCAACTTCACCAGCATGTTCTTCTCACCTTTAAAGCGATTGATGATAATATATTTGATAATAACAGGGGGCTCCTTACGGGTTACTTTTCTTCTCTTTTTGGGACACCATTCATCATCATCTTCCTCTTTGGAACCACCTGGTAGCCATTCTTTCCTCTCATTTACTTTTTCACCCTCTAATGAGTCAACATCATATAGATAATCTTCACTGTATCTGACTTTTCTCTTGGCTCGCAGCCCATAGTTCTGCTGGGAGGAGGAGCTGCCGGAATTAGTGTCCCGAGCCATATAGCGGCTACAGTCTTTGATCTCACCCATGGCATCATATGAGACCTCAATGAAGGAACTTTCATCACTGAAATTCCCTGATGTCTCCAAGGAATTAGCAAGATGGCCCTGTTTGGGATTCTTAAATTGCCCCACCTCAGTCCCACTGCACGGTTTATTTAAGGCAGATTTTTCTCCATCATCTTTTCCATCTTTTTTCTCTACACCTTTGTCTTCCTGTCCTTCTTCTTTGCCTTTCTTCTTGTCCAAGATTTTATCTTCCTCCCCCCAGATGATGCTCATGTCAGGGACCTTGAATTGGGAAAGATCACTGCTCTGTTTCAGGGCTCCACTCTTAGCCTCCCGCTTGGGGCAGGTAGTAAAGACACTGGGAAAAAAGTTGAATTGGGCATCCTCCTGCATCAGAAGGGTAGTCTTGTCACGAACATTGTCCTGAAAGGACTCATATCGAATTTTCAGGGAGCAGACATCACTGCCCAGTGTTGACTCATCATCATCGAACATGTAGTTATCCACATCTTCTTCAGAGAATAGGTTGACAGATAGCTCATTCTTGGAACAGAGGTCAAGCAGTTCGATCTTACTCTCACTAATGAAAGTTTCAAAGTAACCCCAATCCTGACTGGAATTTGCAAGCAAAGCTTCTTCTGTATTGCACTTATCTAACAGTAATGCCTCATAATAACTTTTCTGAGTTGGATCCTCCAGGTCGATGTCAGGTTTCTCAGCTTCTCGTCTATCTCCCCCCCTTGATTTATGCAGGGGGAAGCCTAGGAGCTGATCTGAGAGCAGCTGCTCTCCGTATTTCATGTTTTCTCCAGCATTGATGCACTGAATCCCTATGTCAGAGACTGCACACGTTTCATAATCCCTATTTAGATCACCAACTTTCAGACTGATCCCTGGCTCAGGATCTACTGCATCCTTGGATTCCATGAAGCAGCCCAAGCAAGTCCGGCTTGGCTGCATGAGACAGTCCCCATTCAGAGCTGACATGCCTGCAGGCTCCATTATGGCAAATGGAGCTTTCTCACACTCGTTGGGCAGTGACCATGTATTCAGGCCTTTTGTAACACCAGACGTGAGGGAGATGGCATTCACAGAAGCACTGTTAGCAGCATGCTCAGGTGCTTCAATCAGGCCCAAAGGAGAGGAAGGGCTCTGCATACAGGGCTTCTTAGAGGGTAGAGGCAGGAGACCCCTGGGATATGCCAGGGTGTCTTTTTGTGTCGCTGGTATAGGCTGGATTGGTGCAGCAGCTTCTAGAGCTGCAAATGACTTCATTGCCATATCCTGGTCCTCTGAGTCTAGAGAAAAGGGAAAGAAATGACAGGAATAAAGTTAAGGGTCTTAGATCAGACTCATGAACTCTCTTCTCCTTGATCAGTTTCTGGTACTTGATCTTATTATAAGCTAAACCTCCATTTCTCTAGCTTTAGAAATCAAAACTACAACATTGAAAAATAACCTTGATTTTATATTGAACATTCATGCAAGTGAAAAATAATAATTCTTTAGTCCCAGCTTCTTCCTCAGAGAAAGACAGAGCCTTCCATAGAAATGAGGAAAGAACTGGACTGCTTGATCAATTGGAAAGTCAAAGCTTTCAGGGGGAAAAATGCTCAGTTGGGACATTTATAGTTTTGAGCTATATGGCTCTGAACCATCCTGCAGACCCATGTTCTGGAAGCTCCTGGTGATTCTAGAAGTTCCAAGCCTCACATATTTCTAAATCACTAGGAATTTTCAGGAACTTCACCTGACAGAGATGATTTGGGAGGGTAAAGGGGTTAGATTCAATGCCTCTTAGAGATGCTTCTAGCGCAGTTAGAGATTTGGTGGAGCAAAGTTTAGAATTAACATCAATCTCAGAGGCATCCTGGACTCAACCTGTCCCAACTTTGTGGATATTGAAAATCCATAGCAATAACAAAGGACTACTGGGAGAGATATTATATACTATAATTAGATTCCCTTACCATTTTCTTTGACCCCATTAATCAGAGTGTTTTCTCCGTTGGCTGAGGCAACAATAGCCTTATCTTGTTGGTTATCCATGAATGTAGCCTCTTATTGTTTCATTCCAAGTCCAAATGCTGTCCAACCTGCACATTTCAAATATATAATATCAGTCATTACATTTGTTTTATTCTGTGTTTTACAGGTTATTTATGCTAGAAGGGTCTTAAAAGGCTTACTAGAATTTATCTGTTTCCAGACTGGCTTCATTACTGCTCATGTTCCTGTTTCATAGTTTATACCCCCCATATAAGTCAATTTGGAAACTCACACTTCATTCATACATCCTAGATTCTTCTATCCCCTCTAGGCCATCATACTATTCAAAACTGAAATCTGAGGAAGCAGGCAAACTTACCCTTTCTTCCAGATAGTACCAAAATTAACCTAATCATGGATGCCCAATTAGGAAAGACGCAAAGCAGATTTCTGACTAAACTGAGATAAGGTGTGTGTGCATATGGAGATTAGCTTTATTTTTATTTGCTTCATGTATACTTCACATGATCAGAAGTTCTTCACAAACAAGCCAATTCATACATACACCCACAGATACATCACATTCAGGTTTTCTCTCTCTGTGCCTTAAAAATTGACTGCTAAAGTTGAAGGAGATAGAGAATTCCCCTTGGCTTCTCAACGTTCAGAAACAACTTGGATTTTAACAAGAATCCTTCCAAGCCTTCAGCAAGATTTTAAAATGTGTCTACAAAGATCTAGATTTTTTGAAAAGGATCCAGCATCATCTGGTATTTTTAGGGCTTAGTTTCTATAGCTCCTCACTTCCTGCCTACCTACCTACCTGCCTGAGGGATAGGTGTATACAAAATTATAGGAGACAAGATTGAGGTACCTACCATGTGCTAATACAACACCTATAAATCCCTATTTATTCCAGACCCCTGTCCCCTAGACCTCCTCCCCAGCCAAGTATCTATCCCTTTATTAAAAAGCACAAGCCACTGATAGCCAAGCAGCTATTATAAGAATCTCAATTGTATATTCACTTATCCTAATATAATACATGCACATAACTATAAAAGGTAGGTCCAGCATTGAGGGAACAAGAAGCAGTAAGAGTTTCACATGATTCAAGATAAGACATTTTATCTATCTGGGCCTATTTCTTTATCTATAAAATTAAGAAGTCTGTATTATGTAAGCTCCCAGTTTTGAAAATGTTAGATGACTCTGGGTTTCCCCCAACACTTACATATTAGAATTGCCAAATTTTCTTCTCATTTTATATGAGACCGGACTTTATGAGTAGCCAATAAACCATGGGTGCCAGGGAAAAGAGAAAAAGATGTATTTACACAGAAAGAAAGGCTAGAGAGTTTTAAAAGGTGGAAAGGACTAACAACGTTGATGTTCCCACCTTTTGACAAGGAGGGCTCATTTGTAATGGAACCAAATGAACACATCAGATAGCTGCCCGTGCTTCAAAGAGGACCCTATGAGTGAGATGGGATCAAATTGCCATCACGAATTGCTCTGTGCATCTTTCTTTTTTAAGGAATTCAGTAGAACTTCAGGTATCATTTACCCCTCTTTTACCCCTCCACTAATTCCATTTTGGCAAGGACTTGATAGGAGCAAATTATTTGTAGATTTCAATAATTTAATGTCTTCTTGTCCTTTATAGTTAATTATAAGTAAGTCCATTTTTATCACCAAGATGACCAAGGCACAGAAAGAGAGGCTGTGACAGCTGAGGTCTAAAACAACATAATGATAGATCTATGAAAGGAACCAAAGTCTCCTGACCAAGAGAACAGGTGTTTTATTTTTTTTCTTAAAACACAAAATGCCTTCCCCATAATTCTCACCACTTTTAACCCCTGGCCAAAAACAGGGCTACTGAAATACAAGTTTCCACTTGTTACTGATCTATACCACTACCCCCTTTCAGGTAATGAGACAAAGAACAGCTGCCTCAGACAAGTATTGACTATTAGTAAAAATTAATGTACCATGAAATATATATAGGAACAGTATACTTAAGTATGAACAATTATCCAACTTGTCAGACAGGACACAAACACTTCATCATGGGACATATTAATGCTGCTGTAATTTTACTCTAGGATGTTATTTTCCTAAGAACATAAATTTCCTCTAATGGAAAAATCTGACCAAGCACCCAGGATTTATGGCTTTGAAGTAAAGGGAATCTTACTGGGTTGAGAATAGAATAGACATACAATCTGGCAAGAGATAAAGAAGAGGTGTAGTAGGTGTGGGAGCTTGATGAGTTGGGAGGTGGAGAGGAGGGAATAAATGCTCACTAGGTGTTAGGCTAGATACAATCACAGAAGTTACTTCATTTTGGATATATAATTGTAAGGTTGCTTATATTAGGTTTTAGATTTTGGAGAAGGATTATAACTTCTCATGGTTACAAGACAAAGAGCTCTGGACTTGCTTTAGCTTTTTCCCATTGATTGGCATTTTAGGACAGTAATTTAGGTGAGTTTTTAAAAATCTATTTTGAGCTAAAATTGATTAACACTTTTGGAAGAATGTACAACAAATGGCTTTGCTGATCATAGTAATTCACACAGTGTAATGGTATTAAAATAAGAAGAGCATGAAGACAGGTATTTTGAAGCAAGGAAATGCTCAATTAAATTACAAAAGCAATCCCTCCTACTTGCCCTTCCCATCACTTGGGCCTGAAGAAGGCTCATAGATTCTGTCCCAGTGGGCTGCTATGCTCTTCCCCAGAGGCCTTGAAGCCTTAGATCTTAGAGTCTAGATGACTCACATCAGCAGTTGTGTTGGGAGTTGTCCCTGGCTTTTCCCAACTGTCCCTGGCTTTTCTCAACTTTCTTGCCTTGCTTCCCAAAAGCAAGGCAAGAAAGTAAATCATGTGCTTGCTTAGGGCCTGAGACAACATAGCCTTTGGGGTTTGAGTAGTGCCTATCTCTGGGATGCCAGTTTGAATCAATCAAACAAATTTACTAGGTACTACCTGTGGTCATGGTATTGTATCAGGCACTGAAGTAGGAAATGCAGATGAATGAGACTAGATCCATGTTTTCAAAGTGCTCAGAGTCTAGTGGGGAAAAAAAGCCATACACAAATCATAATATAAGTATAATATACTGAAAGAGAGTCAGAAAGTTTTTTATAGGAGTCGCAAATGGAGAGAAATTATTCCATTTCTAGAGAGGAGATCAAGAAAGTCTTCACTAGAAGCAGCAACATTTAAGAAGGAGCTTGAAGGATGAGCTTCCCACCTTGAAGGAGGTGGGAATGGGGAAGTACTGTGTAGAGAAATATATTCCAGGCTGAAGGACATTCATGAAGTGCCGTGAGTCTCCTCAACACTCCTGCATATCCTTTGAACAACTACTATAGAATCATGGGCCTGACAACTTACCTTAAACATTTCTGTTTTGCCTTGCATACAATACCCTTCTCAATCCTCAATCTCTCAAGTTGTATCCTCTTTTCATTCTGTTTACTTCCCCATATCCTTCCAAATATTCTATCCCTTTATGCTCCGTTAATATGTAATACCATTTTTTTGTTGTTATTTCTAGGCATCTTGCACTT
The DNA here is from genome assembly GCF_040939455.1 of Microcebus murinus. Classification (NCBI taxonomy): domain Eukaryota; kingdom Metazoa; phylum Chordata; class Mammalia; order Primates; family Cheirogaleidae; genus Microcebus; species Microcebus murinus. Next base: position 7,550,949 of record NC_134136.1, read on the forward strand.
AATAGTCTCTGCTCGGAATTCCTCTCCTCTTCCCCTATTCCTTCCCTTCCTACCCTTCCCAGCCTCTCTTTCGTCTTGCTGTCCTCTTCCTACTCAATTTTTCTTGATGCATTCCTTGACTCTCCCCACTCCACATAAAATTAGTTTCTGTCCTCTGTGTTCTCAAAGAATTTTTATCTCCTCTGTGTTTATGACTTTATACAAACATTACTTCTTTATATCTGAGACAGAAGTGGGGAGATAGGTTAGGAGACAATGCTCAGGTGTGAGATGTCAAGAAGAATAGAATTAGAGAAGAGGAAACAGAAATGGAAAGGAGATGTTGGATTCAGGTCCAACTGCAGAAGTGTGCTGTATAGACTTGGAAAATGATTTAGATATAATGACAGGTATGGGAGCAGTAGAGAGCATATAGAGAGAAGAGAGAGGTCAAGGAATTGATAGATAGCTCTGAAAGGAGCATCATGGGTGGTTGGATTCCAGGACAGAGTAGCCTCAGAAATACTGGTGCCAGGAAATTCTTGGGAACAAAGCAAGGTGGGTGAGTAAGAAGCCTAACTGTCAGGTCCAACATGGCTAATAAAGCTAACCAGGGCCCTAGCTGTCACACTGGAAAAGAAGCAAGTGATCAGCAAGCTGTTATAGATGGGGAATCTACAGATTTGGTTAGGGACTGTGATGAAGCAAGGAGATGGTGCTGTTGTAGCAAACAGGTCCACAGAAGATTTTCCAGGCTAGCCCACCTAGCTCTGTCAGGTCTGATTCTTCTCAGTCCAGTTCCAGAAAGTATAATGGATGGCAGAATCAGCAGTAGTACAGAGAGCATATTCTTATTCATAATTCTGCTTGGCTAATTCCATTTTCTGATATCTACCAGGATTTCAAGACCATAGATTAGAAATATGCAGGTATGATGCTTTTAAGTACAAAATCACACGTAAATGAACAACTGCACAAGTTTTAAAAATATTAAGTGTGCGAAAGACATCAAAAAGAGATAACAGTTACACTCCAAAGAATTCTATGTATCTCAAAGGTACAGTATGAATCCATTTCATCTCTCATGGTATGATTTCAGAATTTAAAAAATGTGTGCAAAAGAAGAGGTGATGTCATATAATGGACAGAGTACAACCACCAAGTAGCTGGGTGTCCTCATACAAACTCTTCCCTTCATTGGTTTCATTAGCTATACAATAAGGGAGATGAACTAAATTATATCTAAGGGTTCTTCTACCTCTGAACAATCTGCAATTCATTTAATTTTGTTTTCTCCAACTCTTAAAAATTGAAATTACACGTACAAGGACACATTGACATACATGAAGGAGTTCTGATTTAAGTTTTGTGTGATACTGAGATTAGCTTAAGATATACACTTGAGAAACTCTTTACTCCCTTCCACCTCATGTCCCTTCCTTTATGCCTCTGATTTTTATACATGCATACCCCAGTCCTGTCAGAGGCAGCAAGTACAATGCTGTTGCTGGTGACAGAGCACTGTATGTTCCACTTGCCTTCATTTGGCCACCACCCATCTAAGAGGGGCCCTCTTTGCCATCAGGTTCCTGGGCAGAAACAATAGTAGCTGCATTTTTGTCCTAGCTCAGCAGCTCAATATTTGGGTCTCCCTTCACTCTCTTTTCTCCCTTCCCCTTCCATTCTTATCTGCACCATCTTTGTGACATCACTCTAAAGAGACTTGCAAGGACAGCAGGTGCATAAGACCATAAATCAATGTGACAGTATGTGAAAATGCATTGTCTATGTTAAAGCACTATACAAATGCTAGAAAACAGAATATTCATTAAGACCTGAATTAGGGGTAGAAAGAATAAGCAGAGGCACTAATGGGCTCGAGTCAGAAATAGCCAGCCTCTCCACTAGTCGTAACTTTTAAACTTTAATTAAGACTTATAGGTAGCTCAACTTCACTGGCACATCCCAAAGCCCCTTTGCGTTTGTAAGAGAATTTTACTCTCAGGAATTTTGCCTGCTTTCTTTCTCAAGTCCAAAGAAAGAGTGGCAGAGGAGTCTAATCACTGTTTGTCAGGTAAAGGATGGGGTATTTCTTTCCAAAGAGTCACTTTCTTCTTGACTCTAGACCCATATTGGCAGTATAATGACATATTAAGCACAGAGAGACCAACCTAGAACACCTGTTGATGGGTGCAAGATGGTGAGTGCTTGGAAGGACTACGCCACTGTAGTTTTGTCCTTTATAAGAATGGGTTTATACAAGGACTGTGTCCTAATCGCAGAGTGCTTTTGTTGCCAGGCAGCACCAAGTTACATTTAATGCTTGAATGTGGTAACTTGAGGCTGAATTATCCTTTAACTTTCTCCATATGGTTTCTAATCTCTTTTCTTATTACTAATCTATTCTGTTAATTGCATTTTAGAGAATGTTATTAAATTCTTTTCAGAAATATAATCACCGAACCACAGGGCTGGAAGGATCTCGGAAGACAGTTTAATCCCAAACTCCCCATTTTACAAACGGGGTAACCAAAGTCTCAAAAGTGGAAACTACTTGCCAGTGTTGTACAGTAAGTTGGTAACACATATACACAAACTTGGATGTGTGTTACCTTCTAGTCCAGAAATATCCCCGTGGTACCAAGTTACTTACCAGGTGGAATATAAAGTATAAATAAAAATAACCACTGATCACAGAGCTACTGACTTTCTGTTTATCTTTATTGGAGGAAATGTGTCACAACTAAGAAAGCTGCCCTTGCTTATCCCAAGGTGAGAAGTGGAAGGAGGTGGGGATAAAGGCCAAATCTATCTGGGAAGTAGGCACTGTTCTTCCAGCTTCTGGATTCTAGAGTTCTGTGACGGCACCCTGAGGCATACCAGTCCAAGAACCATATTTTCCCCTTAGGCACACACACAAGCACACACACGTTGTGTACACTAAGAAAAAAAATCATGGTGCCTTTCTTTTTCCACTGTGGAAACAGGATGCTGCACGAAGGACCAGAAGTTGGAAGATGAGCAGAGTTGAGAATTCATTTGATCTAAAAGTGCTCAAATAAATTCAACTATTTCATAATGCCCAATTAATACACCATTTGAATTTTTTGGGGAGGAGTGGAGGGACCAAGGATGCCATAACAAGTAAAGTTTTTACAAAAGTCCCCAGTGATCATATTAGTTTTATTTTATAGTGTTTTACTCATTCTTACTTCATTCTAACCCCCAGAGCAGGAAATAAGACTATAAAGAAATAAACATCAAATTAATTACCATATTTATTTAGAACCCCTAAAGAATTACAGACTCATCTGCTCAGTTCCCAATAGATCAACTATTTTTAGGTAAGTAGATGAGAATCACCTATAAATGGTTCCAAGTAAATTGAAGACAACACATAACGAAATACAAAACATCCCATCAGCAAAAGTGATACTACTAGCCTGGTCCAGGAATCAATCTTGGTCCGACTGTAGTTTTCCCATGAGGTGCTGAGCTAGCTCTTACAGGTAACTGGAGACCTCAGTTTTACCATTCACAAAATCCCCGGACTTCCTAGCATGTGTACTTGAAATAAGTGTACCCTTCCTATATTCTAGCGAAAAAGACTGATGATCTGTGGATCTGGGACTTCGTTGAGCACTCTACTTCTTTACATCTTTTGGATATGTGGATATGTAGTGGATAAATCCACTATTTATCTCTTGGATAAATAGCTTGCTGGAAAGCTGGGACTGTCACATGGGTGTGAATGTATGTTAAGTTTTCCCACATTTATTAAATACCTGTTTTATATGTCAGACAATACCATGAGGAAAACAGAAGTGAGAAACACAAGCTCTAAACTCAAGGCACTTATAGTCTTGGAGAGGTAGAAATGTAATTGGCAAAGCAAGTATCTGTCAGTGGGACGAGTCTTAGATTGGCTCAAACATTTATTTACATATTTGGATTTCACTTTCAAATTTTTCTCCTAGCCTTATCAATCCCCGGGATAGGTTTTTTCAGATATTGGCCCAACTTGGATTTCTTTCATCAAGGAAAAAAATCCCTTTGGTTTAAAAATGCCCAGGTTATAGAGAAAAATGAATCCATCTCTGACCTCTCCATGAAGACAAATGCATCTTTCCACTTGACTCTAGATTTGCTTTCACTGAGTACACAGCTGCTTGGCAATCCATATCGAGTGGTAAGACTACTTTTTCAGATCCCACCCCATTCTCGCCACACTCCTTTGGCAGATATGCTTATAGTGGAGCCCAGCAATTACTCTCAAACTGATAGGCTGGTAGATGCCCGGACCTTTTCACAGCCAGAAGACCTGTCATGGCCAAGGGTCAAAGGACCAAGGTATCCTCCACTAGTAAGTGGACTCCACTGGGGTATCTCTTTATTACCTACTTATATGTGGAGGAAAATACTTTAAGATGAGTTTGGCCATTTGCAAAATACTTTGCTATAGAATTTTTATTCAACACAGGAAAGGAAAATTTCAATAACCTCACAAAAGCACCCAGGAACACTATAACATACATTTATGATGCTGTGTCTTCTCCACCTCCATTAGAAGCATTTTCCTTACATTCCTTTAAATTTCTACATGGAACCAGGAATGGGCTGTCCAGGCATAAGGGAAAGAATAGAGGTACAAGATGAGGAGGGATACATCAGAAAAAAGAGGGGTTGGGCCAAAGAACAGGTATGTTGCCAGTCTAGTTAGAGTTCTATAATGGCCTAGCAATCACCTATCTCTATCATCTCTCTATTCTGACCCCCCACAAATCATTAATGTCACCCATACCCAAGGCAGTAAAAAAGCCCTCAAAGCACCGCAGTCTGCAATAGCTCCTCTAGGTATCTTCTCCAGCACTCAGTTCAAGCCAATGCTGGCTGATGCCCAAAGCCATACAGATGGCATTCTAGGGCCCTGTGCTCATTAAAGTCTGCACAGGAAACACCCATTGGATGTGCAATTCCAAAGCCCACATTCGTTGAACAGCAACAGTCGGTTCTGTGGGACTCTTCCCAATTCTAGTAGCCAAATCCAGAGTAGGGAACAACTTCTAGGGGCCAAGCTTCTAGAAGTTCACCTACTGATGGGAAAAACAAGTCCCGAAAAAGGGCAAAGAAAGTGCTTTCTTTCCTAGTGATCTTGACTTTCTCAGGTTTCTTTGCTGTCTTCTCATCTACTGGTAGGGCCAACTGTTAAAACGACTGTTTTCTGCTTTACCATTTCTGTGCCGGGATCTGGGCTCACTTGCAACATCTAACCTCCAATATGGTAGCCACTAGTCATGTGTAGCTATTTAAATTTAAATATAAATTAATTAACATTAAAACTTCAGTTCCTCATACTAGAAAAATTTCAAGTGGTCAGTAATCACATGTGACTAGTGGTTACTACATTGGACAGAGCTGATACAGAACATTTTCATTTTCACAGAAAATTCTACTAGACAGCACTGTTATTCTTACTCCTAATTATCTAGTCACCTTCTCTATTTTTGAGGGCTGGCCTAGCATTTTATTTATTTCATCGGTCTCAAGTGTGGAGGGTTGATGTCATCATATTCCTCAATTCCTTAGTGAGCCAAGAAAAACTTCTCTCTTGCCATTACTCATTTATTGTTGTTTATTTCTATACTCTTCCATAGGTAACCATTCTAATGTGGTAAATGTGTATTTTGTTCATGTAAAAGGTGTATTATTTTATATGTGTATATTTTAAAATTTTATGTCAATGGTATGCTATATATCTCATTCTTTTCATTTTTATTACTAACCATGTTTTTAAGACTCATTCATATTTCGATGTGCATATCTGATTTGTTGTTTGTATCTGTTGCATAATGCTCTATGGTTGTGGTCCCCAGCCCCTGGGGTCACAGCCCGGTACCGATCCATGTCCCGTTAGGAACTGGGCGGTGCATTACTGTGCTTCATTCCCTGCCAACCCCATCTGTGGAAAAATTGTCTTCCCTGAAACACGAAACTTAGGAACCACAGAAACGGAGGTGGTGGGCACAGCAGGAGGCGAGCCAGCAAAATTTCATCTGTATGTACAGCCTCTGGGCTCCCTGTCACTGGCATTACCGCCTTAGCTGCACCACCCCCCCCTTGGAAAAATCGTCTTCCATGAAACCGGCCCCTGGTGCCAAAAACGTGGAGGACCACTGCTCTATGGTATGCACCCACCACATTTTACCTATTTTCTTTCATTATGATAGACACACAGGATACCTGGCCCAGCACTTTACAGAATTCTTTCTTGGAGTTCCTGGCACCACAGAAAATCTTCAAAGAAAATCATAACCAAAAGTATTCATTATTTGGGTGTGTGAGCTCACTTTTAATTGTGGGTATCTTAACTCCCTGGAATATAGACTCTTGTCCTATCCTTCAGTATTCTTACCCATATTTCCCTTTGCCTGTCATTGATCATTGTCCATTTTTTTGCTTGGCTCTGGTCTTATATGAGGTTTCTTCCTTATTCTTAATTTCAAATAATGATTTTCCATTGGTCTTTGGCTTTGATTACCTGGACTTAGGTTATTATCTCATAAAGTCCCTTATCTCTTTTATTTATTTCTGACTTTTCCTAGATCTTCTTTTCTTTGCTTTGCTGCCATTCAAGATTCAGTGTGATGGGAAGTTTCCTGGCTAAAGTTTTCTCTGAGCAGTGGGGGTTAGGAACCTAATGGAGACAGGGTTGCTATACTGACAGCCAGAGACATCCAGGGCCTGATGGGAGGTTTCATGTTCTCTGTTAGCTTGACACACCAGGGAAATAACCTTTTAATCCAGTGCAGCATATTTCATTTATTGTAGTGTTATCTAGTTTGAAGATGTTATGAAAAACATCCCCAGAGAGATTAAAGATGGCAAAAACATCCCGAGTTTGAACTTAATTCAACTACTCCAGAAGGCTAAAACAACGGAAGATGACCTTTTAGGCACTTCATATGCCAGGCCCTGTTAGGCCAGATAATGTCATGCCAAATTAGAATGTTTGCCTCCTGGGGGAGAGGAGGATAGGTGGGAAGGAGGGGTTGTGGGTATGTGTTTTAATTAAAATCATCTGTTAGTGCTAATGATCTAACATTAAAAAGTTAATAATCTACAGAGATACAAAGAAGGACCTGAACAGGGCACACATGTCATTAAGATGGCAGAAGCAAAATGAATCTATATTCTAATCAACTTTGGTAAGTGGTATAGACAAATTGGAACTAATTTAGAGGAAAAAGTCCAGAAAGAGGACTCAAAACTGATGTTTAGCTCAGGGGAGAAAATTCAAGAAATGTGCTTTGTGTTTTTAGATACTTGAAGAGCTATCACAAAAGAGTGAAACAAAACTTGTTTAGTTAGACCCTTGAGGGAGGAAGACTGTAGCTCAACAAATAGATCAACAGAAATGTCCAAAGATGAAATGGGTGCTAGGGGAGGGGCATAGGGAAAAAAGTGAGCTCCCTGTCACTGGAAATACTCAAGCAGAGGCTGAGCAAAAATTTGGCAACATCAAAGAACAGATTTAAATATTGGATGGAGAAGCTGGACTATATGACTTTAACTTTATGTGACAACAGGAGAATCAGTTGCATAAATCTAAAACCAATTCAGTGGGCTTTTAAAAAGACATGAAAGAAAATACAGCAAAGCTAATAAAATTGAGTCCTACTGAAGCTACTCAGCCATGTGTGTGAGAAAGAGAATAAGAGAAGATATTCTCACACTCTGACATCAAGTACAACCTCGGATATGGGCTCACAGCAAAAGCAGCATGGCCTTCCCATGAACTCAAGCCAGGTTGGGGCACATTTTTATAAAGGACAGAGAGATTCTGTCAGGAACAAGGAGCTTTGGGCACTGGAGGAATGCTGTAGGTTTGTAAAAATCTTGAAGAACCAATCTATAGTTTTTTCTCTGCCAAAGTAATGACAGTGTTTCCAAAGCAATTAAGATACATATAAATTGGCCTAGGTACACGAGGGTTCATGCTTTTAGCATCTTGGCACCATCTCTCCCCATGTAAAAAAAGTGTTTTCTCTAGGAAGGCTCTGTCACATTTCTCCAGGGCTCTGTACAGAGTTTGAAAGCTGGATGAAATGACACTCCACTTGGCTGGATTTTATTGCCTGCTGTACTCTTCAATTTCCCTTCTAGCCCAGACTCAATTACAATCAAGGTTTGCAGAAGGCAAACAACATGCAGTGAACTTGCCACAGTGCCAATTAAGTGCAAACATACCCTGAAAATTAAAATGAAAATCAAATGCCAACACTATGAAAAGAAACTAAAAGCTCCCACAGAAACCATGAAGAAATAAAGGCAGAGGGAATAAAGAAAGAACCTGCTCTTAGCCTAGCAATGCAGCCCCAGTCCTGTTATATAACATTCTATCATCTCCCACATCTGCAGAGTCTACACCTTTATCAAATTGTTTATGTTTTAGCACATTTATAATCAAGATGTTTGAGAAGGTTGGTTTTATAAATATTATTTAACGGCAATGGCTGCTCTAGGTTTCCAAGACAACAAATGTGCTTTGCCCCAGTCACCCAGCAAATCCTGACTGTTGACAATCTTCAGGTCTTGAACCTGTGTGTTGACAGGACAGAGGTACTTTGTAGCCTAGGGAATGGCCCCAGTATGAACGTGATGGTGGTCGTCTAGTATTAGAATTGGTTGATTTGAAATTCTTGATTACATAGCCCTATAAATCTGGGCTGTGAAATCAAAAATCCCAAATCAGTATTAGGGCTATAGTTCAAAAGTAGCTACCTGTTACTATTATATGTCCCTTCAGTGTCTAGTTCAGGGCTTAGTAAATATCTATTTAGTTTCTTTTTCTCCCTTTTTTTCTCTGTAGCCATTTCAGTTCCAAAGGTAGGTGGTACAAGATATAATAATAATAGTGATAATTATAATAATAGCTAATACTTATGTAGTATTGTCTTCTTTTGGAGCTAGGAAGAAGTGGGGGTGGGGAGAAAAAGAAGTTAACCAGTATTGAATGAAGTCTGTAGGCTGGTTTTTAGTCTCATTTCTGCCACTTAGTAGCTATGTGATGCTGGGGAAATCATTTAAACTCTCCAAGCTCCAGTTTCCTCAAATAAAAATAATAGTTACCGCATAGGGTTACTGTGACTCACGGTAACCCTATAAGATAAATATTATTATTATTTTTTGAGACAAGATCTCACTCTGTCACTCAGGCTGGAGTGCAGTGGTGTCATCATAGCTCACTGCAACCTCAAACTCCTGGGCTCAAGCGATCCTCCTGCCTCAGCCTCTTGAGTAGCTAGGACCACAGGTGTGCACTACCACACCTGGGTAATTTTCTAAAAAAAAATTTGCTATAGCAATGGGGTCTTGCTATGTTGCCCAGGCCCAGGCTGTTCTCAAACTCCTGATCTAAAGCAATCCTCCCACCTCAGCCTCCCAAAGTGCTTGGATTACAGGTGTGAGCCATTGCACCCAGCCCTTAGGTAACTATTAGTTTTATACATTTGTAAAGCAGTACAGCACCTGGCCCATAGTGGGGCTTCAAAATTTGTAGTTCTCATCTTCTTCTCCTTCCTCATTCTCAGAGAACTGTTTTAAAAATTCCAGATAGGACAGTCTTACATTGGGAGCTGGAATCCCCAGGATCTTAGTATAATTTAAGGAGGTGGACACAGAAACCAGTTTTCAAAGCAACTAAATAGGGTAGTAAAGGAAAGCTACCTAAATGGGGCAATTTAGTCCTTCCTTCATCTTTCTTGTTGATCTCTAAGACATTTTGTGGTGCCCAAAGTAACAAGAATGGTAAAGTTCCTACAGCCTATCTGGTGCCTGCAAAGTATTTGCTGAATGTGTGTGTGTGTGTGTGTGTGTGTGTGTGTGTGTGTGTGTGTGTGTGTGAGGTGGGGGCTATGGAACATGGCAGGACATGATTTACAATAAATTGAAAAACCTTGCCCTCTGCCATGCAGTTGAACTCCCCCATGGCTACCGCCTGGATGGTTTTACATGGCCTGGGCATAATCCTGTGTTTTATCTCTCCATCTTCTAGCTCCTTCCTACCATGGCTATCCTGGAAGATCACACCTTGCCTTTCTCCCACATCCTGACAAGCTTATGCTATCAAATCTCAAAATATCCCAAGGTATAATCCAGAATCCATTTAGGTTTTTAGGTGGAAAGGGAGGAGTGAGGAGAACAGAACCAATAGTTTCTTCCCCAGAAAGCTAATGACAAAAGTCTCTGCTACCTTTACTCTCTAGCCTTTCCCTGGGAAAAGAAAAAACCCCCAACTTCCATGATCTGCTTCATTTAGTCCTTTTTACTCAATCACATCTTCAATTTTGGTTATTACCCCACCTAGCTATGCAACAACGAGAACTCAAACTTTGATGTGATATCCCTAGAGTCATCTGTTCCTTGCAGGCATGAAGTTGACATGATCTTCGGAAAAAAAGATATTAGTCATTAGAGCTTTCCCAAAGTCCTCAACTTCTTCTTCTTCTTTTTAGACAGGGTCTCTCTCTGTTGCCCGAGGTAGAATACAGTGGTGTCACCATAGTTCACTATAGCTTCCAACTCCTAAGTTCAAGTGATCTTCCTGCCTTAGGCTCCCCAGTAGCTGGGACTACAGGTGCATGCCACTGTGTCCAGCTACTTTTTAAATTTTTTGTAGAGCCAGGATCTCACTATTGCCACTATTGTCTCTAACTCCTGGGCTCAAGCTATCCTCCCACCTTGGCCTCCCAAAGTGCTAGGATTACAAGCATGAACCACTGTGCTTGGCCAAAGTCCTCAAGTTCTTACCTCTTCAGGTATCCCCTCCCCTTATGTCTTTCAAATGCTTATCCAATTTCTTATTCATATTTTTTAAAAGGTTCCTATTTCTTAAAATCTGTACCCCCATAATATGCCAAAAGAAAAAAAAATGGAAAAAAAAGAAACTAGGTATTTAAAAAAATAAATAAATAAAAATAAAAATAAAAGGCTCCTATTTCTTGGGAGGATAGCTGGAGGGTGTGTGTAGGGGGGAGAGGGAATCAAGCTACAATTATAATTTTTAGCCAGAAAAAATTAAATCAGATGGTGATGAAATCCCAGGAGAAAACATAGATTAAAGTCTGCACTTTCTAAATCTGTTACTCAACTAAACACAGCTGTTAAAGATAATGTCTTTGCTGTGCATGTACATCTATAATAATGCTGCCATTAGCATTCAAATATAATGCTGGTAACTCTCCCCATTCCTAAGATATGCACTCAAAAAAACTTTCTTGATGAGTTGGGGGAAGGGGATTCTACACTTATCCATCCACAAACTCACCTGGTTACACTTTATGTCCCCAGTATGGGAAGGGAAGGAGACTAACATTTATTGACTGATACTGTACTAAGCACTTTAATATATTTATTACTTTAATTCAAACAATAGGTTATGAGATAGTTATTATTATCTCCTTTAATAGATAAGAAAATGGAGGCTCAGCAAAAGTTAGGTAACTCTTTCAGGCTCACCTAGCTAGCAGGAGAGGAATCAGGATTCAAACTCAGCACTGAGTTACAACAAAGCTTACGGTCCTGCCACTCAATGGCAGGCTTCTGAGGTGACTGAGCTCAGGGCCAGGGTTCAGTCTTCAGTGGGGCCACAGAAGTGGACTGACTCACCCCAAGACTATTAGGGCAAACTTCAATTTATTAACATGCTGCTCTAAACAATGAAGTTGAATTCTTTACATATAAAAATTCCTTGATAGAAAAGTAGTAAGAAAAGGAGAGAAGAGTTTACAATAAGTTCTGAACCTGAACAGTATCTATAATTAAGAGTTAGCATTTATTTAAGGTATTTTTGTCAGGTCATACTTACCAAAAGAAATATAATAATGTCTTGTCCATGAAAATATTTTTGCACAGCTAAGACATTAATATTTATTATTTTTCCAATGTGACTTCTAATTAAAGTTAAGGAATTAATAGGTTAATATGGATTATATATCACTTTACAGTTTAATAAAACTATCACATCCATCCTGCCACTTGAAAATTACAACACTGTGGGATAGGAAAAAAGCAACTGTCATCTCAATTTACAGATGAGAAAACTAAGGACCTGGGAAGTAATAATAACAAGTCATTGAGATGGGGCTGGGTGAACTCTGACTGCCATGAGTGGTATCCTCTCTTCAGCACAGTTTTAAGAGGTTGAGTGACATGATCAAAGTGGCACTTTAGGAAGTTTGGTCAACTGAGGATGAATCAGAACTATAGACAATAAGAATGCTGGACTAGGACTCAGGGACTCTGTATTCAAGTTACTACTTTATTACCTTATTAGTGTGTGACCCTACAAAATGAAGATAATAATTCCCACCACTTCTACTTAAAAGGGCTGTTGGGGGCTCAGATAAAAGAAATAAGATATGTAAGAGTGTCCAATATGTCATCAGCCACTTTGAAAGAAATCAGACCTTTGGTAACTAGAGGACTTACAGTCAGTTTTTAATAAATATTCTGTGGATCATCCCTTTTGTTGTCATTTATAATACATAAGTATATTGTCATATCAATCTAAAACATTCTTTGTGAAGAAATGAGAAAACAGCTCACCTTAAAATACACTCTGTAGCTCTTGAATACTTTAGGTAGGTGCTTTGTTTGAATTAGTTGAGAATTAGTGGTATTGCTGACTCTTCCCTTATTACCTAGTCCATTTCATCTGAACTCTAGGAATCACTAGGGTCCAAAGGAAGCAGCCTCATTTAAAGGACAAGATACTAGTAACAAGGCAGGAATAGTGGGGTTATGAGTCAAAGGAAAGAGAGGTATAGCAAAATGCCTTCTATCATCTGCCATTATGGCATGAGGGATAAAGAAAAAAAAATCTCCACAATTACATTTTGACCTTTTCCTGGTGCTAGAGACAGCTTAATTAACTCTTATTATATATCAGGATAAAAATTTCATTATATACCTAGATCAAATGAGTCCACTGTTAGGCCAGCTTATGAACTATGTATAAGATTTTTAGAATGAGAAAGGAGACTATTATCCTGACCCAAGTTGTTTTTATTCCCCTCTTCCTGTCCCATCCTTTACTGGCCCATTTTCATTTTTGCTCCAACTATTTTCTAATTTTCTTGTCTCAACCAGTTCTGTGCTATCATTCATCTCTTCTGCTCACAAAATGTTCCAACATATTTACAACAGTTCTGAAATAATTGTACCATATTCAGATAGGGCATTCTCATCTCCGCCTTACCCTACAATGTTTAAATTGGTGGTTTTTGCCAGGATGCTAGGCCTCTGAAAAGGTGAAAGCCAGTATTATTATAAAAACAGCACCCTAAATATGATGAAGTAATTAAAGATCTGGAACCCCTATTGAGACTATCTAATAAAAGGCACCTTGCTGTTTGCAAACACATCACAGAATCAGTTTAGAGCCTGTCATTTTGCTAATACCTTGCTCACTACTTGGAATATGAATAAGTGAAACTTAAGGAGCTAGAGTTTTCCAGTCAATGGGTATGGAAAGCTGAACATTTTTTAGGCGGACTAACATGACAAAGTTTGCTGCTACTTCTTACCCCTGCTCCCAGCCCCAATACACTAGAGTTCTGTCTTGTTACCTCAGGGTGGCAGCTCCAGCTGCTTACATTAACTAAAATCTCTGCAGTCACCCAAACAGTTGTCACTGAGAAGCTATGGAATGATGAGGCAATACTGTGATTTGATTCCATTTTGATAAAAGAGGCCACAGTAGGCTCAACATTGTATTACCTGCTAAATTACTGTGGAGAATAATGTGGCACCTTAGAGCCAATGATCTCCAACCACTTAATTGTAGCTAGTGATTTCTTTGGTATTTTCTGAATGATTTATTTATATTGAAAAACACATTTTACTTTTATTTACTTATTTATGGAACCATAAAAGTGATCAATGGCAAGGGGGCAGATGTAGACAGAATTTTACCTGAAAAAGGCATGGTAGCTTTTGTACTTCTGTAGATCAAATGTTGGCTCTGTTGAACAGAGAAGGAAACCTATCCAAGAAGAAGAGAAATTTCTCCAAAAATGTAAGCATGTCAACATTTCTCCACGTATTGCAGATGATGCACTGGTATGCATGAATAGGCAGCACAGTGTTTGTAGGTGAATGGCAATAAACATCTCCCCCTGTCAACGCCTCCCATATGGTAACTTTCATTTTTTCCTGAGCTGTTCCAAAGTGAAAGTACACCATAGTCAAGGCCCATGGGGAAATATAGAGATGTAGACTTTGAACCAGTTAAATTGGAGTCTTATCACCCTTAGGAGTGGGCTCACTTTATTCCTACACAGTAGGATTACCTCATATCCCAAAGAGTAAGTCAACTTTTTGAGGTTAAAAATACAGTATTTCCGTAGGACAATACATGAGATTTACTAGCTGCTGCTCACTTCTCCAACTTAAGCTCAACCCAATTGTAGGCAGTCAAGTAAACTAAAACCCAGGCTGCTATTTAAGCAGCTGCTGATGGAGCTGGGTTAAATTCTACATATTAGTAACTATTTAAACAGCAAGCTGGGGGAACTGTTTGCATTTACATGAATGCAAGTTTATGTCCTAACACTAAGCTGACCTATCCCCTCATGATGTCTAATGATAAGAATATTAACATTTATCAGTTTCCTACTGTGTGCTATAAACTTTATATTGATTTGCATTTAACCCTTACAAAAACCCTGTGAATAGGTGGGGATTAGCATTACTATTTTATAAATGAGAAAACTAAAGCTTCTCAGAGAGTTTAAGTAATTTGCTCAAAGTCACACAGCCTTACCATCATTCTTGGCAATATGTTGGTCACATAGCAATTTTTGACCCTTTTTAATCTTTAATTTTTTAAAAAACTGATACAGTTATACATACTTTTTAGGATATATGTGATATTTTGATACATGTATAAAATGTATAATGATCAAATCAGGGTAATTGGGGTATCCATTACCACAAACATTTAACTTTTCTTTGCATTTGGAATATTCCACTTCTTCTCTTCTACCCACTTTGAAATATACAACAAATTATTGCTAACTATTAATATAATTTCCCTACTGTATTATCGAATCACTTATAGACTATAGACATTTTAAGGAAGGGAAGAGATGCGTGTGTGTGTATGTGTGTGTGAAAGTAATCAGCACTTTCCCGAGTAACTAAGAACAAATTGCTACTCAATATTTTTCTCTTATTTCCCATGTAATTTCCCCTTTGTTTATAGTCCTTTTGTGCTGGTGTTTTGTTCAGTTTGTCTTTGGTACTTCCTTACTTTCTTTTCTTAGACAATAGAGGCCTTCATTTTAACCTAGTCACACTAATACAAATGCTGGCTGGGTCCTCTAGCTCTGGGAAAGCCTGGAGAAGAAAGATTCTTGCACATTCTTGCTGCTTGGAAATAGGTCAGATGCAGAAGCCATTCGCTGATTCAACTCTGGGAACCTATTACATTTTAAGCCTATAAGCTAACCATTTAATGTTAAAAATTCATTTCCAACAGATAGACATGTTTTTCACTAAAATTACCTATGATGCCAGAGTTCTGACTGATTAAATAAGAAATAATTTGACCTTCTGACCCCCCCCCCAATGTTCTTATTGTTCTCTTTTCTTTGGCCATATCTTGTTTTCTTTTTTTTTTTTTTTACCACTGAAATTACTTTTATTACATATATCATGTTTTCTTTTTTTTTTATTTCGGCATATTATGGGGGTACAAATTTTAAGGTTTTAAAAAATACCTTTTCCCCTCCTCCCCCCACAAGTCTGAGTTTCCAGCGTGACCATCCCCCAGATGGTGCACATCTCACTAATTATGTATGTATACACCCGCCCCCCTCCCACCTGCCCAATACCCTATTACTGTAGTTCTTATGTGTCCACTTAGGTGCTGCTCAGTTAATACCAATTTGCTGGTGAGTATATGTGGTGCTTGTTTTTCCATTCTTGGGATACTTCACTTATTAGTATGGGTTCCAGCTCTAACCAGGAAAATACAAGATGTGCTATATCACCATTGTTTCTTAGAGCTGAATAGTACTCCATGGTATACATATACCACATTTTATTAATCCACTCTTGGATTGATGGGCACTTGGACTGTTTCCACAGCCTTGCAATTATGAATTGTGCTGCTATAAATATTCGAGTGCAGGTGTCTTTTTTGTAGAGATCTTGTTTTCAATAGTCCTTCTCTATGCCTACCACCACATCCTAAGATGGAAGCTAAAAAATGTGTTTCTGGTAGTGGGTGTCTGTCTCTACTCAAATTTACCCTGCACGTTGCTTTTTAACACAGTATTTTCTCCTCAGTCTCATGGCTCAAGAACTCACAATGAGTCACCATTGCCTGTCATATCAAATCCAGTCTCCTCTGCTAGGCCTTCAAGGCCTTCTGTAACCTGGTCCCACCATATATCAGTAGCCTTATCTAACCCCATGCATAGCACCTGACATGCTCCTTCCATTTCTGAAAAGCTCCTGCCCTTACTCTCCCCCAAAAGGCAAGATCTCTGCCTTCTTCCTCTTCTGCCTCTCTAAATCTGACTCAATGTCCAGCCCACTTGATCTCCATACCACTTGACACCCGATGCTATTTTATCTTAGATTGTTTCATTTATTCTAACAAAAATTTTTTTCTATATTTTCTGGACCCAACCAGAATATGAGCTCCTGGAAGGCAGGCTTTTAGCATTTTACATCTACCACCACACCATGCCCATAAGCACAGAGCTGGGCATGCAACAAGGGACCACTAGATCCTTTGCTGCTCAATTCCCCCAAAATATCTTCTTTGGGGAATTTGGAACATAGATTTATATAGTTTACACTTGGAATGGCTGGGGGAATGTAGATTTGGTTTTCATCTAAGTCTGTTACATTGTACTAATTGCCTTTAACATACTTCCTCTGCCAGAGCCAGTCTGCTTTAATTACTCCTGGGCATTCTTTTGGGAAAATGAAATATAACTACATTCAAGTGATGTAATTGCTATTGGCCTTTGTACCAAAAGCAGATAAAGGTTGGGTTTTTTTTTTCTTTCCTAATATTAACTTTAATCAAAGGGTCCAAATGAGCTCAACTTAAGCAATGCTGGTTCTATAAATAGGCCTGGAATTGTACCACAGGATCTAGTTGGAGGCATGGTTCATGGATGTTATAAAATTTTGTGCTTTTTGACACTTCTTGACTCATCTGATAAAACCATCTTACATTTTCACAGCACTTTATAGGTTATAAAACATTTTTTATATCTGTTATTTTATTTGATGTGTGCAACAAAACTATGAAGCAGGTATTACCTCTCTTTTGAGGAAGGTAAAACAAACTCAGTCAGAGAAGTTAAGAAACCTACCAAAGCCTCAAGGCTAGGAAGTGGTAGAAACAAGACCTGAACCCAGGGTGTAGAGAAGTTGGGCAGGGAAGGGAGGGTACAGTACAGTGAGGGCCCTGGTGACTTAACTGAGCATCAACTGTGAGCTAGGAATTGTCAGGTGATACAGACATGAAGATAGTCCTTGCCCTAAAGGTACATAAATATGTGAGAAATATATGTAAAGTCTGGAGATCTATTAATTAAAAGAAAATTATGTCCAAAATGAGGTCTTCAGACCTGTGTTCCTTCCATTATTCCACACTGCCTCTCATAATTCTGTTGTGAGGGCCCAGCTCCCACTTAACCACCTTCTATCTCTTCTCCCTTTAGCTTTCAGAGGCTAACTTTTAGAATAGTTACAAAGTAATCCTTGATGAAGTTCCACTGCTCTCCAGAGAAAAAGTAAGAGAATACTGGTTGGAAATGAACACTGGGAGAGGTTGCTAGGATCTCCTGCAGAGAGTACTGAATCAGGAGGTTAGTGGTATAAACAAATGAGAGCAGGAGTTTTATATTTTTGTCCATTGCCAAATGTGTAGTTGGTATCACACAACAAACCATAAGAAGTATGTTTGAGCTAGGGAGTTGGAGAAGAGTGGAGGGAGAGAGAGGTGAGAACAAGAGGGAAGCCTTAGGTTTTATGTATGTGAAATTTATACTAACATTCACCCACTTACCAGGGTGTGGTGTAGCTCAGTTTAGTGGAGGCAAATGGATTTTCCATGCTTGCTATTCTTGAGGATAGGGAAAGGACTGACTGACTGACTAAAATTTTGCTGTTTTCACGATGTACATAGGGAACCAACAAAATGACTCAGATAGTAGGCAAGAACTTGAGAGCCCTGAAGCAAATGGTGTTTCCAGAGGATAAATCCAGATATTAAAAAGGATGAGCAGAGGGTGATTTAAGGACTCATACTCTCTCTCAGGAGCTACATTTACTTTAAACTCCTCTGATTTAGAGTGCCAGAGAGAGGCCTCTAGGAGTTGGCAGCTTCTCCTGGGCTAGGCAAAATCCTTATTACCATGACAAAGAGTTCTGAAACTCTTTTAGACTTGCAAGAGGGCCCCCTCTGAGCTCAGGTTTGGAAGTTTGGCAACTAACATTAAATGCTACTTAACACGTTAGAATCTTTTAATAAAATATACTTCATACTCAGAGTTAACCAAACCAGGAGGTAGGAGGTTTAGGGGTTTAGGTCCCTTCCATCATTTCAAGCATCCTAAAGAGTTGGCAGACTAGAAAGCCCTAAGTCCTCACTACTACAGACCATTCCCCCATATAAGTTCTTCTGCATGGGCCCTTATTTCCTACCACATCACATTCCAACATTTCTGCATGGTTTTCAAGACCTGCCCCAGACAAGTCCTGCTGCCCTGGTTATCATGCTTGGTCTCATTACTCTACACGCCATGCTCTTCCTCCCACCCTCTTTATGTGCTTTCACCGCTAGTATGTCTGCAACACATTTCCATCTATATTTTTTTCTTTTCTTTTCAGGCTGGTCAAGTGAAGCAGTGGGAGTGGAGAAGGAACAAAGGAATCTGTAGCTGGTTGTGATCAATTAGTTGTAAACACTTGGACCAACCACTTTCCAACTATATTTCACCTAGTGACATTATACTCATTTGTCACCTCCTCCTTAAAGCCTTTCCTGACTATTAGAGACTTAGCTGATCTCCCTTCTCCTGAAGAGTAAATCTGGTCTGGCCAGGATAAGGCAGGCAGCGTGGTGGAGAATTTAAAATAGTACTACAGAATTAGGAGAACATTTGAATTCAAGTGCCTGGTCTGCCAGTAATTGGACTAAATGACTGGCAAAGTTATCTAAGCTTCAAGCATTTGTTTGTTTTCTACTCTCTTCTTCTTTATTCATTACTTGTCTGCTATACGTTAGTTGTTGATGAATCCTATGTAGATCTTGCCATTGAGGATTTTAGCATCTAATAAATGAGATATGTAGATAAATTATTAGAATAAAAAATAGGAAAAGTGGTTAAATATCAAGAAAGCATCATAGAATGTTCCTTGAGAGGTCAGAGGAAGTTAAAATTAATGCCTCAAAAACATTTGAGCTTGACCTTGTAGCATGAACAAAAATATTGTAAGAATTGAATAATATACAGGAAAGTATTAGAAAAATATAAAATGTGACACAAATGCAAGGGCTAGTATTGACATTTTAACTAGCGTGAAGGGTAGGAGAAGCTGTTCTAAGGAAAGATAAGAAGGGGCAAGGAGTGATTCAATTCCTCAATTCTTTAGGCACAACCTGACAAATACTTTACTTCATAAGAAGCAATGAGTTCCCTTGATAGCAAGGCCTCCATCTAATCTCTGTCCTTTTCTATCAGCACACCAAAGACCCTATATTACATTGTACATGAAGTTTCCAGGGCCTCCTGGAGCAGGGAGCTCAGAAGGAGCCTCAGATAGGGCTCAGTAAGGTCTGACAGCAGAGGACCAATTTGAGAAGAACTATTGACATGGCTCCAAGGTAAAGGGTAACAGAATATACCAACAAGACAAATGAGCCAGTTATAGCTCATATACAGAATGAAGGCAACTGCCTTAGACTCCACTCATGGGTTGGGGGAGGACCACAGCACATATCAGGGTATAAAAGAGAGGAGGAGCCCAACAACAGCTAAATTGCTATTAACATGAGCTCCCTTACCAAAGTTCCATCAGGATGTGTGTTGTCCATCTGTAAGATACATTCCCCACCTCAAGCTGCTCTCCAGTCTACTGGCTGCCATTACCACCTAGGTTCAGAGAATACAGACCATCCCTTGGTAAATGCTTTCAGCAGTTTTAGGTATGAGTATGTGTACCTCCTCAGGGTGTCCCCTCTGTACACAGAAATCATCCTAGTGTACAATGCCAGAACTTCCTTTATATAGTCTTTTTTTTTTCTTTTTTCATCCTTAAAGGGCAAACTTTTTTGAAAAATGATAAGGGCTGGGCTGGGCATCTAGCCCAATATTTAGCTCGAAATGATACTTCAGTAGTACTCAGGTTCATATAAATTTACTTCAATTCAATCCAGACTCAAATTCACTGCTGGCATTAGTTACCATTATCAAAGTATCATTATCCATAGTCTTTCATTGAGACTTGACCAGGACTTACTGGGAAGTACCTGTCTATGTCTGTCCCCAGAAGCTCAATTCTGCACCTTCCTTTGGAGGGTCATATCCTTGCCAAAGTCCATCGTGGTGGTAGAAAAATTTGGCTTGTGTGAAAACCCCAAGAAATATATAGCTACTGATAAGAAAGTATAATGTGAAACTG
Source organism: Microcebus murinus (assembly GCF_040939455.1). Lineage (NCBI taxonomy): Eukaryota > Metazoa > Chordata > Mammalia > Primates > Cheirogaleidae > Microcebus > Microcebus murinus. The sequence continues at coordinate 7,571,640 of NC_134136.1, forward strand.
ATGAGGGACAGAATGGTGCTGGTGACAAAATTATCTTTGATCACAGAGAAAAATAAAATCTTCAGTGGGATTTTTTTTTTTTTTTTTTTTTTACAATCTCCTCATTCACTGATCTGGGGGTTGCCTTGCAAATTTACATTCTTACTATACTCAATCACACCCTGGAACAGCTCTAGCTCTCATTACTCATTTGCAATAATAATAATCCCTCACATTTAATGTACTGCTTTATTATATATAATATATATATATATATATAGTATTTGACACACATGATAATTTCAATACCTATCTGTGAAAGAAAGAGTTAACTCAGCAGGCCTGAGTTGCTCAAATCTTGTAAATTTTCAGAAGGGCTTACTTAAGTGATTGGCCCTTGGCCAGCTCCTGGGAACTGAGGTCTTAGAATATTCCCTATGGTAATAACTGATAAGGCATTGTATATGCTTGAAGCCTTGAACAATGTTGTAACAGCTTGTCTAGATAGCTTGTGCAAAAAATGTGACTTATGGTGAATACCTTCTTTGTTTCTGAGAGATATGGAGTTTGGGTAACTCCAGTCAGTCACTATAGTCACTCCAATAAAAACCCTGGATTTTAAGCTCAAGCAAGCTTCCCAGGCAAAAAACACTTTGCATATATTTCTACAGTTCATTACTTGGGGATTAAGAACAACCTGTGTGATTCTATTGGGAAAGGACTCTTAAAGCTTGTACCTGGTATCTTCCTGTCTGCCTAATGTACATTTTTCCTTTACTGATCCTGCTTTCTATCTTTTTGATATGATAAACTGTAGCCTGATTATAATGACTTCCGAGTCCTATGAGCCCTTCTAGCAAATCATCAAACCTGGGAGTGGTATTGGGGACCACCAGTACAATGTCTTACAATGTTATTATGAAGATTATCACCTCCATTTTATATATAAGGAAACTAAGTTACTGAGTTTCGGAGAGATCAAATGGCTTGAGCTGGTACTAGAACTCAATTCTTTCCAAATCCCATGCTCTTTATACTGTACTAAACTGTTACCTATATAAATTTTGTTGTGGTTAAGGGGTAGATAAAATGGTAACAGAGGTCCCTTTCAGCTCTGACAGTTACTAACTGTATGTTTGAAGCCCATATGAGAAAAAAATGAGGAAGCACAACTAAAAAAATGCAAAGTTTATTCAAGTTATCTCCCCCTTTTCCCCTATGCACACTTCACTTCTGTATTAGGGTGTCCACTGCTCTAATGACACTCTACAAAAAATGTATGGGCAAGGAAAATTACACTTTAAAGAATGACTAGTTCTACCATATATGTCTTCCCTCAGGCATCCTGCCTAGTCCTTGGCAAATAAAAATGGTACACGTGAATTTGGGAAAGAACCTAGTTGGGTTTGTCTAGTGTCATTATTAGGGTAAGAATGAAAGGGAAAATTTATAGCCTTCTCTGACCTGACCTTGCTAACATAACCTTACTTTGCTCTAAACTCCCAAAAGGCTGGCTTTGTCACTCAACACTCCCCATACATCTGTGTAGTCTGTCTCACTAACTAAGCTATATGTTCTGAGAATGGTGAGGAAAGAGATTGTGCTTAAATAGGGTGATAGACAAAACTTACAAAATAAATCCCCTTTCATGAAATTTGATATTGATATAATATATGTTTTATATTTTAAACTGAACACTAATGCCAATAAATGAATTCGTCTACAGCCTTGCTTTTATCTCCAACATTAAAATCTCATTGGGTGAGTTTAAAGCCCTGAGCTGAGCTTTTTCTTGTTGTTATGCTGGGCAAAATTTTCCATTGAGCAGGGGAAGTGGGCAAATACCCATTTGTGTAGCAATTAATCTTATTTTTTGGCAATGGCTTCCTAGAGGATCTTTTTGCTCAGAGTTTGGAATCAGCAAGTCCAGTTTCACTACAGTGTGTGGGGGTTTTCACAGATTTATATCACTCAGGAAAGAAGCTTATTTGTCTATGCAGAGAATGTTGGGTTGCTTGTACAGTGGGTTGGGGGGATAGAATTTATCTTTTCAAGAGATAGAAAAAAACCCTGATAAAGTCTTAAAAGGAGAGATAAACACACCAAGATTGGTTTGGTTTTTTAACCATACATGGAAGGGAATATCTAGAGAGAAAGGAAGAAGAGGCAGCTCAATTATAGAGGTATTTTCAGGCACACACTAGCAAACTAGCAAACACACAGTATGTCACATCAGTTCATAAAACTGGGCTCTGCAAGCAAAAAGGCAGACCATTTGCTTTTACTATGAAGTTCCAGTTTTGTGTTTTTTTTGAGACAGAGTCTCACTCTGTTGCCCGGGCTAGAGTGCCATGGCATCAGCCTAGCTCACAGCAACCTCAAACTCCCGGGCTCAAGCCATCCTCCTGCCTCAGCCTTCCTAGTAGCTGGGACTACAGGCATGTGCCACCATGCCTAGCTATTTTTTTTCTATATATTTTTAGTTGGTCAATTAATTTCTTTCTATTTTTAGTAGAGATGGAGGTCTTGCTCTTGCTCAGGCTGGTCTCAAACTCCTGACGCTGAGCGATGCTCCCGCCTTAGCTTCCCAGAGTGCTAGGATTACAGGCCTGAGCCACCACGCCCGGCCTGAAGTTCCAGTTTTGAGGAACTATTACTATTTTGAACCCAGCACATGCCCCCATACACAACCACAGACACCTAACCACATGGCCATACAACATTCCTAAACTAAGAACACTCTTTAATCTAGCCTCCATTTACAAACTCAAAAAGCACACATTTACTATAGGATTCTGACAAGAGGAGGGGAAATATGCAGAATTTAGGGCAAAACAGAAGTAGATAATTGACAATAAGGTTGTTCACACACACACACACACACACACACACACATCACATCACATCACATCACTGTCCCTCCCATGCTCTACATTGCATCAGTTGTTTTCAGTTAGGCTAAACCCCCTGCACTGGAGGAAGATAAAGATTGAAGCCATGGGCATTACAGAGTTCCTTCTATACTTGCCCAATACCTACTTTGGCTGCTGTTAAGATTCACTAAATGTAACCAGTACTAAAGCAAGACCTACTTAGCTAATTTGAGTTATTGCTTTTGGTCTGGGTCTCAGTTTCCCCAAATATAAAAGGAAGGGACAGAACTGGACCTTCCAGCTAATATCCTATGGTTATTTGACACTATTACAAATCATTGCATATGTCACATGACAGATGTCAGGGATGTGTTCAAGACTTACTTCTTTATTTTTTTTATTTTTTTTTTTTTTGAGACAGAGTCTCGCTTAACAGTTGCCCAGGCTAGAATGAGTGCCATGGCATCAGCCTAGCTCACAGCAACCTCAAACTCCTGGGCTCAAGCGATCCTTCTGCCTCAGCCTCCCAAGTGGCTGGGACTACAGGCATGCGCCACCATGCCCAGCTAATTTTTTCTATATATATTAGTTGGCCAATTAATTTCTTTCTATTTATAGTAGAGACGGGGTCTCACTCTTGCTCAGGCTGGTTTCGAACTCCTGACCTCGAGCAATCCGCCCGCCTCGGCCTCCCAGAGAGCTAGGATTACAGGCGTGAGCCACCGCGCCCGGCCTAAGACTTACTTCTTACATACAGGCCCACACATACACATGGGGCTTTTCTTTTTGACTCAGACAGGCAGGAGAGCTTAGAAGGCCAAGGCTTTCTAAATACAGATAAATAAGCCGAAAAGATTATAATGAGTAGTTGCTCTTTTCCCTGGCTTGCCTCTTTTAGAGAGAGAGGAGTGCTAAGCTACAATGGCAAGGTCTAAAAGAATCTGGCCACAGTCATGGTGACAGTGATTTGAGGACTATTTGTTTCTCCATTGCTGGGAAGAGAGAGAAAACTCCTCCTAAGCAGCCAAACTTTCTTTTGAGCTTTGGCCCAGAGCAACTACAGATGATTTCTAAGCTAAAGCCACCTCTAGAGCTGGAGTTTGCTGGACCCTGGCATACACCAAAGGAAGAGAATAACCTAGGTCCAGAACACCAGAGTCAATCATGAATACCAACTGGAATCCAAAATAGTATTATCTACCGAATGTGCCAATATTTACTTGGTAAGCTGAAATAATGTGGATTTTGTGAGGGTGAGGAATTACCATACAAAATCAGTTCAATTTGGAATTAAGCTGATGTATTTTCTACAACTGCTAGACCAATCAATCAATCAATCAATAATAAAAAATTACCCAGCCACTAAATTCTGAAAAAAACACTAAGTCACTTCAGAAACTAAATATCTACCTCTCCTGAGGCAGGGGAAACAGATTGTATTTTCAAGACTGATTTATTAATGTATGATACTACCTAACACACATAGCATTTCATATTTTGTCTGATTTGATCGTTAATGATTAATTATTCACATTTGTGTCATGTTAAATATATAAAGTACTTCAATATATTTCATATTATTTATCTTATGTTGATCCCTTCCAACAACCTTGTGAGCATGAATGAGCAGGTATTATTATCCTATTTTATGGATGATGAATATGAGGCCAAGAGAAGTAGGACAATACATAGCTGACAGTAGAACCCAGGCATCAAGGCTCCATGCGGCTTCTACTTTGCAATGAGGTCAGAAAGGGACACAAACATGACATGATGTTGCATACCCCATTTCAGGTCCAAACTCATTATCTAACCGAAGCTTATCATCACACAAATTTATCTATTGGGATACTTGCCAACATGAAACCCGAGTCTAACCTCCTGAATCAGAAGATAGGTACATGCCAGTGTCATAAATCATGTATTCTATTCCTGATTTTGGCTAGAATATCCCTTTGCCAAGAAAAGGGAAGTGGGGAAAGTGATACAATTTTACCAGTCTCCCAGAATCTCCCAGATTTCCAGCTCCCACAGTGCCAGCAAGTACCCTGCCATCTAGTGGTCATTTGCCGAAACTTCATCTTCCTGGTTAAGAGGGCAAGGAGTCATCCTGTGGCTATACCATTTTCCATCCACATGGAATATGGTATGAGAGTGATCACTATTTCAGTGCAGCTCAGGAACAGATATCCCACTGCACCATACACAACACTCATCCAAGATTTCACAGAAATGGATTGTGTTAAAATTTTGTAGTTTAAACAGATAGGATCTAGCAAATGCACGTATTTACCCAAGTGAATTGAAAACGTACATCCACACAAAAACCTGCATGTGGATGTTTATAGCAACTTTAGTCATAATTTCCCAAGGCTAAAAACAATCAAGATGTCCTTCAACAAGGGAAGGATAAACAAACATCCATACAATGGAATAGTATTCAGTGCTAAAAAGGAACTATTTAAAAGGAGCTGTTGATTCACATAACTCAAATAAGCCTTAAATACATTTTGTTAGGAGACAGAAGCCATACACCAAAGGCTACATATTTTATTATTTCATTCATATGACACTCTGGAAAAGCTAAAACCATGGGGATGAAACAGTCATCAGTAGTTTCTGGATGTTATGGGAGGGGAATTGGTTGATAAAAAAGAGGTTCACAGAGGAATTTTCAGAGTGATGGAATTCTTCTGTATGGTACTGGGGTGGTGAGTACATGACACTATGCATTTGTCAAAACCTACAGACTTGCCTTAATATATGTAAATTTAAAAATCAACCAGATATCACAGGATCCCACAATGGAATGCAGACTGTGACAAATGAATCTAACTGCATTACAAATGTGTGACTTAACTGCACTGGGGTTAGGGAGAATGAAGCTGACTTAACTTTGGAAAATTGGTTTTTGACTAGAAACTGTAAGGATGAATGGGCTGGGAGCAGTGGCTCACGCCTGTAATCCTAGCACTTGGGGAGGCTGAGGTGGGAGGACTGCTTAAGGTCAAGAGTTCAAGACCAGCCTGAGCAAGAGTGAGACCCTGTCTCTACTATAAATAGAAAGAAATTAGCTAGGCCTGGTGGCGTGCACCTGTAGCCCCAGCTACTCAGGAGGCTGAGGCAGGAGGACTGCTTGAGCCCAGGAGTTTGAGGTTGCTATGAACTAGGCTGACACCACAGCACTCTAGCCCAAGCAACAGAGTGAGACTGTGTCTCAAAAAAAAATTATAAGGATAAAGACAAAGAACCATATATAAACACTATAATGTATTTGGTAAATTTGTTTCTCATGGGGGTATAGGTGAACAATTCTGAAACCAGCTGAAATATACTGAGGTTGAACAAATAAGTAAAGGGATGGTGGATAATGGAAGCCGGGTTTCTTACTGTCATAGAGGGAAGTTACAGATATACAAGACAGTAAGGCTAGAATGAACTCTGTAGTACTGGATTAGAGTTGGAGACACCAATATGAACTCGTATTTAGCTTAATGTATATACAAAGATGGATACACAATTATAGAAATGTATGTATACAAAAGTTAGTACACAAATATATATTACCTAGCTCTCTCTGTCCACTGAGGTGGTCTGGAAGTGCTACGGTTTGGAAATGGTTTGTTTGGTCCCACCAAGTCTTATGTTGAAATTTGATCCCCAATGTTGGAGGTGGGGTCTGGTGGGAGGTGTTTGGGTCATGGGAATGAATCCCTTATGTATGATTTGGTGCTGTCCTTGTGGTAATGAGTTCTAGCTTTATTAATTCCCACAAGAACTGATTATTAAAAAGAGCCTGGCACCTCCCTCCCCTCTCTCTCTTGTGTATGCTTTCTTACCACGTGACCTCTGCACCTTTAGCCTTCTGCCATAAGTGGAAGCAGCCTGAGACCCTCATCAGAAGCAGATGCTGGCAGCATGCTTATTATACAACCTGCAGAACCATGAACCAAATAAACCTGTTTTCTTTATAAATTACCCAGCTTTAGGTATTCTTTTCTAGCAACACAAATGGACTAAGACAAGAAGCAATGATAGCTTGGTAACAATGATCACTCCTAAATCTTGGTTTCCAAATACCATTCTCCAATAAAGGGAACCAGAGTTCCTTGAAGAAATGGCATTCTAGGGCTAGGTCAGGGAAAATACAAGATGAGTCTGGAGTATCTTGAGGTACCAGAAGATAAGCAAGTATTAAAAAAATAAAAGAAAGGAAGGGGGCACGTGTCAAGAGACACAGGTGCCAACGTGAAAGACTTCCCAATAGCAAAGCATGAACGACATGAATAACAATATAGATAAGGTTGTGGCAAATTAAAATTCAAAGTATAAAATTAATATATACAAGCCCATGCACATACAGTATAAATATTAATAAATGATCAAATAAATACATAAATGTTGGAGAAGAGATAGATCTTGCTTACAGAAGAATTCCAAATAATACAAGGAGGTTGAACTTATGTGTGGGCTAAACTTACTTACAAAGAATAGAGAATGAAAAGGGAAAAAATAGTAACTTTATCTTGGAAAAACATTGTAAACACTACCTTAACCAAAACACAGTAAACACTACCTTAACCAAAAAATAACTAGTAATATTACTAGCGATAATCTTGTTGGCATTATGTATCCCTTTATATACTGTGACAAAAATGGCACTTTACCTCTGTGGTATTCTTCTCCAAAACCCCAGTGCAATCATAAGAAAAACATCAGACTAACACAAATTGAGGGATGCTCTGCCAAACACCTGATCAATACTCCACAAAAATGTTAAAGTTATGAAAAAACAAGGAAAAACTGAGAAACTGCCACAGATCAGAGAAGACTAAGGACACACGATGACTAAATGTAATGTGTTATCTTGGACTGGATCCTGATTTTTTTTGTTTTGAGACAGAGTCTCGCTTTGTTGCCCAGGCTAGAGTGAGTGCCGTAGTGTCAGCCTCGCTCACAGCAACCTCAAACTCCTGGGCTCAAGCAATCCTCCTGCCTCAGCCTCCCGAATAGCTGGGACTACAGGCATGCGCCACCATGCCCGGCTAATTTTTTGTATATATATATATATATTAGTTGGCCAATTAATTTCTTTCTATTTATAGTAGAGACGGGGTCTCACTCTTGCTCAGGCTGGTTTCGAACTCCTGACCTCGAGCAATCCGCCCGCCTCAGCCTCCCAGAGTGCTAGGATTACAGGCGTGAGCCACCGCGCCCAGCCTTGGATCCTGATTTTTTAAGAAATAAAAACAGACATTAGTGAAAAAAACCAGTGAAATCTGAATGATGTCTGGAATTTAGCTAATAGTAATATACCAATATTGGTTTTTTAGTTTTCATAAATGTACCATAATAATGTAAGATGATAACCTCAGGCAAAACTGGATGAGGGGTGTATAGGAGCTCTTTGTACTAGCTTTGCAACTTTTATGTAAATATAAAATTAGTCAAAAATGAAGGTTTTTAAAAAAATTAAACCATGTGAAATATATGGAAATGCTCACACAGAGTTAGTAGTTTAAACAGATCTCTATGAGATTCCTCCTTAACATACAACCAGGGAGGAAGAACAATCTTCTGAAGTCAGAAGTCAACCATTATGTGACTGTGTTTCCATAATCAAGTTCCTTTTTTCAACTCTGGGCTTCAGTTTTCCATCTGTATCATGAGAAGTTGAACTACATGGTCTCCAATGGCCCTCTACCCAGGCTGGGCTTCTTTTTGGCTGTGTGTGGGTGGTAGGGGCAGAGCCCAAAAGCTTCCCTTGGGTTTCCTTAACAAAACTAGCTGTTTTACCAACACAAGTTCAAAGTAGAATGCTCCATGTGAGTTCCAATCACCAGCAATCCCAGAGAGATGGGTTCAGTAAGAAGCCAGATAGAACTGTGCATGGTATAAGCCTCCTCTCTTGGCAGTGTTCTGTGTTCTCTAGGAAGTGAGGGCAATGTGAAAGCCAATCGAAAGGTGAGGTTGTTTAAAAAGGGACAATGAACTTGAATTTCTATGGTTAAGATATATGTAACTTCTTCCCAAGTCATGGCTGCTCAACCACACTCACTAAGCAAGGGCACATTGCCAGTAAAGCGAAGTACCTTAAAAATGCCATTCTTTCTGTTTACCAGATACGGGAGGTGATATTCAAGAATAAGTGATACTTACCTTCCAAAAGAGAGTTGGGGCAACTCAGGGCAATCACATTATTATTACTCCCTACTCTTGAAGGTCTTTGGTTAGGCCAGACCCTTCAAGGAAATAACCCTTAACTTCCTAGAACCAAAATGCTCTAGCTTCAGACTTTGACATTACTTCAGTGGCTTTACAAGAAAGAGATGGCTGAGAAAGATGTGCACCCTTAGTTTCGAGGATAGTGACTGTGTGTGATAAATATGTGTACTCACACACAGTACACCAACCTCAAAACTAAAGGGCCAAATCACCATCTTGTAAAAGATTTAAACCACCAAAAGTCTTCTAGTCCATTCCAGCTGCCTACAGCCTAAGGTAAGATTAAAATAATAGAGGTACAAAATAAGCCTAAAATTCCATGGAGAGTTCCAGATCTTATCAGCCTGCAAGAGAATTAAGGAGTGCCTAACTTAGAAAGGGACACAAGGCTATCACTACCACCCCCCCACTTAGCTGTGCTTAAACCCAATAGCTGCTTTTATATTTCTTTCTTCCTTCAATCAGAACTTTTAACACGTCCAACTATCAGTATGACAGATAACCCAAGAAACTCTGGCTTTCCTCTGAAGTTCACGGCTTTGAAGCCAAAGGGGCTTTCTGTAGAGGTTGTTTCTTATGTCATATTTTTACTTTCATCTTTGTGTTTAGATAATTCTAATAAAGAGCAAGATGGACATTAGGGTCCAGCTACTATAATTTTCTTACCAGGTATTTTTTGTTCACTTTTTTTTCCAGTACATTTTCTGCCAGCACAGAAGCTCCAATTAGATGGCAATAGAATACAGGCCTTTTATTTTAATGTGTATACTTCTCCCACAAAGAAATAAAACTTTGGCTATTCCCTCTATTAACATATCTTTATTGATGCTAACTTAAAAGATTTAGTCCAATTGCCAGTGTGCAACAATGCAACAATCACAGGGTAAATGGAATAATATAGAAAAGGAGAAATCAGAGAGAAAGATAAATGAGAGGGAAGGGTAAAGAAACGGAAGTGGGGAAGAATAAAGGAATGATGTAAAGAAAATAGGGGAAATAAAACAGAGAAAAACCAGAGGAAGAAATAGAAGCAGTAAAGAAAAAACATGACAGTGAAACAAGGGAGCGATGAAGAAAGCACTCAGATTGCTACTGCTTTTTAATTTTATTGACTACTGATACTGGAGACCTAAGACTTGTTGTTGAGTGTGAAGTAAGCTGGATTTCATTTGCTATCTGTGTGTAAAGAGTGATTTCACAAAGGCTTCAGTAAAGACCTGGCTCTCCTTCACAATGAGTCCACTGACTCATTCTCAACTCTGTTATAAGATCTTATTAGAATAGGGAGCTAATGACCCCAGTTTGTGCTGGCATCAGAGCTGCCAACAAAAAATGTTTCTGAATTCCTATGGAATTAAAGACAAAGTAGCCCTCTTGCCCCTTGGTGTTTACCACATTGGTCAGCAGCACATGCACACACATGCATGTACACATGGACACACACATACACTTCCTCAAATTGAGAGGTTTGGCTGGCTTAAAACAATAATGAACTCTCAAAATCCAGTAAAAGAACAGTATAAACTGATAAAAGAGTCAATTCATCAAAACACAACAATTATAAACATATATGTACCTAAAAAAAGAGCTCCAAAATATATGAAACAAAAACTGATAGAACTGAAGGAGAAATAGGCATTTCTATAATAATAGTTGGAGACTTCAATACCCCATTTTAAATAGTGGATAGACAGCTAAACAGAAGGTCAGTGAGGAAATAGAGGACCTGAACAAGACCATAAGCCACACAGACCTAACGTACACACAGAGAACATTAGACCCAACAACAGCAGAATACACATTCTTCTTAAGTACACATGGGACATTCTCTAGGACAGGCCATATCTTAGGCCCCCCAAAAAGTCTCAATAAACTTGAAAAGACTGAAATCATACAAAGTATCCACTAATTTGTGTGTAATCTTGGGAAACTCCCTTTTTGGGCCTCAGTTTCTCTTTCTCTAAAATGAGGGTGCATGTGGGGGGTTTAATGACCTTTAAGGATTCTTCTGTCCTGAACAATCTGATTCTAAGTGAAACATTTGTTCACTAAAAGCAATACCTTTGAGTGTTCTGAGAACTTTCACAATTGTAAGGCTACTATTAGCCTTTTAAAGATTCCTCATCCTGTTTTTATTTCCTTTAAAAAATTATACATAGTAAAAATAACTTTTTGTTGTACAATCCTATGAGTTAAAGTTGCATATGTCAGCTCTCCAACTTTGTTCTTCTTCTTCTTCAATATTGTGTTCACTATTCAGTATCTTTTACCTTTTCATGTAAACTTTAGAATAAACAATTTGTTGATATCCACTGAAATTACTTACTAAGATTTTGATTGGATTGTGCTGAATCTAAAGAATAAGTTGGGAAGAACTGACATCTTTACAGCATTGACTCTTCCTAGCTATGTACATGGAATATCTCTACATTTATTTATATCTTCTTTAATTTCTTTCATCAGAGTTTTATAGTTTTCCTCATACAGATTTTATACATATCTTGTTAGGTTTATGCCTAAGTATTTCCTTTATGGATGCTAATTGTAAATGGTATTGTATTTTTAACTTCAAGTCCCAATTGTTCATTGCTGATATATAAGAAAGAAATTGACTTTTGTATACTAGTCTCAAATTCTGCAACCTGGCTATAATCACTCATTAATTCCAGGAGGTATTTTTTGTTAATTCTCTAGAATTTTCTCACAAAGAATCCAATGCCTGTTGATCTGAGGTGGAGCTGAGGCGGTGATGCTAGCGCTGGGGAGCAGCTGCAAATGCAGGTTATCATTAGCAGAGAGGTTTGACTGCACAGAGACCATAATAAATCAATCACTTGCAGATACATATCTAAAGGCTAAATCAGTGAGTGGCAAGTGACAATTAAGCTGCATCTCGTGGCAGGCTTTATAGTGGCAAGTGAGTTGATGTACTTCATTTGTACAGCTGCATCTGGTAGCCGGCTTTAAGTCAGAATCGGACACTTATTTTAGTCTACACGTGGCTCGTCCATTATTTTATTTACCACTTCCACCTGCACCTTTTCCCCCTGTGCTGCACACTTGTCTCAGTCACAGTTTTGGTAAGCTCACAATCTAATCTCAGCAAAAATGAGTAAAAAACATCACTGGAGAGCCTGTTTGAAAAAGGGGAAAGACCCAATGATGAGACAGCAGAAGACTCTAAGACTGCCAATAAAATAAAAGCTGCATTTAAAAGAAAATACTAAGAGTCCTACTTGAATTACAGGTTCATTGCAACAGGTGATTCACATTCTCCAAGCCTGCTTTGTGTGTGTGGCGACCAGCTATCCAACAAAGCCATGAAACCTTCAAAACTGCTTCACCACATGGAGACCAAGTATCCTGCATTTAAAGACAAGCCTTTGACGTTTTTCAAAAGAAAAGAATGTGAACATGAACAACAGAAGCAATTATTGTAGGCCACCACTTCATCATATGTGTCTGCACCGAGAGCATCATTCTTAGTGGCTAACTGCATTGCTAAAGCTAAGAATCCGTTCACTATTGGTGAAGAGTTTATTCTGCTTGCTGCTAAGGACATTTGCCATGAACATTTAGGAGAGGCTGCAGTTCAACAGGTGGCATACGTTCCTCTCTTGGCTAGCACCCTAACTAGACGAATTGATGAAATAGCAGAAGATATTGAAGCAAAATTGTTAGAGAGGATTAATGAGTCACTGTGGTATGCAATCCAGGTCGATGAGTTTACTGATGTTGACAACGAGGCCACAATGCTTGTTTTTGTGCAATATATTTTTTTAGGAGGATGTGCATGAAGATATGTTATGTGCACTTTTGTTGCCAACCAACACCACAGCTGCGGAACCAGTCATGTCTTTGAATGATTATATATCAGGAAAACTGAATTGGTCATTTTGTGTTGGTATATGCATGGATGGAGTGGCTACCATGACTGGTTTCACTTTCACAGTGATTGTGAGTCTGTGCACTGTGTCATCCATAGAGAAATGTGGGCTAGCCAAAAAATGTCACCTGAACCAATGTTTTGCAGGATGTCATTAAAATTATCAATCACATTAAATACATGCCCTTAACCTACATCTGTTTGTGCAGCTCTGTAAGGAGATGGACCCAGAGCATACTTGTCCTCTCTTAAACACAGAAGTGAGATGGCTTTCTAAAGGTAGATCACCCGCCAGAAGTTTTGAGTTATGAGAACTGCTCCAGAGATTTGCTTTAGAAAAACAGTAACCACTGGCAGTATATTTATTTCAGTGACACAGAGTGGGTAGCAGAACTTGCTTACCTGTGTGACATATTCAACCTGTTCAATGAACTCAATCTGTCTACTTCGGGGGAGAATGACAACTGTGTTCAAGTTGGCAGATAAAGTGGCTGCATTCAAAACCAAACTGGAATCATGGGGGTGATAAGTGAACACTGGCATTTTTGACATGTTTCAAACATTAGCAGAGATTTTGAAAGAGACTGAGCCAGGCCTTCTTTCTCCCAGCTGGTGCATGATCACCTATCTCAGCTTCCAAAAGACTTTGAGCATTATTTCCCAACCACAAAAGACCCCCAGATTGGGAAGGAACAGATCCATGACCCATTTGTGAATAAGCCAGGTGATTCAACTTTGTCTGTGCTAGAAGAGGATCAGCTGTTTGAGATTGCAAATGAGAGTAGCCTTAAAAGTATGTTTGGAACAACTTCAAATCTCTATATGTTCTGGATTCAAGTCAAGGAGGGATATCCTGAGATTGCCACAAAAGTACTGCAAAGCCTGCTTCCATTACCAACATCCTATCTTTGTGAAGCAGGGTTTTCAGCAGTGACAGAAACCAAAACGAGATTACGGATTAGACTGGACATAAGCAACACGGTTCAGGAGTCACTGTCTCCCATCACCCCAGATGGGACCATCTAGTTGCAGGAAAACAAGCTCAGGGCTCCCACTGATTCGGCATTATGGTGAGTTGTATAGTTATTTCATTATATATTACAATGTGATATTAATAGATATAAAGTGCACAACAAATGTAATGTACTCTAATTATCCCCAAACCATCCTCCCCCCCCTCCCACCCCCCAGTCTGTGGAAAAATTGTCTTCTGTGAAACCGGTACCTGGTGCCAAAAAGGTTGGGGACTGTTGGACTAAGGCACTGTTTAAGAAAAGTATTAACATTTCCTTGTTACACCCAGATGGTTATTTCTACTAGGAATAAAAGGCAAAAATGAAAGTCATAATGTAATTAAAATTGTAGGACCACGTGTCATGCCCAGATGAAGGCAAAAGCAACTGTCTACTTTAGGGAATATGAGTTGGTGTGAAGCATGGGGCCCTGCCAATCCCTGCATTCACAAGAAATTTGAACAGAAAATTCCCGGAAAAATTAAAGAACTGTATTTGCATTGTGTTTTCTTATTCATTTATAAAACACTCAGAGGAGTTGGTCAACCTCAGAGCTACAAAGTTTAGTGTAAAAGCCTGATGCACTCAATCAAGAATTTAAAAACACTAAGCAGAGATGTTAGTTTAGTGGCCTCAATAGATGAAGAAACTGAGACATATGACATGCTGGATCTTGAATCTAGGTTTCCTGATGCCAAATCCATTGTTCTTCCTAGTTTATTATAGACACACTGCTTTTGCATCTCCCTCCACACCGTTATCAATCACACTTGCATCGTATGTGATGTTTAGCACACAGTAGATACTCATTATTTGTTTGAATGGTGAGGGTGTTTGGTTTACTGTATGCAAAGGAACAGAAATAAGAGAGCTGAGTAATAAACAGCTGAACCCAGGAAACTCAAAGACTGTTATTGGTAGAACTGGCTTTTAAACAGGATTACAAAATAATTCTATGAGAGTAGGATCTATCAAAAGGAAGAAAGAAAATATATCAACATGGCTTTGGTGTTTGTGAAAAGAAGAAAATTTCAATGTGTTTTCTTCTCTAGACAGAGTAAGATAATGATTGCAAGTTATAAATTGAACCATCCTTTTACTACTTGAAAGCTGCAATTCTTTGTAATTAGGATTTTTTAGAAAATCACAATTGTAGAAAGCTTATCTCAAGGATAAGAAGTCTTTTATTCATTTTAACTTTTAATAAATGCTAGACTTCAAAAATAAAACAGGGAGAGATGTGGGGGAGGGGCTTTCTAGTGGGTGTACCATAAATAACATACAATATTGGTATGTAAATTACTCTTCTAGCTTAATGTGTGTCATTCAAGTAGCTCTAAGTTTAAAAGATGCCCAATGTGGTCTACTATAAGCTTGGCAGAAAAAAATTAAAGTAAAAGTAACCATTAAGAAACCTGGGTTTCATACTATTAAGTGAAGTTTCCCAAGAATGGAAAAACAAGCACCAGATATATTCTCCAGCAAACTGGTATTAACTGAGCAGCACCTAAGTGGACACATAGGAACTACAGTAATAGGGTATTGGGCAGGTGGGAGGGGGCGGGTATATACATACATAATGAGTGAGATGTGCACCATCTGGGGGATGGTCATGATGGAGACTCAGACTTGTGGGGGGAGGGGGGAACCATTTATTTAAACCTTAAAATCTGTACCCCCATAATATGCCGAAATAAAAAAAAAAAGAAACCTGGGTTCCAGATCAAGCTCTGACATTATTATGTCACCTTAGGCAATCCATTTCTCCTCTGGGCCTCAGTTTTCTATTGTGCAAAACAGTCCTAATGACTTCCAAGAATCATTTCAAAGATCAAATGAAATACAAAGAAGGTTATCAGCTGCTCTACAAATTGAAAGTGATATAATGGCTAAACAGAGGGCAATTTCATTTGCTTCTTCTAAAGCTCAATCATTAAACTGAAATCAAAGGGCATAGTAGCTACTATTCAGTGAGTACCTACAACATGCCAGGCACTGAACTTTATATACATTATCTCACTTAATATTTATAATATTTAATATTAACAACTATATAAGGGAAATTACTATTATCCATATTCTACAAGGGAGAAAAAAGTAAGGCACATGAAAGAAGCAGTAACAAAGCTAAGGTCCCATTATAAGTATCAAAAAAAGGAATTCAAAGCCAGGTTTGTTTAAACCCTAAAGCTGCATTCTTCTACCCCTTTTTAATCCAGATCACAACAAGACTTTCTCTAATTGTCTACATATATTTAATACAATAAAGTTTAGGTCCCCTTAGCCTAGCAATAAAGGTCTTCTAAGAAGGCTTACATGTTTGCCTTTCCAATCTCATCTCCAAATATGACTTCCCTTTCATTTTCCCTTCACTTCCACACACCATCTGTAGGCCATGTGTCATAGACTGGCTCATTCCCACAAGAATTATATAAGAAAGCATCCTATTAGAAGTAAAGTTGAAGCCTCCATTCCAAGGTCTCACTGTTGATGGCATTATGTCTGGTGTTAAAACTGTAATTAATATATTTAGTATAATCTTATAGACAAACCCAAATCCTCTATCAGCTTAAAATATTCACTTACAGCTCTATTCCATAGCTAGTAACAGTTGTCACACAGCCTAGACTGAAGAGATTAGAGGTCAGGAGAAAGACTTTCTGAGTTTACCTGCTATCAGCAAAAGTCATCCAGTCCTCTTAAACAAGCTGGTATTGCCTAGCCATCTCTCTGTGCCTATAGGCTAGTTAAATTCTTTGAACTCATACCCCCACACTTGCAGAAGAGACCAGTTGCATCATATAGCTAGCTTACCACTTTCTTGGCTTCCAACAGCACAGTAACAGGATTCCCTAGTTCATCATAGGGTCCCAGGATGCTAAACTTCTAAGTAATTGCAGCAAGGAAACCTCTTTGCTGTTTGCCCTTCCTTCCAGGCATGGAGAAACATCTGCAAGGGGGTGGGTAGATTTGATAAATTCCCATCTAAACATAAAAGGAGGAAGAATCTAGCTTCAAGGAGAATATTTATGTGATTCAATTAATCCTTCCCCCTCCAACCAGATTGCCAAAATCATAATTTGCTGAAAAATACACTGCTATGATTTAGTGAAGATTAGATAGAAGGCAGAATTGGACCATGAAAGAGTTAGGAAGGAGAATTTCATGCTATCAGTACTTCTAGCATTTAAGCTCAGTAAATAGTAACTAAAGAAGCTATTTTATTTACTATTAATCACTAGCAATAACTTGTTTGGTATACACAATTTATACATCATATCCAAACATCATCTAGACTTAACTAAACCTATACACACACATACATGTGTCTCCCAACAACAACAAATTAATATATAGTTTCTTTAGCTTGATAGCCTCTTCTTAAAAAAATTATTTAAATAAATTTGTTTGTTAGCTCCTTAAAGTAAGTACCAACAAAAAGATTTAGGATCTTTATTTTCATTGTGTTTAATATTTTATATTCTTTTGACAAGTAATCAATTGAGGTACAGTATCCTTTGTAAAGATGTCAAATCAGGTTCACTTTCTCTTGATTCAAGGATGATGCAAGAAACTTATCAGTTAAATATTGCATGGGAAAATATGATACCAAGAGGAGGAGGGGAAGGTCAAAAAAGATAGGAGTCAGGGCTGCAAGAAACAGGAAGTCTTAGGAGAAAAAGAAATGGAAGAAAGAAAAGCTGAGTAAAATAAAATCAGAGGAAAGAAGATAAGACTAGAGAAAGATTTCTGAAGAGTAGAAAAGTTTGAAAGAGAGTTTCAAGAAAGGCCATCATTTGCCAAATTTTATAGAAGCCCAGAGAACTTAAATGCTTTTCCAATGTCAAAAAAGGGCAGAACTGAGACCAGAGACCATAGTCTTTTGACTCCAAGTTCATTCGGTGCAACTGCAGCTTTTTCATCTAATGTGATTGATAGTTAATTTGGGAAAACCTGCTGTAGTGAAAAAAGCACATATCTGAGAGTAACACTGACTGCTTTTTAATCCCAGAGAATATTGGCCTACCTATTCATAGTTACTCTTTATACCATAGTTTCTTCTGCTGTCAAACAGCAATTATAATATCAGGCCCAAAATTCCTAGGGAGGATGTGAGGCTAAAGAAGAGAGGTGAGAAAACACTTAGAAATAAATATTTCAGTCAACTGAGATTCTTTAAGGAGCTGCAGTCATTAGATGGCATAGCCTTAATTAAACAAAAAGACAGAAAGCAAATGATTCAGAGCCTCCACATTACTTACTCTGCATTAAGTTCAACCTTTAGGGAAAACAAAAAGCAAAACAAAAAGCAGATGCATAAAATAACATACTGAGAAACAGGATAAATAATTGTCCACAGATCCCTCCTTAACACAACGTGCTTTTCCACGAGCTGCCCACAGGTGCCACCAAACAGAGACCAGAGCAATTCCATGCATTCTAAAGATTAGTTTGCTTTTTTTTTTTTTATGACTGAGTAGTACTCTATGGTATAATGATATTTTTTTTTCTTTTCTTTTTGCAGCAACTTAGATGGAACTGGAGGCTATTATCCTAAGTGAAGTATCTTAAGAATGGGAAAACAAATACCACAGTTTCTCACTAATAAGTGGGAGCTAAACAATGAGTACACACACAAAGAGTTATAAAGAACATTAGAAATTAAGAAGGGGTGAGGGTGGGAAGGAGGTGAGGAATAAAAACTTACCTATCAGGGACAATGAACACTGTTCTGGTGACAGGCACACTAAAAGCCCTGACTTCAGCATTACACAGATGCATCCATGTAACAAAAACATTTGTACCCCCTTAATAGTTTGAAATGTAAAAAAGAAGAAAAAGATGAGTTTTGTGAACCTTGACAATGGGTAGGATGGAAACTAGTGTTCTATTCAAGACAATAAGCATCTTGTAAAAGCATCTCATTAAGAACATGTGCATACATGAATATATACACATGCTTTCTTTCACAAATAGTGAACTAGTTGCTACATCAGAACTAGAATCCAGGTTTCTTCATTCAAGAGTTTAATCCACCGTGAGAGCAGGAATTTTCATCTGTATCACTGATGTGTCATTAGCATCACCAGTACTCAGTGGTTTTATTGAGCACATGTATTCATTTAGTATATATTAAGAGCTCATTTGACATATATTAAGAGATCAACAAATAAATTAAAGCTTTCATGCATTTATTTCAGTTGGGAGGGTCAAGTGAGATAAGGGTTGTGAAAACATTTTGTTTACTCTAAATTTCAATACACAATACACATGAAAAGGGATCATAAAAATTATAATCACAGCATTTCAGAGCTTGATAGTACTTTAGTATCATAATACCAGTCATGGATACTTCTACTCAGAATCAGAATTTCTGAAAAGATTTGCCAGAAAGAGAGATTCATAGTCATCCTTGTAACACATCCCAAGAAAATGGACAATGGGTTACCTGTTCTCACTTTAAAGAACTGGTATTGCCAGGATATTGATATGTTATTGCATTTAATCATCATGATCAGTTGGCAAGATAGTAATTCTGGTCTCATTTTGCAGGAAGGAAAACTCTCAGCTCAGAGAGTTTAATTGGCAGACCCAAGTGGAAAAGCCAAGAACAGGCCATTAATTAGTCAGATCCTCTCATTTTACAGGTAAGTATGCATTTCTACTTTCTAGTTTGTATCCTCCATGACTGTACACTAACAGTATCATTGGAAACAACTCCATTAGGAATATAATAAAGTCATGCTGCTGTTCTAAGTCAACATTCACAGTAGTATTGTGGAATCTAAAGTGTTATAAAGGTCCACAATAGTACTATGGATCCACACTCAAATATTCTGAAATGCCTTATTCTAGTTCAACACTCAGCCATGTGCCAGGTCTCATGCTATTCACTGGGGGAAACAAAAGAGAAACATAGTCCCTATCCCTGGGAGCTTCAAGTTTACCTAGGAATGTTGTGTCTGATGCACATGAAGCAAACAATTTGACAACAATATAAAGAATATGTAATTGACACAAACCAATTAGCCAACAATCCACAACTGAATATATAATTAACACAAAACAATTACAGAACAATGTGAGACTGAATATATAATTGGCTTCCTGCTTTTTAACTCCGTGTTGATTCATAAGTGACACCCCATACATTCTTCGTTGTCATGGAACCTCAGGGAACTTTCTATTGGCTTTAATTTCTAAACAAAGTAGGCTGAACTCTTGGACTGGCTTGGCAATGTTCCAATCCCTGCTGTCAGTGAGCTGCCTCACCCTTCCAGACAGACCCCCAGAGGGCACAAAATCTTTGCATTAATGGAATAAATCATGTCAATTTAAATCACTACTCAGGAAGATTCGATTTAATCAATATTTCTATAAAGAATGCACATTTGTTTGATACATTTTCTTTATAACTCAGACAGATGCAGGCTTTATTTTTAGAAGTTACATAGGTGTATAATTAAAGTAGTGATTTATATTTTACATTTTTAGATGAATTTTTAAGCTTCATCAGGAAACTAAATGATGAATTTTTTATTTTCTGTACCAAAGTTAATTGAAATAAATCCTTTCAAGGTCAGTGGGGAATAGCTAGAATTAAAACTACTACCTTATTTCTGTCAAAGGCACAATCATTTTAGGGTTTCAAATCTTACTGACTAGAAATCATCCTTGCCCATTTATTCTATTTTATTTTATTTTATTAAATGTTGATTTCAACATATTATAGAAGTACAAATATTTAAGTTACATATATTGTCTTTGCCCCACCTGAGTCAGAGCTTTAAGCATGTCCATCCCTATTTTTTAAAATTTTATTTTATTTTTTAAATTTTTTATTTCAGCACTTGCCCATTTCTTCTCTTCTAAATCTAGTAGAGCTACCAACTCATATCTCTTCTGCATCTTTTTAACAAGCTGGCAATACCCTATGTTATTGTCTCATTGTCTCACAGTTGGGTTGAGGCAAGAGCTTTCTAGCTGTTCTTGCCTCCAAAACATTTCCCACACTGCTAGCAGAACACTCTCTTGAAAAATATCCCTTTGCACATGCCCTCATTTCCCTATGCAAAAAACCAGTGGTTCTTATTGCCCACTGGTGTTAAGGCATTTCATCTGACCCTAGTTTACTTTAACATCCTGCACCACTACTCCTTAATATGCATTCTTACCCTCTAACAAACTGTTTCACTTACTGCTTTCCCCATCTTCCCCCAAATGATAGTATTTCCATTTCTGTCTGCATCTTAACACCATTCATTAACCACATAGGGAATTCCATTCTTTTTTTTAAGTACTAGTCTTCCTTCACCATCCCATTCAAGTCCTACCTTTTCCAAAGTTTTCTTCAACCATCCTAGTCCATAATGACCTCTTTAATCCTTCAAACTCCAAAATACTCACTACCTTTGACTCTCATATCTCTTACTCTCTATTTTGTGTAAATCGAGTATCCCTAACTGGACAGATCCTCACAAATCTACACTGGGAACATCCCTGTTATCAAAAACAATGTACATTTATGCTATTTTTATTTAGAGCAAAATCATCAATGTATGAAGTTAAATGAACACATCTTTGAATCTTACAAATCTAAGGTAGGTTTTTTTAAAAAAAAAAAAAACTTTAAGACTAGTCAATATGAAAAGAAACTAAAATATTGGCTTTTGTAGATAATTTATTCAACTATTCCCTTTATAGATCGAAAAAGATGAGTTCCTGCTTTTTAAAATTCCCAAATGATTTATTCTATTTAGAATGAATAGATAATGAATAAGCAAACACACTCTTTACACTTAGAGATAAAAACATTGCTTTTAAAAGCTAGATTAACATTTTAATGATTTTTGATAATCCTCATGCTTAAGTGCATCCCCCTTCACATGGCATGATTTTCTTTAAAACTTCATCAGTAAACATAGATTCCTGAATGAGTTATCCTTAACCCTGAAATTTCTTACTTTTGTATGAAGGGATGACAGCAAAATATCCATATCATAAGTAACTCCTTTTCTTCAGCATTTGAGAACTTGGCAAGAAAATGGGTCTAAGATAGTATACCATCTGCTGTGACCTATTAAACTCTTCCAACGACTTAAATGATAATATAATGTAATCTGTAAGCATTAATATATTAAACGTATTTTTATATAGATTTCTTACACAATGCATTTTAATACACTTGAAAGTTCAACTTGAAATCAGATTTGTCCATTTAGACTACCGATTCTTATTCATCCTATTCTGTCTTAATTGACACTATTAGAATGCGAAAGTTCACTGGTGTGAAATAAAAGAACTTGAGAGATTCAGAGATATTTTATTTAGTAAGGCTTCTAATCTAGGCAAAAGCCCTAAATGAAACAAATAATTAGTGTTGGGAATAGAAAGCTAAACAGAAATTCAATTCATGAATTTGCTATTTTTTGCTTTTGGTCTTTAGCTACTACAAAGACTCACAGGAATGGAAGATTACTATAGCATTAATGCTGTGTCATTAAACTGCCAGTTCTGATTGAAGGAGCTCCACACTACACTAGCCATCACAGAGATCACACATCATAGCCCACCTGCCAGAAAACAAAGGCAAGACAATGAAAGCTTTCCAAACCATCACTATGAACAGTAAAAGAAAATACACCAGATTCCTTTAACAGTCCAGGTACCACAGGGTCAAGAAGACCTTAAAAATCATCTAAACTAAAGTTCCATTTAATGCTAATGTACCTTCAGTGAACAGCGTGCTTACCACCTCCTGAAAGTAGCCATCCCATTCCATTGCTCGCCTATGTTGAGACAATTTGTTTCCCTATAGCTTCTGCCATAAAATAGAAGTCCAATTCATTTTTTTCCTGTAAGCCTTTAAGATATGTAACAGAAGTAATCATGCCACCTCCTCCTAGTCTTCTCTTCTCTAGGGTAAACAACCCTAGCATTTTTAATTTTTTCTATGACTCCATTTTCCCAATAATAATAGTCCTAGTCTCTTTAGTTTCAGGTGATCTTACACAGTAGAAATATTAACCTTCAGTCTCCTGTGCTTTAGTAGAAAATACCTGTTTGTCTCTTCTAAAACGGACACTTTTCTGCCCTCTCTTCCTATACGTCTTCCATTTCTTTCCCAACATTATCTTCTTTCTTTCCCCCACTCCTTTCTTCTTCTTCTTCTCTATCCTTTAACTGGCCATGACAGAAAAGTAAAGAACATATAAATTATGTGTTATACTTACCTTGACTCCTGTTCTATAATTAAAAACTCAGGCGAGTCTGTTCCTATGTAGGTTTTATGGGGGGGAAGATTACAAAAATCTATAACTAAAATAAGTTGCTTTTTGACTTTTATTTGGTCTCTGAATTCTGGGTCAGTGGTTCCTGAAAGCAGAAAAAGTCCTTTGTTTATGCCCGAGGGCATTTCTTTCACATCACTTGGTTTTCTATTACTCCTATAGACAACTAATTTTCAGTACCCTAAGATACCAGGGACAGAGAGAAAATGAATAATGAAAACTATATAAAAACCTCATTTAACGCATTTGTTTTCAAACTCCTCCCTTTCCTCTTATTACTTAAGTAGCAAGATTGACTGGATTTAAGGATAGAGGAATAACAAAAATAAAAAAGTTAATAAAATTTAGAGGGATTAAAAATTGGTAATAAGTCATCTTTATACCAATTATGTACCTTTTTTAAAACTTCCTTAAAATATTTATCCTCTTCAAATTCTAGACACTTCTTCCTAAAAGTTATCTTATAAAAGATGGATATCCTTACTATCAGACTAGACATAAAAGCCTAGGAGAGAAGGGAGCTGAAAGATGCAGGGCAGGGTGGGGGTCAGCAATCTATGACATTTATTTCCAAGATAAAATGGGCTTATTTTTATTGGCCTGCAGGCCAGATGCCACAAATTTATCTTCATATCATCAATAGCTAACATTTAAGTCTTTATTACAAACTAAACACTCAACATTTAATGTATTCATCACAAAAACCATATGAGGTGCGTAATAAAATTAGTCCTCTCACAGGTCAGAAAACCGAGTCTTAGTGAGGCTAAGTAACTTACCCATATTCACACAATTATAAACTGCACAGTTATAATTTGAATCCAAATAACCAGATTCCAGAGCTTTCATTCTTTAGGCTATATTCCCCAGTGATATACCCATTACTCCAGAGAGTTAGTATGATCATGACTCTTCCCAATCAATCCAACATAACAACATAGCAGTAAAAACCACTTTGGAAAGCCACTTTTAAATTATTTATTTTTTTAACTGACAAAAACTGTATACAGTATATTTATCGTGCACAAATGTTGTTTTGAAATATGTATACATTTTGGAATGGCTAAATCAAGCTAATTAACATATGCATTACTTCACATACTTATTTTTTTGTGGTGAGAACACAAAATCTACTCTGTTTCCAATTTTCAAGAATTTAATTCATTGTTATTAACTATTGGAAAAGCACTTTTACAGTCTGCTATCCCTGGTAACCTGAGAGATTGACTAACTCCTTTATGTTGCTATATCTCTATTCCTCTGATCCCCAGTAACTGCTCACCTCAGGTGAAACTCCAAGGAACCTGTTTTAGAAACACTTATATGACCAAAATTAATATCACCAGTAATAAGACTTATTGGCAATATGAATCTTGTGATATAATACACTGAGAAGGATATAATGTCACTTCTGTGGTATGCTTACCAAAAATGCATAATCTATATATAATCACAGGAAAACATTAGACAAACCCAAATTGAGAGACTTTTTTTTTTTCAAATTGAGAGAAACTTAAAAAAAATAACTGGTCTGAATATCTCTTATGAATATTGACACAAGAATCCTGAACAAAATACTAGCAAACTAATTCCAGCAATATACAAAAAGGATTATATATTGTGACCAAGTAGGATTTATCCTAGGAATCCAAGGTTGGTTTAATGTCCAAGAAATCTATCAATGTAATACACCATATTAATAGGACAAAGTACAAAACCACATGATTCTCTCAACAGATGTAGAAAAAGCATTTGACAAAGTTCAACACCCTTTCATGATAAAAAAAAACCTCAATCCAACTAGGAATAGAAGGAAACTTCCTCAACCTAAAATAAAAAAGGGCATCCACAAAAAATCCATAGTTAATGTCATACTTAATGATAAAAGACTACATGTTTTCCCTCTAAGATCAAGAACAAGACAACAATGTCCACTCACTCCATTTTCATTCAACATTATATTGGAATTTCTATGCAGAGCAACTAGAGAAGGAAAAAAATGTATTCGAATCAGGAAGGAAAAAATAAAGCTATTTCTCATTACTGATGGCATAATAACATACATAGAAAATCCTAAGAAATCCACTGAAAATATGGGAACAAATAAATGAGTTCAGCAATATTGTAGGACATTGACAAATGTTTTGAAAAGTAATTATATTTCTATACACTTCCAATGAACATTATGAAAATGAAATTAACAAAAAATTCCATTTACAATAGCACAAGAAGAATAAAATATGAAGAAATTTAACAAAAAATTGCTAGACTTGTACATTGAAACTCTGAAACATTGTTGAGATTTTAAAAGATATAAACAAGTTGAAAGACATTCCATGTTCAGGAATCAAAAGATTTAATATTAAGATGTCAATACTTCCCAAACTGATGTACAGATTGAGCACAATCCCTACCAAAGGCCTCACTGGCTTTTTTGCAAAAATTGACAAGCTGATCCTAAAATTCATAAGGAAATGCAAGGGACTGAGAATAGTGAAAAACAATCTTGAAGAAAACAAAATTGGAGGACTCACACTTCCTGATTTCAAAACTTACTATAAACCTAGAGTAATCAAGACAGTATGGTATTGGTACAAGAATAGACTATAAACCAATGGAATAGAATTGATAATCTATAAATAAATCCTTACACCATGGTTAGCTGATTTCTGACAAGAGTACGAAGACCATTCAATGGAGGAAAGAAGAGTCTTTTCAACAAATGGTGCTATGAAAACTAAACATTCACATGCAAAACAATGAAGTTGGACCCCTTCCTCACACCATATATAAAAATTAACACAAAGTGGATCAGAGACCTAAATGGAAGAGCTAAAACTATAAAATCCTCAGAAGAAAACACAGAAGCAGGCCGGGCGCTGTGGCTCACGCCTGTAATCCTAGCTCTTGGGAGGCCGAGGCGGGCGGATTGCTCAAGGTCAGGAGTTCAAAACCAGCCTGAGCAAGAGCGAGACCCCGTCTCTACTATAAACAGAAAGAAATTAATTGGCCAACTGATATATATATATAAAAAATTAGCCGGGCATAGTGGCACATGCCTGTAGTCCCAGCTACTCGGGAGGCTGAGGCAGAAGGATCACTCGAGCCCAGGAGTTTGAGGTTGCTGTGAGCTAGGCTGACGCCACGGCACTCACTCTAGCCTGGGCAACAAAGTGAGACTCTGTCTCAAAAAAAAAAAAAAAAAAAAAAAAAAAAAAAAAAAAAAAAACCACAGAAGCAAATCTTCATGACCTTGGTTTGACAATGATTTCTTAGATATGACAACAAAAGCACAAGCACCAATAGAATAAATACATAAATTAAACTTCAAAATTAAAAACTTTTGTGCTGCAAAGGATACCACCAAAAATGGAGAAACAACCCACAGAATGTGAGAGAGTATTTGCAAATCCTGTATCTGATAAGGGACATGTATCTGGAATATATAAATAATACCTACAACTCAATAATAAAAATTCAAATAAATCAATTAAAATGGGCAAAAGCTTTGAATAGACATTTCTCCAAAGAAGATATATAAATGGCCAATAAGTTCATGTAAAGATGTTAGACACCATTTGTCATCAAAGGCTCTAGAAAACAGTTTGGCAGTTTCTTAAAAAGTTAAAGTTACCATAAGACCCAGCAATTTCACTCAATTGAGAACATATGTCCACAGAAACACCTGTACATGAATGTTCATAGCATCATTATTCACAATAGCCAAAATGTGTTAAAAACCCAAATGTCTCTCACCTTATGAATGGATAAACAATGTAGTATAGTCATACAATGGGACATTACTCAGCCATAAAAAGGAATGAAGTGCAAGCTATAACGTAGGTGAACCTCGAAACATTATGCCAAATGAAAGGAGCCAAACACAAAAGGCACATATTGTACAATTCTATTTATGAGATATGCCCCAAATAGGCAAATATATAGAGAAAGAAAGTAGATTCGTGGTTTTCTAGGATCACAAGTGGTGGGGAATAACTGCTAATGGGTTTTAGGTTTCTTGTATTGAGGACAAAAATATTCTAAAATTATATTGTGGTGATGGTTGTACAATCCTGTAAATATACTAAATAACTGCGGTCCCTAGGCCCTGGGCCACAGACTGCTACCAGTCTGTGGCCTATTAGGAACCAGGCCACATAGCAGGAGGTGAGCAGCAGGCCAGAAAGCGAGGTTCCCTCTGTATTTACAGCTGCTTCCCATCACTCACATCATCACATAAGCTCCTCCTCCTGTCAGATCAGTGGTGGCGCTAGATTCTCATAGGAGCACAAACCCTACCATAAATTGTGCATGCGAGGGATCTAGTTTGCACGCTCCTTAGGAGAATCTAATGCCTGATGATCTGAGGTGGAGCTGATGCTAGTGCTGGGGAGCAGCTGCAAATACAGATATCATCAGCTACCAATTCTAAGATTGAGTGTTATATTGTATGGCATAATTTTAAAGTGCTGCAGGAGTTTGGGAGGCAAGGAGGAGAATGACCTGACTCAAGGAAATGGTACCTGCTGGGTAGTTGTGGGAAATAAGGAAAAGACTATAAACAACGTTTGTATGTTGCAAGGTATATAATGAAGATGCAATGTAGGTTAGTGAGTGACCTCTGAACTGGTAATGGTGGTTTGGGTTTGGGTTCTCAGCATTCCTGGACTGGCTAAGATATCTTAAGTTCTTTGTGTTCCTTGGATTTTCCATCTAAATATCTTATAACAGCAACCATCTTCCTAACTTTGAGGATAGGTCTAGTTCTTTCAGGGCTGAATTATGCGTCCTTCCTACATAGTATAACAGAAGACAAAGGATTAATTTGGACAACCAGAGCAGTGGTGGTGACACAAGGGTTCTCTCAGTTTCAGATATAGCCTTGAAAGAAAAACAAATGCCATTATGGCCTGTACTGACATAATGAATGACATGGTAGAAAATAAGCACTGAAATAATAAATGTTTACAGAAATCAATGTGTTCTAAATCAGTCTGGAAGAAATGTGTTCTAGATCAGTCTAGAAGAATTTTTGGTAGATATCAGAATCACCTGAGGAGCTTAGTAGGGTTACAAAAACTCATGTTCTATCCTGCTTCTACAAGTTTAGGCCTTTGTGTTCTTTATTAGCTCTCCAGGTAATTCTAGTACATACAAAAATTTGACAACCACTGATCTGTATCAAGCTCTGTGTCTAACTCCTTTGTGTGACCTTGGGCAAGTTACATCCCTCTCTGAGCGTCCAAGTCTATATATGGCTTGTTTTATTAACACTTTTATTGTAAATTGACAATTTATGAATTTATATATTTATGGGGTACAAAGTGATGTTATGATTTATGAATACAATGTGGAATAATTAAATCAAGCTAATTAACATACATATCATCTCAAATACTTATCATGTTTTGTGGTAAGAACATTTGAAATTTACTCTTAGCAATTTTGAAATGTACACTACGCTACTATTAACTATAATCACCACCCTGTGCAACAATTTCAAAAAATAACCTTAATCCTCCTGACACTTTGTATCCTTTGGCCATCGTCTCTCCATTTCCCACAACCCTCAGCTTCTCTAACCATCATTCTACTCTCTGCTTCTATAAGTTCAATTGTTTTAGATTGTACATATAAGTAAGAATATGAAGCATTTGTCCTTTTGTGCCTGGCTTATTTTACTTAGTATAATCTCCTCCAAGTTCATCCATGTTACTGCTAATGACAGAATTTCCTTCTTTTTCAAGGACAAATAGTACTCTGTTGTGTATATACACCACATTTTCTGTATCCATTCATTCCTTGTTGGACACTTAGCCTGATTCCATAACTAGGCTATTGTGAATAGTGTTGCAATGAGCATGGGAGTGCAGATATCTCTTCAACATTTTGACTGATTTCAGATATTTTGAGTAAATACCAAGAAGTGGGACTGCTGGATTATATGGTAATTCTATTTTTAGTTTTTTAAAGCAACCTCCATGCAATTTTCCATAATGACTATACCAATTTACATTCCAACCAACAGTATACAGCATTTTGTTTTCTCCACATCTTCGCCAATACTTATCTTTCATCTTTTTGATAATAGCCATTCTGACAAATGTGAGGTGATATTTCATTGTGGTTTTAATTTGCATTTCCTGAACAAATAGCAATGTTGAGAATTTTTCCATGTATCTGTTGGCCATTTGTATATCTTCTTTTGAGAAATGTCTATTCAGGTCCCTTGCCCATTTCTTAATTGAGTCATTTGTTTCCTGGCTAGTGAGCAGTTTGAATTCCTTTTACACTTTGGATATTAACCCCTTATCAGATATATGGCTCACAAATATTTTCTCCCAATTTTTAGGTTGTCTCTTCACATTGTTAATTATTTCCTTTGCTGTGCAAAAGATTCTTAGTTTGATATAATCCATTTGTCCATTTTTGCTTTTGTTGCCTGTGTCTTTGCGGTCAAATTCAAAGAATCATTGCCCAGACCAATGTAGTGTACTATTCCCCCTATGTTTTTTTTCTGGCAGTTTTACAGTTTCAGGTCTATGTTTAAGTCTTTAATCCATTTTGAGTTGATTTATATAGCCATGCATGTTTTAAAATAAAGGAAATTGCGAGTACATGTGGAGCCTATTCTTCGGATCTTGTGATACCTCACTTTGGATAATGGGCTCAAGCTCAATCCAGGAAATTATAAGAGGTGCTAGATTACTGTCATTTCTTATAATTGAGTAATATTCCATTGTATACATATACCAAATTTTAATAATCCACTCATGAATCGATGGACACTTGGGTTGTTTCCACGTCCTTGCAACAGTGAATTGTGCTGCCATAAACATTCAGGTGCAGATGTCTTTATAATAGAATGTCTTGTGCTCTTTTGGGTAGATGCCTAATAATGCTATTGTTGGGTAGAATGGTATTTCTATTTTTAGCTCTTTGAGTACTCGCCATCAAATTGCTACTAACTGATCAACACTCACACGGTGCTCACACGGTAGTGATATTCTCCAGGGATTAGACACAGCGAGCATTGTAGAGGGGAAGGGCATGCCTCTAACCCTCGCTCGGGTGAGGCCAAGACATAAAATATAATCAAAATGTTTGTACCCTCATAATATTCTGAAATAAAACTCAAAAAAACAAAACAAAAAAGAATTCAGACCAACATGCACACATGCACACACACACACAAACACAAACAGAAAAATACTCTCTAGTGCTAAAGGCTATAATGCATAGTGAAGATATAGTAGCTATTAATATTTATATCCTCTGTAGCATAGCAGCAAGCACAACTCAGAAAATCTAGGGGATCAAAGGAGATCACTAACACCCTCATATAGGAAACTTTAAGTCTCTTATAAAAAACATATCAAGTGGACAAAACAGTAAGTAATATAAAAAACCTAAGCTATATTATCAATAAAGTAGAAACTTAGAACCCCATCAGCAGGGAGTATACTTTATTTTCAACTCATTTAGACATTGATGACAATTAACTATATCTGAAACCAAAGATATAATCTAATAAATTCAAGAAAAATAATAAATTCAAAAGAATATAAATTACATTAATATGATTCTCTTACCCAGCAATAAAATTAAATTTCTTTCTTTTTTCCCCCCAAAATCATGGCTTGTTGGATTTTTTCTTTGATTTTTAAAATTTCTTTCTTTTTTCCCCCCAAAAAACGTGGCTTGTTGGAAAGTGCAATAAAATTAAATATTAGAAATTAATAATAAACCCCAAAATAATTAAATCCATCTGGAAATTTAAAAACATGCTACTAACATAGCAAGTATCTCAAAAACAATGTTGAATGGTAGTGAAGATAGTGGGCCTCTTATCTTTTTCCTGACTTAAGTGAAAAAGCTTCTATGTTTCTCCAGTGATAAGTAGGATGTTGGATGGGTTTGTTTATGTACATGTCTGCATATGTGTGTGCATATATACACAGAGAGAGATATCTTTTACATAGATATATGATGAATCACATATATACATATGATATGGCTATCAATTCTATCAATTACTCTTTTATTATCAGGTTTCAAATGAATGGATGTTTTTGTCAAAGCCCTTTATGTGTCTTTGGTGATTATATGATATTTTCATTAGCTCTATTAAAATGATGTGTTATATTAATATATTTATTAATATTAAATTATATTTGCATTATCTGTCTCCACAAAAAAAATAAAATAAAGGAAATTGGACTAGGTGAATTTCTAAGGGTTCCTTTCAGTTCTGAAGGGTTATGATTCTAATATTAAATTTATTGTTGGGAGGACTAATTCCTAATGAAATATACTTAGTAAATCCCTCTTCAATATGGTACTGCATGAAATTAGTCAAAAGACATAGGACCATAACCTCCAGGGACTTATTTGCCAAGAAAGCTAAGTCATACCTTTGCCACTATGCCTTATACTTTCCATTCATCTAACCCACTTAGTATAAGTTATCTCTTTTAGATAAATGCAAATTAATGTCCACTCTATCTGTTCTCTTTCACTGATAAGAACAGCCAAGGCCCATGCAAGCTAAATGACCACAAGCCTACCAGCACTAAAGCCAAGGTAACTACTAGTGTACATATTTCATATATAGTCCCTGTGAAAGGTCAGATCTACCAATTCTCCACCAGCAGACTACTTGGTGAATCAATAAGTAGGCTGGTCCTGAAACATGTGACAGGAGAATCTCTCTGCTGGTGGATGCAGTCAATTCTGATTTGTACCTCACTCCTACCCGCTAATTCCCACAGCCAAAGTCAAGTCCCAACATGCAGGCTCAATTCCAGTTGTCGGATCATTTCATCCCCTAGGTAGGGTAAATAAGTATTCCAGGATGCAGAACTCAGAAGCATAGATCCAAACCAGCTATTGTTCCTCTAATATACCATGATGCCCTAGTTATATTAACTAGATTCTTACCTAGTTCATTGCAACCCATCTCTATTATGTCCCAAATCCAGTGACTAAATCCGGGTCCACTACTCCAGTTTCTCTAGGACTGAAGTTCTGTTTTGTTCTCCCAGTACTCCTTGGAACTGAATTGTCCTGTTCTTGCATCTTCCTATGTGCAGCTTCCCACTGCTTGTTATGTGATCTCCCTACAGATTATCACCTCTGTCTGTCCCCTTACCTGGATGTGTTTCTATTTACTTCCCCAATACTCTTTATGAATTTCATTGTCTCAGTGTTCTGGCCATCCTACTCTGGTTCAATCTACATGTGACTTAACCTCAGAGTGTGAAGTTGGTTGCTAAGCTGTCAAGGCTAGTAGGATGACAGATAGCACCTTGCTGCTATGTGGGCTAAAGCACCACTCAACTTCCCTCCATTACTTGGAATAACTCTTCTGGCCTGTCAGGAAGGGTGAGAACAGTGATCCTGGTCAATAGAGATTCTAGTTATTGAGGCAAAGATAGGACCTGGGATTGCCAGAAACGCAGATCTTTCTGCTGGGAGATTAGCATGGAGATAAATGAAGAATTTCACTCAGTTGCAGATACAGAGCCCAAACCACCAGCACAGTCACTGTTCAATATTCTAATCCTAGCTTTATTTCCAATGCATAAATAAAGGTCATTATAAGTGATTTGTTCTGGAGAATACTATAGCAATCTGAAATCGTTTGCAGAGGAGCTGTTTATATGAGTGTCAGAGACACAAGAAAACAAATATCAGAACAAGAAAGTGTTCTGGTCATATGTCCTGTTGTACATAAATCTGCAGTTTGGAGAGAAATTCTATCATAATGGAACCAGGTTCATTCTTCCCAATATTACCCTTTGGGTCCAAATATGTAGCATCTCAGATGGCTCATCTGTCTTTAAAAAAGGGTTATTATAAACATTTAACTCGCAATATAAATTGCGCCTAGTTGGGTTCTATCATTATCAAGTAACTGGTAGTAATGTTGAATGAAGCTGGATCCAGTCTGATCCCAAATTGGCTTGTCTTCCATTCTGGTGCATCATCCAGCCTCATTGAGACCTGAGGGGCTGGCACAATGGCGGCAGCAGTGGTGGCAACCCAGCACAGTCTGCAACTGACTGTCGAGTTAAATGTTTATAATAACCCTTTTTTTAAAGACAGATGAGCCATCTGAGATGCCCTGTTAGGGGTTTTAGGATTGGTGAGGGAACCATAGCTAAGTCTGACCTATAAAAGGATACCCTCCCCATGTCCCACTATGGGTAGAGGCTAAGAATTTCCTCAGACCCCACAGATTGCCTAGCTGCACTAGGCACAGTGCTGGGTGATGTGTACTGTTTACAAGGACAGCATGCTCAAGAGATTTCAGTGGGACCGATCTCTAGGCTGGTGTGTATTTGGAGAAGTGAGGCTGGGGGAGAGGTAGATATGTGCTGCTTCTTAAACCATCCTGTATAAAATCTACAATACACTTCTTCCATGTACCCATGCCTGAATTGTCTGCAATAAAGAGGAGTTTATTTTTTAAAAATTAACTCATTGTCAGTATCTAATATCTACCTGCTCAATTAAACAGCAGATATCCTTGACGCACTGAAATTACTGATACAGTTTTAAAGATATACTGTTTGGGTTGCAAATAGCCCTGTCTACTTACATTATAATTCTTACTCGCCTGAATCCTTATGCCTCTTTTTATATCATCCAGACTCAAATCTGCAGATAGACAGGCAGGCAGATTGATAGATATAGATATATGTAACTTCTTGTAACTGCTTTTTGACTATGCTCACAAAGTACTAGAAGCAGACAGGTAATTAAGATAGACTTTCTGATCAAGAATGATTATGAAACAGTAAGTTGTATGCTGGTAAGTGTTTAACAACAAGCTTGAGGGATGGGGAAAACTTATCTGTTGGCTTTGCTGATTTCCATGGATTAAAGACTTCACCATGGCCAGTTTCAAGCTACCAATCACTGAACATGAATTTGAAGTTGGGAAGAGGAGTGCACAATTGGTTGTCAAGAACTGATGCAAACCAGTTCCAATACACCACTGGATATAGACCAGAAATAAATCAGAACAGATCCCTCTCCACCGTATCCCTGTAAGAAAGAAAAACTATTCCCAAGATATTTTTGTCTTATTGCCTTTATGTATGGAGAAACAAATGAAAACAGAGATATTCCATACAATTGGTGCATATAGTTTCTTACTTAAGTAGTGGAAAAAATAGCATGTCCCATAAGGAATCAAGAATATGGAAAGAAAACTACAGACAATGATATAAAACAAGAGTTGGAGATATGTTTAAGTTATTTGTATCTTTTAACATAGAAAAGAGAAGGTTGTGGAACAGAGAAAGAAGGTGGTGGATGGGTTTTCAGAGAGAAAAATCATTCTTTAATTCAAAAGGTTTTTAACCTGTTTAGGCTGAGACAAAAGGATGGGTAGGAGTGTGGCTATCTATCATCTCCAATGGCGATAGAAAAAGAAAATGTGGCTTAAACTGCAGTGAAAGTTATAGAGAGTGTTTGTTGGAATAAATGCCAGAGTGGTTGTAGGAATATGCACCACACAAAGTTCCAAGTGCTAGAACATTTCAAAGACTCCAATTCTAATGCTGTGCTACAGGTATCCAGTAGAAGTTAAAACATTCTTGCTGATCACCATATAATTGACCAACCTACTCGAGACTTTCAATAGGAAAGAAAGTGGAAGTCTAGGTTGGCATTGTCATAAAATAAATGTAACTAACTTGCTGTACAATTTCAGATCGTCCCTTGCCTCTTGGTATATGATTTCTTCTCAAAAAGAGCAAACTTTAAATAATAGTAATAGCCTCTATCTCACAGATAAAATGGCTTATGATTGCTTCCGATTTTAGTGCTCTTCTAGCCTACCAGGCAACTGTGGAACAATAAATTAAGTTAAAGTCACTCAGGGCAACAAGCCACTGCCTGACAGCAGTGCTATTTTGAGGTTTTTGTTGTCCTAGCCTTAAAGAGGAATGGAAAAATCTCATCTTTACTACAGCCCCTGAACTCTTCCTTCATTTACTCTTTCTTCATTTGTGCTATGGAATCAGCAGCCAACAATCCTCATCAGGGACCTTATTTTCTCTTATGCATCTAAAACTAAAGCACTCATGATTGACAACACCTGCACATGCTGGGAATCCACCTTGTGCAATTATCTAGGAAAGGCAACATATAATAGGTCTAGGCAGGACAGACATTGATTTTCCTATAATCTTCTACACATTCCAACAGTTTGATATGCCAGCAAATGTTAAGAACTATCTTTTTTTATCTCTCTTACAGTAACCAGATTCTCATTTTAGCTACCCAAGAGGTAAGTAAATATTAATTACCTCCTAATAGAAGCAGACTATATCATTATAATTTTTCTGTTTCCTGCTTTTGTCAAATTCTACAGTTCAGCCACTCCAACAGAAGGGTAATGGACAATAATACAATAAGAATCTCTTCACTGTCTTGTCCTGCTTTCCTTTACTCTTACCATTTCTGCATTTTTTCCTAGATTCTTTTTCATCTACCAAGGCAGAACTGCAAACACAAGAAAAAAGATGAGCAGACCACTATGGATAAAGGAAAACAAGAGTAGCAAATGCAAGTCCTAAAATGCTTTAGGGTCAGGCTATCAGTAAGTAGTCATCCAAGGGGACAACTGTTAAATGTAACTACCAGCTCAAGTTCTTATAAGAGGAAGAAATAAAACGACATTGAAAGGAAAAAAATAAACCCTGAGCTTATGAGAAAGCACAGAGATGTCTTATTTAAACAGCGTAACACAGCTGTCTGTCTATAAATATGTATGTGTGTGTGCATGAATGTATGTGTTTTCCAAATAAGTTGTGAAAAAGAAGAGTGTAGTGCTTATTGTAGATGAAAGAAGTAATCAAAATATAGATAGTTAGATATAATGAACAATAATCAATAGCACAAAAAGTGGCTATAATCAACAATAAGTTAGGGTATACTTTAAAATAACTCAAAGAGTGGAATTGGAATGTTCCCAACACTAAGAAATGTTAAATTTCTGAAGTGATGGATACTCCAGTTACCCTGATTTGATTAATTCACATCGTATGCCTGTATCAAAACATCACATGTATCCTATAAATATATATAACTATTATGTACTCAGAATAATTAAAATTTTTAAATTAAAAAAAAAACCAGGTCTCAAATAGCAGATACCATGGACTTACAAGTCTTGGACCTGAAGGAAAAACTAGTTTCAGTGCAGAATAAGCTGGAATTTTAGTGAGTATAAATTTTAATCAAAAGAATGAAGAATGGAGCCCAGAAACTCCTGATGGCTTAATGTAGGTGTATGTATTGTCAATGTACTAAGCATGTACATGGAAAAACCTGGTACAATCTGGGTGATAAATATAACCAGCCTGAACATGGGGAAAGCAAAGCCTTTAGAATCCTTAATTTTTAATTTTAAAATATTTTTTATTTATTTATTTTCAAGTCCCATCACTTCAGAATTTAAAACATTTTAAATTGAGCTTCTCAAAAACAGAAAAATTCTTATGTTACTAGATATTATATTAAATAGAAAATTAGTTTAAAACAGTTGAATGAAAGTGGGGTAAATTTACTTTAAATTTATTTTTTAAATCATGTTTTTAAAACATAGAATAATATATTTTGATTAACATTTTATTATGCTCCCAATGAAGATTCCTCTATATTTGAACTGGTCAGCCCTATTGGCCAGTTTATCAATGGGCTGTTCTCTAGATGGGTGCTATTTACATATGGCAACAATACATGGATGTCTTTCGAAAGCTCCAGATAGTGTATACAGCTTTGGCTCTGTTCCAGGGTGCTTTCTTTTTCTTTAAACTGTTGGATTGTTAAGGCTCTGCCTTAAGAGTTCAATCATGCTGAAACAGAAGACTCTCCCCATCAAACTGTGTATAAAGAAAATATAGTTCTAATATATCAGCATCATCCTCATATATCATTATGGTATAAAGAAAATATGAAATGGCAAAAAGTCTAATGAAAACTTGCAAATACATATGAGTATAAACCTATAACTTTAATTCCTCTGTATAGTTTTGTGGCAAAATTCTAGCAACCTGTCCAATCCTTACTTAGGGTATAAATAATCATCCTTTTCTCAAAGGAGTGGAGTCTATTGTCAGTATGAGCTAAGTTCAGTAGCCATTAAAAATAATTATCCTGGAAAAATAAACATGTATCCCCTACACTGTGATAATCTCACTCACTGAATCATTACAGATCACTCTTACCTCTTCTCAGCACCTTGTATCATTTAGAAGAGTTAACATAATCTGCCTTCCATTGTTCCTTTATTCTTCTTCACCTAATAGACTATAAACCAATAGGTGGCAAGGGGACAGGGATCCTATTCATCTCTTCATTCCCCACAGAGATTTTCATATAGTAGGTGTTCAATGCCTACTTCAGAATGACATTTGGATCCTCTCCTAGAGATCTGAGAGAAATATATCAGCCCCATACTCTTCCTTGGGTGGTATCACTGGGGGAGCCTTCAAACTA
Source organism: Microcebus murinus (assembly GCF_040939455.1). NCBI lineage: Eukaryota > Metazoa > Chordata > Mammalia > Primates > Cheirogaleidae > Microcebus > Microcebus murinus. The sequence continues at coordinate 7,609,420 of NC_134136.1, forward strand.
TCTACAATGTAGCATTTTTCATTATCCAACCTGGGATTTTAAGTTATCATTAATCATTATATTCTCAAAATGAATGGGTTGTATTTTGGGTTTTCAATACTTCCCTCCTCCCAAATCCCCTTCCTCCCCACACCACTCACTTCAGGAGAACAAAGAACAGTTGTTTGGAGTAAACCTCCTCAACTCCCCTGGCAAGCCACAGGAACATCTAATACAGGGGGGCTAGAGAGAAGACTAATCCAAATGACTTGCCTGATTTCTCTTTAAGTGAGCTAAAGAGCCTTGGCTTTTTTTAATCTAAACCATAATAACAGACCCTCTATATACTTTTGGCTATAACTATACCATAGCTCCAAAATATTTTGGAAGAGGTGCTGCTATTCGATTCAATTATTCAACAAGCATTTTCAGAATGCTTCCTATATGAGAAGGGTGAGGTGGGTGGAGTTAGAAGGGAAGGAATACAAACATAAGAGAAGTAGGATACTCCCTAACTCTATATAGTAATACATCTAACATCATTTTTTTCAGCAAAACCAGTTGGACATGAATTTTTTTTTTAAAAAAACATTCCCATTTATTAGTTCCCAAGAATAGTATAATAGAAGAGGAGGTATCAAGCTAATTTCCTTATGCAACTGAGTCTTTCCATACTAGTAGTAAAGAAGATTCTTTACTGGTTACCAGCAGCAATTTTAGTTACTCATCTAATGCTTACTTAATATAAGTGTTTTCAGAAAAAGCACCACAAGAATTTTCAAATAGAAACAATTAGCATCCATTGTAATTAGTATCTCCTTTCCCAAAGCTAAAGGCTCTACTTTGAAAAGAAACCACTGGTTCTCCTCCCAGCTACTCTCAATTGCTGCAGCTGCTTGCCAAAGAGCCTGGCCCTAAAGGGTGAAAACATCTTCAGTTTTGTCTCCCTCCTTTTCATTTAGGGTTTGTTTTCAAACCCTCTACTCCAAGAAGATAGAACAAATAATAAACATACCCATCACTGTACAGGACAAGGTCAAAAGCCCCCTCACCTCACTGAAGGGATGTACTCCAATCTGTTTTCAGTCTACCCAAATTCTCCTTGAATTTTCAGGCCCAGTATAAATTCCACCCCCACCACAAAAATCTTCTCAAGCTCATTCAGGTCTATGGATATCCTACCTACGATCTATTTACTAGTTTTTGGTACCACTCATTTCTCCCTTATGATACACCACCTAGTATTATTACCTAACTGTTTCAAGTGTATCCTTTCTAGAAATCCTGACATGTAAGGATGACAGAGGGACCTGAGGGTGCTTGGCCTGGAGGAGAGATGTTGTGGGGCCACATCAAGTAAATACATTTTTAAATAATTAAAGTTTTGTCATATAGAAGAAGAATTAAGAATTAACCTTTGTTGCTCCAGAAGGTAGAGTTTGAAGGAAGTGCATTTTAGAGATACATGAAAAGGTTATACGCATTTATCATGCATTTGCTATAGTTCCATGTACTACATTGGGCACCTGCCCATATCTTGTCTCATTTAATTATAAAAGGTTTTTCTAACAATATAACTGGTTAACATTGGACTAATGTGTCTTACAAAGTAAGCAGCTGTTTTCATCAGAACTATTGGAGGCAAGAATCCCACCCATACTAGGGGAGGAAGACGGAATTAGAAAATTCAGAATGTCCCAATTCAATGCTGAGATATATATATTACTTTATGTTCCCATAAAGTAATGAAATGAATTTATCTTTAGAAAACAAACCTACTGAGGCCTGTACAGGACCCAACCTGTCCATGGTCTGTGGCTGCTGTCTGCCTCATAAAGCAAAGTGGAGGGTTTATCTTCTAGGAAGACAAAGTCATTTTCTCCTCTGAAAAAGCCTCCTATGTAGTTGGCTTTGCCATTTGCTATAATAGGAGGGCAGGGACTGAGGTCTCATGAGTCTGGGTTTCAGTTGAGGTCAAGAGAGAAGATAGGGATTGAAACCAGAAAATTCAGAGTAGGATGCAGTTAACTCCAGAATTTATTACTGTTAACTCAGGCTGGGCTTCATGACAATCATAGAAGTGGATTCCTTAATAATAATATAGATGTAGTTACCCATCATCCACAAAAGGAAAACAAATGCAAGTACCTTCATATATACAAGTGTTCTATTTTTTTAAAGAACTTAGCCTAGAAATCATGAACTTGGTTCCAAATGATGTCGCTGCTCCACTCTCAAAGGATAAAGACCTGTCATCTCAAAGTAGATTCTGAGCAACAAACTGCAGACTCTGGAGATAATCTCAATGAGTTCTAAAAACACTTTTATGTAGTAGCAGTTTTGTGAAAATAATATAAGTTTCATAAAATCATCATCAATTTGGAAGGAAACAATATATAACTAATGATTTTTAAAGCATATATTTATTACTTTATAATCAAATCCAATATACGTTATCTTTCCACCTCAATTACAAGGGCCTATTAGCAAGGGCATTTTCAAGATAGCAGTGTGCATAGACTGTAACACCCTCTTCATAGCTTTTAAAAGGTATCCTATGTCAACTCAAGGTTAAAAATTAATACTAGTACGAATAGTAATGATGATATAATATAAAATTAAATTTTTAGCACATACTATGTCAGACACTAGCCAAACATAAATATTTATCTCACTTATTTCTTTAAATGACTCTTTAGTAAACTGAATGGTCAGGCAATCTAGTTAGAGGCTTACCTGACTCTCCTACTAAATTGATCAATTCTAAGGCTGAATTATTTATTTGCCTTATAATCACTGATATATAGCTCATGTCTGGTCTGGATTGCTTATTTACTAGTTTTCTTTTCCTTTCCCATAGACAAATACCCTCCCTGCTGAATAATATTCAAAGTTATGATTATTCTGTATGTATGATTTTTCTTCTGTGGTTAAAAAAATGTGTCCTTATCTATTTAAAAAATGATAATTTAGGCAAGAGAAAAAAATAAAAGGCATTCAAATTGGAAAAGAGGAAGTCAAGTTGTCCCTGTTCACTGATGATATGATCTTATATCTAGAAAACACTAAAGACTTCACCAAAAGCTCTTAGACTTAATAAATGAATTTAGTAAAGTTTCAGGATACAAAATTAACATACAGAAATCAGTAGCATCCCTATACACCAACTACAATCTAGTTGAGGACAAAATCAAGAGGGCAATCCCATTTGCAATAGCTGCAAAAAATAAAATACCTAAGGATGTATTTAACCAAAGAGAAAAAAGATCTCTACAAGGAAAACTACAAAACTGATGAAAGAAGTTACAGATGACACAAAAAAATAATCAGAAAAACATCTCATGCTTGTGAATTAGAAAAGCTAATGTTATTAAAATGACTATACTGACTAAAGCAATTTACAGGTTTGACACAATCCCTATCAAAATACTATCATCATTTTTTGACAGAATTAGAAAAACTAATTCCAAAGGTCATATGGAACTAAAAAAAGAGCCCAAATAGCCAAAGCAATCCTAAGCAAAAAGGACAAAACTGGAGGCATCACATTGCCTGACTTCAAATTATACTATAAGGCTACAGTAATCAAAACAACATTTCACTGGTATATTGATAAAAATAGACACATAGATCAATGGAACAGAATACAGAACTCACTTTTTATTTATTTATAAATAAAGCTACATATTTATAGTCAACTTATCTTTAACAAAGTAGGCAAGAACATACACTGGGGAAAGAACACCCTTTTCAATAAATGGTGTTCGGAAAATTGGATTGCCACATCCAAAAGAATTAAACTGGACCCCTCTCTCTCACCATACAAAAATCAACTCAAGATGGATTGAAGATTTGAATGTACAATCTGAAACTATAAAAATACTAGAAGAAAACCAAGGGAAAATACTTCTGGACATTGGTCTAGGCAAAGAATTCATTACTAAGACATCAAAAGCACAGGCAATATATGACTAGATCCCACTAAATACTGTGGGGTCTGAGTCTTTAGTGAGCTTCTTATAGATATGTCATCACAATTCATTGCTGTAGGAATTAATCAAGTCCTGTGGGATTGTACAGAGAAGAGGACTCTCAGAAGCTTATGTCCAGTTTCCTTTGGATTTTATCCCATGAGCCTTCTCTTTTTACTAATTCCCTTTGTATACTTTCACTGTAATAAATCATAGTTGAGAGTATGACTATATTTTAAGTCCTGTGAGTCCTTCTAGTAAACGCCCAAATGTGGTGATGGTCTTGGGGACCTCACAAAACATTTTCCATATTTTAACAGTAAAGTAATACGAGAGAGTGAATATATCATTTATTCCTGTGTTAAAATTTTTATACTTAATGGTTATTAATAAAATATTAAGATGCAAAAAGGCACAGGCAACAAAAACAATAATAGACAAATGGGACTTAATTAAACAACAAAGCTTCTTCACAGCAAAAGAAATAATCAACAGAGTGAACAGACAACCTGTAGAATGGGAGACAATATCTGCAAACTGTATATATGGCAAGGGACTGATCTCCAAAATTTAGAAGGACCTTAACCAACTCAATAAAAAAACCCACAATTAACCACATTAAAAAGTGGGCTAAGGACATGAATAGATATTTTTCAAAAGAAGACAAACAAATGGGCAACAAGAATATGAAAAAATGTTCAACATCACTAAACAGAGAAATGCAAATTAAAATCACAATGAGATATCATCTTACATCAATCAGAATAGCTATTAAAAAGACAAAAAAACCACAGATGTTGGAGAAGATGCTGAGAAAAGGGAACTCTTATACACTGTTGGTCAGAATGTAAATTAGTGCAACCTCTATGGAGATTTCTCAAAGAGCTAAAAATAGAACTACCAGCAATTCTACTTCTGCATATCTACACAAAGGAAAAGAAAACAATATATAAAAATGATACCTGCACTTATATGTTTACTGCAGCACTACTCACAATAGCAAAGATATGGAATCACCTTAAGTGTCTACCAACGCAGGACTGGATAGAAAAAATGTGGTATACACAATAGAATACTCTTAAGCTGTAAAAAAAAAAAAAGAATGAAATCATGTCTTTTTCAGCAACATGGATAGAACTGGAGGCCATTATCTTAAGTGAAACAACTTAGACACAGAAAAACAAATACCACATGTTCTCCCTTAAAATGAAAGCTAAATAATGTGTACACATGGAAGCAGAGTGTGGAATGGTGAATAATGGAGACTTGGAGAGTTGGGAGGTTGTTTGGTGGGTACAATATGTGCTGCGTCAGTGATTGATGCACTGAAGGGGTTGACTTCACCACAATGCAATATATCCATGTAACAAAACTGCACTTGTACCCCATGGATACATACAAATAAAAATGAATGGGAAAAATGATAATCATTTTTGGCAAAACTACTAGTTGAGCAAGTAATTAACATAAATGGCCAACTCCTCCATGATAAGCCAAATCCAAGCTAGTTGATAAAGAAGCTATATACTTAGTATTGGGCCTGTATCCTCAAAGCACTGTAAATTTAAAACAGATTAATAATTATATCAGTTTCCTATGGCTGCTGTAACAAAGTATCACACAGTGGGTGGCATAAAGCAACAGTGATTTATTCTCTAAAAGTTCAAGAGGGAAGAAGCATAAAATTATGGTGTCAGCAGGACTGCACCTCTCACTGGAGGCTGTGGGAAGAAACCATTCCTTACAGCTTCTAGTGGTTACTGACATTGGCTTGTGGCAGCATCTCTCTCTGTTCCATCTTCACATTGCCTTCTCGTCTGCATGCCTGTTTTTCTTTGTGTATCTGTTATCTTTCTTTGCTTCTTTCTTATAAAGACATGTGTGATGGCATTTAGGGCCCACCTGGACAATTCAGGGTGACCTCTTAAATTATTAGAGCCTTAATTTAATTACATCTGCAAAGGGTCTTTTTCCAAATTAGGTAACATTCACAGGTTCCAGGGACTAGGATAATGACAGATCGTTTTGAGGGCCACCATTCAGCCCACTACAGCAATCAATACTCAAAACATGAAAACACTTACTAGCATCTCCTATAAAGATCAAAATAGCTTAGAAACTAATAAGGAGGTCTTGGTAAAAATCTGAACATTAAAAGATAGCACTGTCTGTGTCCTTCCAATGTTTGTGTCCTTCTAAAATTTATATGTTGAAACCTAATCCCCAATGTGATGGTATTTGGAAGTGGGGCCTTTCTTTGGGAGGTGACTAAGTCATGAGGGTGGATCCTTCAGGAATGGGTTTAGTGCCCGTATGAAAGAGATCCCAGAGAGTTCCCTCATCCCTTCTACTACATGAGGAAACAGCTATAAAACACAGTCTTTGAAGCACGAAGCAAGTTCTCACTAGACAATGAATCAACTGGCACCTTGATCTTGGACTTTCCAGCTTCCAAAACTGTGAAAAATAAACTTCTGTTGTTTATAAGCCACCCAGTCTATGGTATTTGTTACAGCATACTAAACAGACTAAGACAGGCACAAATTTCATCTCTTTAGCCACATCTACCTATAAAGATGTTACAACAACTTGGTCTTCTGGAAAATCTGTTCAAGGTGGCTGACTAGAGGCATCTTCTACTTGCCTCGTCCAAAATGAACCAAAGTAATAAGTAGATAATTACACTTAGAATAGATCATCTAAGAGAGAAACACTGGAATTCAACAGAGAAGTAACAGAAAATACCTAAGGCAAGGAAGGAGAGGGAAGCAAGACAGCCTGCTTGGCCAGGATTCACTAGGAGCCTGAAGAGGTCCCCCAATGTGAGGAAATGATAAGTGAGAGATGCCCCCCAGAAGCCACATTCCCATCAAGGATTCCTGCAATCCTAGCCATAAGAGAACACTGTGACCCTTTTGGGCCCTAAGACTAACATAGGGAGCTGCCTGGAGACTGCATAATGGCATTGTTCCAGAGAGGGAGCTCATGCTGGTTCTCACACCCCAGCCAAGTACTAAGCAGATACAGTGTGGAAATGCTCCCTTAAGCATTTCTTGTAGGGCTGGTCTAATGGTGATGAATTCCCATCCATACATGAGTGGCTTAATAACATGTGGTATATGTATACCATGGAGTATTACTGAACCATAAAAAATGGTGAACTAATACCCTTTTTAATAACCTGTATGGAAATGGAGACCATCCTTCTAAGTGAAATATTGCAAGAATGGATAAGCAAACACAACATGTATTCACTATTATATTGAAACCAATTGGTCCACACTCATGTGCACATATGGTATTAATAGTAAAATTCAATGGAAATCAACAGGTAGGAGGGGAGGAGGGGATGGATAAATTCACACCTAACAGGTACAATGCACATTCTCTGGGTGATGGATACACTTAATACTTTGACTCAAACTGTACAAAAGCAATTTATGTAACCAAAACGTTTGTACCCCATAATATTCTGAAAAACAAAAACAAAACATAGATACCAGAGGCTGGGAAGGGAGGGGTTGAAAAGAGGTTGTTTAATAGGTACCAACATAGAGTTAGATAGTAGGAATTAAGTTCTAATGGTTTATAGCAGAGTGGGCTGATTACAGTTAGCAACAATATGTTGTATATTTCAAAATAGCTAGAAGAGAGGACTTAAAATGTTCCCAAAATAGAAATAATAAATCCTCGAGGTGATAAATACTCTAAATACCTTGATTTGATCATTACACATTCTATGCGTATAACAAAATATCATATGTACCTCATAAATATTTACACTTATTATGTATCAATAAAAAAGATGATACAACTCATAGCAGTCACTATGTTTAAAACAAATATACAAACCCATAAATTATAGACTTTTAGTGAGAGATTATCTTGAGAGTGGAAGATGCTAAGCACAAGTACAGAAAACAGGGAAACCCCAGGGCATCTCTGCCCTAAGGATGTCTTTACGAACAGATGACGAGACCAGCCTGAGCAAGAACGATACCCTGTCTTTACTGAAAAAATAGGAAGAAATTCGCTGGACAACTAAAATATATAGAAAAAATTAGCAGGGCATGGTGGCACATGCCTGTAGCTCCAGCTACTCAGGAGGCTGAGGCAGGAGGATTGCTTGAGGCCAGGAGTTTGGGGTTTCTGTAAGTTAGGCTGATGCCAAGGCACTCTAGCCCAGGCAACAGAGGGAGACTCTGTGAAGAAGAAAGAAGAAGAAAAAAGAAGAAGGAAGAAGAAGGAAGAAGGAAGAAGAAGAAGAAGATGAAGAAGAAGAAGAAGAAGAAGAGGAGGAGGAGGAGGGGGAGGAGGAGGAGGAAGAAGAAGAAAGAAGAAGTGGAGGAGGAGGAGGAGATGATGGTATGACACTTTCATCAGTTTAGGATGAAGACGGGGTGCCTAGCCCACCTTGATGACGATGACTCATCAACACAAGGATTCTAGTAGTAACACTTCCATTCTACAATTCTAATAAACATAGGCATTCATTTGCTTCTTTGGGAGTACTTGGCAAACACAGAAGTATGCTAAATGCTGTAGAATAACAGTCTTAAAACTGTGGCCTGTATCATGAAGAGTTTTCAAGGAGTGTGTAGGCAATGGTAATTTTTAGGGAATCCATTTACAGGTCCTCAACTTCTGTATGTACTTTTCCCTAACTCTGAACTGTTTTAAGAAGTATCTGTGGTTAAGAAGTCCCCTTTCAATTTCCCCTTCTTTACTAAAGAAATGTATACTTCTCACCCATTCTGAATCTTAATTATGTGCAAAGTCCCAGGGTATAAAAACTTTCAGAGCACTAAATAAAGGAACAATTCCAAATATTAGTGTACATATTGATAAAGTCAATTATTTTATTAACTGGGCAATGCATACTTTGGCAAGGCAGATGGCTTCCAATACTATACTTCCTACAAAACTAAGGAAGATGTACACCTTATAAATCATTAAAATAAAATTTGCTAATAGATTGTTGTGATTTGCATCAATTAACTTGAAAGGAGTTCAAAGAATTGGGTTACATTGAGTAACAAAATTTCCATTCCCATCCCATTTATGTGAGCAAGTTTGTAATCCTTTATATCTTAAAAATATAAAAACACGAAGAAAGCTGATGCTAAGCCTGTCACACCCTGGCAATAATTAATATGGATGCATAGATATAGTAACTAATTTTTAAAAAGTCCTATCTATTCTATTGATACATGTTTGCTATAAATGTTTTATAATTTTAATGAAGACTCAATCTAGAAAAACTTTAAACCCCTAGGGATTTTGGGCCTCAGAAAAATTCTTTTTGAAACATTTATATATGTGTGTGTGTGTGTGTGTATATATATATATATATATATATATATATATATAAACATATATAGGAACAAGTTGAAAACAGCTTGTGATATAATACCTTGAGAGGTAAAAATAGTATAGAAATTAAGACAAACAAGAAAAGCATGACTTGCATTACCAAGAACAGCTTCATGGAAACATTTCATTTTTTCAATATAATTTGGTTATTCAATATTCAGGTGTTCAACATTTAGCACCAACTGTATCAAGGCACTATTGTTTAGTGCCATGTAAAGTCTCAAAATGAACAAAACAAGTCTCTGTCTTCTCAGAGTGTATAATTTGGTTAACTAGGATAAGAATGGGAAAGCTTTCAATAGGCAAAGATGGAAGGTGGGTATTCATTCCATAGATAGAGAGAATAGAATGGAGGTTGGGAAAACAGGCAGAAAAGGGCAAGAAAATGATCAAAGAAAAATAAGTCATCCAAAAGCAGGATACCTGACATTTAACCATTTAGAAATGTTATAAAAATAGAAAGTTTCAAATGAGAAGCACTAAGTTCAAGCTATGGAATTCTGTTAGTTAACACATCTGTATTAAATCAACCAAAATTAGGTAAGACTAAAATAATTTAAAAGGCATTTTAACACGAGAAAATGGACCAATTTTAATCAGTGTTTTACTAGTTAAAATAAGTTAGAAAGGGTAGGCTATGGTAATATGGGTAAGTAGATAACAGAAATTGCCTAACCCAAGGCAGTCCTTGCCTTGAGGCTATAAATGCGTGCTTATATGTTTGTGGGGGGGGGGAGGGGAGAGTAAAATAATGAAGGGTGGAAAAAACAGTGAGAAGTCTTCATTATCTAGTATAAAGGTCTTACTTTCTCTCCACTAGAAAATAACAATTTCAAATCAAGATTTGGTAGTGGTGTGGAATATTCAGGAAGAGAACTAAGGGGCAAAGAGTGAAGACAGAAACATGTCTCTGTATGTTAATGTGTAGTCTTTACCATAATGAAAGGTTTTTTCAAGGAAAGCTATCACACATTCATAACACTAATTGATTTTCACAGAGAAGTGCATAGATGAGGTTTCTTTGGGAAATGCTTGCAACATTTTGGCTTAAAAAAAAAAAAAAAGATCTTGGCTGGTGTGCCTGGAGTCTTTCATACAAAATTTAATTAACAGGGTCTTCTGAAAGGAGAGCTTACTGTGATCCCTAGCTATCTTGTGGTGCTCCTCGCTCAGATACACTATGATGGATTAAACCCAAGCAAATCATATCTGTCATATGTTTGGTACCAAAGGGCAAGCAGTCCGAAAGGAAGGAGATGGGTTTGAGACATTAAAGGAGAGAGGGAAGAAAATGCTAGTACCTTAGAGGACTCTCAGAATGTACCTGAATTCAGGGACCTATATATCTCTCCATTTTTGCTAACCTGACAACTCTTTTTGGATCTGAGGTGGGAGGTTTTAGAACTAAGGAGTAACAGAGTTTCCTGGGCCACTATTTAAGCTGATATTTTAAAATATTATTCCTAGAAAAATTACTATGGCTCTTCTGTCTTGTGAAATTGCAAGCAAATAAGGTGATCCATTTAGGAGACTAAAGAGACATGACAACTGAATGTAGTACATGATCCTAGAACAGATCCTGAACTGGAGAAAAAATGTGATGGACATTATTGGGTAACTGACAAAATGGGAACACAGAATATAAAAGTATTGTACCAATGTTAAATTTACTGAATTTAATTACTATACTATAATTTTTTGAGAGAATTTTCTTAAAAAGTACACACTGAAGCAGTTAGGGTAAAGGCCCATGATGTATGAAATTTATTCTCAAATGGCTTAGAAAAAAGGTTATATATAAAATATATGAAAGAGAAAAAATGACAAATGAAATCAGATGGGGCAAAATATTAACAATAGGTGAATGTGGTGAAGGGTACAAACAGGTGTTCTGTGCATTATTTTTGAAAAATTTCTGTAATTTTGAAATTATTCTAAATAAAAAGTTAAAAAATGGTCCCACTAAAAGGACTATCCGATCCATCCACAAATATTAGGAATGTCAAATTATACATCTAGGAATTCAGAATGATATCAGCAGGAAGGATGGAGTAAGGACCTCAGAAAATTCTCTCCATCTAACCAATGAGAACACTGGCAAACAGCATTAGAATCAAAATTTTTAGAACTCTGGAAATTAACCAAAAGCTTACAGCAATTTGGAGAGCATTTATTCAAGGAAAGGGCTATATCTCAGTAAGAACAGTAAGCTTTGGTGGTGTTTTAACTTTCCTTATTCCCATCCTCCCCTTCTCAGTTCCACAGTAGCCTTAAAAATCAGAAGCCCACAATCACAGTGAAAACCAGCAGTGAAACACAATAAAAGCCAGCAGTCTCTGGAGGCGGGGCAGAAAGCAGTAGGACCTCCTTCAAGGCCCAATGTCAGAGAATTGCCATTATTTGACTTGTCTGGTGGTTCCCGGGAATATCCCACTCACAAGATTTGTCTTTATTTGACATGACTGGGAGCTATCCCAGTACAAACAGCCTTTTCCCCAGGAGCTTTTGTCAAAAACAATCAGTGGCAATTGTTTAACATCTTGGCTGTCTGAGGCAATGCACAACAACTGGGGCGAGCAATAGGCAAACCAAAGAGCTTAGTAGGAAAAGCTGGGGAATGAAATGTTGTCTATAGGAAGATTTGAAAAACTCATATATTCCTAGAAGTCTCAATGGCTACATGCATGTGTAGGGCTGTGTTCATGCCCAGGGCTGAGTGAATGCTCAAGAAATACCTCAGAAGGCCCTAAGCTCTCATCTCTGACTGACCCTGAGGTTTTATGCAAGCAGGAAGTGAAGGCCAAGGCAAAGTTATCAACTACCTTCTGAGTGTTGATAGCATGCTCCCAACATACACACAGACCCCCTTCACAAAGACTTGGAGATGTATTGCTTACAAGCATTTAAATCTCTCTCCATTCACTAGTTGACCATTAAGATTACCAAACAGAGAATTCAGTGGCCACGTATGACAAAGAATATGGACTTTACAGATTCATTCAGAAAAGTCACTAAACTAACAACAATAACAGGTAGAAGAAGCAACTGACTTGCAGATATGCCACACTATACTATTTATAATATCCAGTTTTCAACAACAAAAAAGTTATGAGACATGCAAAAAACAAGAAAGTATGGCACATACACAGCAAAAAAAGCAACCAATAGACACTGTTCCCAAGGAGGCCCAAATGTTAAACTTACTAGATAATAACTTTAAATCAGTTATTAGAAATATGTTCATGAACTAAAAGAAATCATGTCTAAAAAACTAAAGGAAAGTATAAAAAAAAATGTTTCACCAAATACAGAATGTAAATAATTACACAGAAATTATTAAAATGAACTAAATAAAAATTCTGGAGTCAAAATGTATAAAACTAAAATGAAAAATTTATGACAAGGACAAAACAGCACATTTGAGGAGGCAGAAGAAAGAATCAGTAAACTTGAAGATAGGTCAATTGAGATTAACCAATCTAAGGAACAGAAAAAAAAGAATGAAGAAAAATGAATATAGCCTCAGAGACCTCTGGGAATCATCAAGTGCACCAACATACATATGATGGGAACCATGGAAGGAGAGGAGAGAGAAAAGGGAGCAAAAGAATACAGTCATGCACTGCATAATGGTGTTTTGGTCAATGATGGACCGCATATACCACAGTGGTCCCATAAGACTATAAGGGGGCTGAAAAACTCCTATCCCCCAGTGATATCATAACTGCCCTAACACTGTGGCCCAATGTATTACCTTTTCTATGATTAGATATATTTGGACACACAAATACTTATCATCGTGTTACAATTGCCTACAACAGGGGCCCTCAAACTTTTTAAACAGGGGGCCAGTTCACTGTCCCTCAGACCATTGGAGGGCCATACTATAGTTTAAAAAAAACTATGAACAAATTCCTATGCACACTGCACATATCTTATTTTGAAGTAAAAACACAAACGGGCAAAAACACCCACATGTGGCCTGCGGGCCGTAGCTTGAGGATGCCTGGCCTATAATATTCAGTATAGTACCATGGTATACAGGTTTGTGGCCTCAGAAAAATAGGCTGTATCATACATCCAAGCTGTGTAGTAAGCTATACCATCTAGGGTTGTGTAATAAGTACACTCTATGATGTTCACACAACAATGAAACTGCCTAAAAACATATTTCTCAGAAAGTATCCCCATTGTTAAGCAACACATGACTGCATTGAAGAAATAATGGCCAAAATCTTTCCAAATGTGATGAAAAACATTAATCCTCACATTCAAGGAGCTCAAAAAACTCGAAGTAGGACAGACCCAAAGATATTGACACCAAAACACATTATATATCTATGATGAATTCATCAAGAATTATTTTATTTAGATGATGTATAATAATGGGAGGGAAAAAGCATTTGACAAAATTCAAGACCCTTTTATGATAAGATCACTTAACACAATAGGCATAGACAGGAGTTACCAAAAAATGATACAAGCCATATATGACAAACCCGCAGCCAACATCATACTAAATGAGGAAAAATTGAAAGCATTTCCACTTAAAACTGGAACCAGACAAGGTTGCCCACTATCACTACTTCTATTGAACATAGTCCTGGAAATACTTGCTAGAGCAATTAAACAAGAGAGGGGAATTAAGGGGAACCAAATGTGGGCAGAAGAGGTCAAGCTATCACTCTTTGCTGATGATATGATCTTACATCTGGAAAACCCCAAGGATTCTACGAAGAGACTCCTGAATTGATAAATGAATTCAGTAAAGTCTTAGGATACAAAATCAATGCATACAAATCAGAGGCATTCATATACACTAATAACAGTCAAGCCAAAAATCAAATAAAAATGCAGCACCTTTTACTATAGCCTCAAAAAATTAAATATCTAGGAATATATTTAATGAAAGAGGTGAGACATATATGGGGAGAACTATGAAACACTAAGAAAAGAAATTGTAGATGTAAACAGATGGAAAAATCTACCTTGCTCATGGATTAGCACAATCAACATTGTTAAAATATCTATACTACCCAAAGTGATCTACAGAATTAATTCAATCCCTATCAGAGTATCATCATAATTCTTTACAGATCTAGAAAAAATAATTCTATGCTTTGTATGGAACCACAGAAGACCTCGTATGGCCTAAGAAATCTTAATCAAAAAGAACAAACTGGGAGTATCAGTCTACCAGACTCCAAGTTTTACTAAAAGGCTATAGTAACTAAAACAGCATGGTACCCCACACAACTGGCATAAAAACAGAGATATAGCTGTAGACCTTAAAACAGGACTGAGAACCCAGAAATGAAACCATCCACATATTGTCATCTAATCTTTGACAAAGCAGACAAAAATATACACTGGGGAAAAGAATCTCTTTTCAATAAATGGTGCTGGGAAAACTGGAACTACACACAGAAGATTGAAACTGGATCCCGACCTCTCACTCTTACAAAAATCAATTCATGATAGATAACAGACTTAAACCTAAGGCATGAAACCTTAAGAATCCTAGAAGAAAATGTAGGGAAGACTCTTTCAGACATTGGCCTAGGCAAAGAATTTATGAACAAGACCCCCAAAGCAATTACAGCAGCAACAAAAATAAATAAATGACACCTGATCAAGTTAAAAAGCTTCTGCACAGCCAAATAAACTATCATTAGAGTGAATAGACAGCCTGCAGAATGGGAAAAAATATTTGCTTTCTACACATCTGATAAAGGGCTGATAACAAGAATCTATGTAGAACTCAAAAAAAAATCAACGAGAAAAAAATCAAACAATTCCATCGATAAATGGGCAAAGTACGAGCAGAAACTTTTCAAAAGAAGACATAATAATGGCCAGCAAATATATAAAAAAATGCTCAACATATTTAGTCATTAGAAAAATGCAAATCAAAACCACAATGAGATATCACCTAACCCCAGTGAGAATGGCCTTTATCTAAAAATCCCAAAACAAAAAATGCTGGTGAGGATATGGAGAGATAAGAACACTCTTACATTGCTGGAGGGACTGCAAATTAGTACAACCTCTGTGGAAAAGAATTTGTAGATACCTTAAAGAGCTAGAATAGAAATACCATTTGATCCATAAATAGCACTACTAGGCATCTCCACAAAGGAACAAAAGACATTCTATAATAAAGACATCTGCACTCGAATGTTTATGGTAGCACAATTCACTATTGTTTATGGTAGCACAATTCACTATTGCAAGGATGTGGAAACAACCCAAGTGCCTGTCAATCCGTGAGTGGATTGATAAAATATGGTATATGTACACGATGGAATACTACTCAATTACAAAAAACAATGGTGATCTAACACCTCTTATATTATCCTGGTAGAGCTTGAGCCCATCCTCTGAAGTGAGGTATCACAAGAATGGAAGAATAAGCATCATATGTACTCGCCATCAAATTAGCAGTAACTGATCAACCTGAAGGTGCTCGCATGGTAGTAATATTCATTGGGGGCTGGGGGAGGGGGTGGGTAAACTCACAACCAATGGACACGGTGACTATTGTATGGGGGAAAGGGCATGCCTCCAATCCTGGCTTGAGTGAGGCAAATCATTAACATGTAACCAAAATGTTTGTACCCCCATAATAACCTGAAATTTAAAAAATGCCAACACCATTTTTTGCAGATCTAGAAAAAATAATGCTACACTTTGTATGGAACCAGAGAAAACCCCACATAGCAAAAGCAATTTTAAGCAAAAAGAATGAATTGGGTGGCATCAATTTATCAGACTTCAAGCAGGGCTACAGCAACTAAAACAGCATGGTACTGGCACAAGAACAGAGACATAGACCAATGGAACAGACCTGAGAACCGAGATATAAAACCATCGTCATATAGCCATCTAATCTTTGACAAAGCAGACAAAAAACATACACTTGGGGGAAAAAATCCTTATTCAATAAATCGTGCTGGGAAAATCAGATAGCCAAATGTAGAAAACTGAAACAGGATCCGCACCTCTCACCTCTCACAAAACTCAACTCATGGTAGATAAAAGACTTAAACCTAAGGCATGAAACTGTAAGAACTATAGAAAAAAATGTTCAAAAAACTCTTCTAGACATAGGACTAGGTAAAGAATTTATGAAGAAGACCCCAAAGGCAATCACAGCAACAGCAAAAATAAATAAATGGGACCTGATCAAATAAAAAAGCTTCTGCACAGCCAAGGAAACTATCACGAGAGCAAACAGACAACCTACAGAATGGGAGAAAATATGCGCATGTTACATATTCGATAAAGAGCTGGTAACTAGAGTCTGTATAGAACTCAGGAAAATTAGCAAGAAAAAAAAATCAAACAACTCTATCAACAAGTGGGCAAGGGACATGAATAGACACTTTTCAAAGGAAGACTAATGGTCAAAAAACATGAAAAAATGCTCCAACATCTCTAATCATCAGGGAAATGCAAATCAAAACTATAATGAGATATCACTTATCTCCAGTGAGAATGGCCTTTATCAAAAAGTCCCAAAACAATAAATGTTGGCGTTGATGTGGAGAGATAGGAACACTCATACACTGCTCGTGGGGCTGCAAACTAGTAACATGGAGATACCTCAAAAAGAGCTACAAGTAGAACTACCATTGGATCCAGAAATCCCATTACTGGGCATCTGCCCAAAAGAACAAAAGACATTCTATAAAAAAGACATCTGCATTCGAATGTTTATAGCAGCACAATTCACAATTGCAAAGCTGTGGAAACAACCCAAGTGCCCATCAATACTTGAGTGGATTAATAAAAGGTGGTATATGGATAGCATGGTATTCTACTCAGCCATAAAAAACAATGGTGGTCTAGCACCACTTGTATTATCCTGGATAGAGCTGGAATCCATTCTAGTAAGTAAAGTATTACAAGAACGGAAAAACAAGCATCACATGTACTCACAATCAAATTGGTATTAGCTGATCAACACTCAAGTGTACATACAGTAATAACATTCATTGGGTGCTGGGCAGAAGGGAGGGGGGAGGAAACGATGGGTATATACACACCTAATGGGTGCAGTGCGCAGTGTTTGTGGGATGGGCACACTTGAAACTCTGACTCAGGTGGGGCAAAGGCAATATACGTAACCTAAACATTTGTATCCCCGTAATATGCTGAATTAAAAAATATTTTTAAAAAAGAATTGGAGAGAAAAGGCTAGTGAGAATAAAGTGAAGAAAAAAATTAAGGAGGAAAAAGTTAAGATATTTAGACAATTATTTATCACTTAAAGATCAGGGCTGTGGTACCTAGTATGGGAGAACATCTGGAAATAAATTTCAAGAAAGCTATACAAAGCATACACAGTGAAGAGCATTCTTATTTCAAGAATGTACTGACATTTAGAATGGTGGTCTCATATTGAGCCATTCCTGAACACTCGTCATAACATTTGTACACTACATAATTGAACTATTTGTTATTCATAATTATTCCCTTTGTGGATTTTCTGATATGGTGATTTGATATTTTCTTTTTAACCCCACTCTGATTTTCCCACAGTCTCTTGACATATATAGGTGAACCTCATTAAAAAATTCATAATATACTTCGAAACTCAACAGAAAAGACTTAAATCAACAGATGCTTGGGATTATTTGTACCACTACTTTTCTCCATTGTCATGGATAATGGAGAAATGATCATATATTGATTTTCAGACTCATTATTTAATTAATATACCAATAACATATCCCAACATTATGTGTCCATGCATAAATTCATAAGTACTCACCATTGAGCTGTATCACATTTGCTAATGACTTCCAGGATCAACCATAATTCCCGAACTTTAGGAACTTGCATGCATCTATTTCAAATGGCAGTGTTTCTATGGAAGTCAGACTACAATTAGAGGACTAGCACATTTCCATATTATCTTATCTTATACTCACTGCAGGTATACACTTTCCCTCTGCCCCCAATGCAGAAACCCCATACAAACTCATAAGGGACAACAAAGGAGAAGTGGAAATCAAACATAACTTCCCAAGGAAGGCCACAAACTTCCACCAGCAATAAAATTCATAGCTCAACAGTGTGCCATTCATGAATTTCATATGACAAGATGACAGCCTAAGAGAAGAGGGATGGAGAAAACTAGGGCCAGTTTTCCAGGACTTTACCAACACTTGCTGTTGGTTACAACATTTGGTAACTCCTAGAGCCCCACTCCCACATACAAACCTTAAGATTCTGTACACAACAGGGAGAGGTTTTGCAAGGGTTTACCATTACTTTAGAGCCACAATGAACATAAGGAATTCATAACCCAACCTTTGTTTCTATTCAAACACCAGCACTGTGGCAAAGTCTAAAAGAAATAACTTAATTTATTATATATAATGCCAAAATTGAAAAGGTTAATCACCATTAGTCAATGGAAATTAGGAGTGGAAAGGAAATTATTTATCATACAAATGAAAGAGCCTTGAAGTGAATCTCAAATACAAAACTACAAACACACACCCAGATGCTCTGGCATCTCTTCTGCACACCAAATGACTGTACGCCTCCTTCCCATGTACACTGCTCTCTCCTTAGATTCCTCACATTCACAGCTGCAGTGGCTGGGTTTGTAACAATATCCTCTTACACATAAATGGTTGATGAAAAGCCTAGGCAACCATCACAAATGCCATCCTCCACCCCACCTCTTGGCTCAGCCTATCTAAGCGAAAGGACCCAATCCATCCCCCAAACCCTGAAGTACTTCTTCAGACAACTTCTAGGCACTTCTTTCCAGATTTATGCCCTAAAGCTGACAGCCACCCCTGCTGCCCACTCCACAAGTAGGAATTGATGCCCATGAAGTCTGAGAATTGCTAGAGAGTCAGAGGAAAGACACAGAGAAACAAAAACTGTTCAAGCACCAGGTGACCCAATTGATCCTGCCAATTTCCCACATTTGCTCTCTCAGCAAATTCTCATGTTTGCCAAGCAAATTCCTATATATATTTACTCAGTTTCTAAAAAATAGCAGGAAAGGAATTAGGCCAGGGAATCGATGGTGAATTAAGTGCAGTGAAACTATTAGGTCATTAAATGTGAAATGTCCAGTTTAAAATCAAATGTTTAGTTTATTATATCTGAAATGAGAAGCAGTACAATTAATCAAAGTATGCACCTAAACTATCAACACAGTTTTGCCATCTTAAGAGCAGCTTGTTTATGCAGCAGCAAAGAAGCCTGGAGAGTGAATGGCAGTGAAATCATGAAAGGCATTTTCCACACCTTGTTGGGAATGGAATGTTTTTCCTTACAAGAAGTGGTTCAAAGCCTGGAAGAAGTGGTAGTCAGTAGGTGCAAGGTCTGGTGAATACCATGGATGACAGGGAGTTTCCAAGTCCAGCTTTTGTAGTTTCAGCAGAGCTGTTTTTGTGACATGTAGTAGAGTGTTGTCTTGCAAGAGGACTGGCCTGTCTCTGTTGACTGATCTTGGCTGCTTAATCACAAGCATCCTCATCATTTCATCCAATTGGTTGCCATAGACATCTGCTGTAATCAATTGATCAGGCTTCATGAAGCTGTAGTGGATAATACCAATGAAAGGCAAACAAACAGACATCATTAGATTTTTTTTTTTATGAATATTCGGTTTTGGACTGTGTTTGGGCACTTCATCTTCATCCAGCCATTGTGCCGAATGCTTGCAACTGTCAAAAAGAATCCATTTTTCATCAACATAACAATATGGTACAGAAATGGTTCGCCTTTATGTCACGACAGTAAACAAAGGCAAGCTTCGAGATTTCTCTTCCAGTGCTTCATGTGGTACCCATCTATCCAGCTTCTTTACCTTGCCAATTTGTTTCAAATGGCCCAATATTGTTGGAATAGTAACGTCAAACCTTGCTGCTAATTCACACATAAGTTGATAAGGATTTGCTTCCACTACAGTTTTCAGCTCATCATTATCCTTCTTGGTCTCAGGTCGCCCATGTGGCTCCTTTTAAAGATTAAAATCACCAGAACAGGGAACTTCTCAAACAATCAACATACTGTGCATTCATTAGCCACATCCTCCCCAAACACTTTGTTGATATTTTGAGCTGTCTGAGCTGCATTGGTTCCACGATAGAACTCCTATTCGAAAATAACATGAATTTTTTACTTATCCATGGTTTCACAAAAATTGTTTTAAAAAAATTTGACAGATAATCACAAGCCAAACCGAGCATTTCAAAGAATGAGGATGTACCTTCACAATAAAAATAAAACAATTCTGGCATTTGGAAATGCCAGATAGTTTCCTGCCTGAGCATCTTAAAGTGAATCTTGCCAGTCTACAGGCTCAACCACATACAGAGAGCTCTCCATTAGTTCTCCCATTCGGGGAAGAGCTTTATTAGGGGAAACAAACAGGGAGCTAGTTTTATTAGCTGCCTAGACCTTCATGCATACATATAAATGGAAACCTAAACTCACCAAACATTTGAAGGAAAAACAACAGCATCGGAGAGAGAAAAAATTGAACAAGTAGAACCTATCAACCAAATCTTAAAAAAAAAAAAAAACAAGTCGATGCTGAAAGATGAACCACATAGATACCCTTCCAGAAATGAATGACTTAATCTCTAATTGCTGGAAGAGCTGCCAGCAGAAAGCCTTAAGGGAAGTGCACTAGCTAGAGAGAGCCACTGCACCTAAGATCATGCTCCCTCCTGGTGTGGTCCACATCCAATGACAGATCAGCATGGAGATATGGGGTCCTGGCCTCCTTACCCCAACTTGGGGAAACACCAAAGGGTCATGCCTGAAGGATAGTTCTCTGGGTGGCCATGAACTGACCCAGTTCTTCTCATTTCTTGCTTGTAGTACTCAAGAATCACTGTAGAATGTGTTTGGAATACAACATCCTGAGATGAGGGTTGCGGGGAGCTAGACAGCCTGGGCTCAGTATCAGTCCCTCATTAAAACAGGACATCCTTCAATGCTTTAGTCCAGTGGTCATGTGACCCTGGGATATAAAACCCAGGATAGGGTGCTTTCCAGGGTCCCTCAGCTGTGGTGCAAGTGGGGCATGTGCAGACAAGACTCCTTCCACCCCATGCAGCTTTCTGAGCTTTAGGGGATTTGCTCACAATGGATCCTAGGCTTCCGTTGCCCTGCTGCCTACCAGTAAGAATAATGTTGCTTCATGTAAAAAAAATTAAAAAATGATAAAATAAATAAAACAAGAAGTGTCAAAGTAAAATGTCAGAGATATCAACTGTCTAACTTAGTACTTAAGGAGATCAGACATTTCATACTTAAAAACCCAACACTCCATCTAGAAACCTTATTGGCTCTGCCCTTAGTTGTATGGCCTTGAGCTAGAAGGGGGGTAATAATCCAAGTCCCGCTTACATGTTGAGGTGTGGAGAGGATAACACAAGATAATGGATGTGAAAGTACCTTGAAAATTTTTAGCACTATAAAATTATAAGGTGTTTGTTATTTCTATTAGTGCTCCTGTCTGCAAAACTGAGAGGCAGAAATAAGCTGTAAGGGACAGGATGAGATATTTTAATTCCTAGGGCCAAAGAAGAACAGTAGTAAAGAATGCAATAGGATGGGAAAGCAACTTATTGGGCTTTGAAAATGAAAACCATAGTGAGATGGATAGATACCAACTACTAGCAACAGTTGTTAAAAGATTTTCTTTTGTTGAGGCATAGAAGTGGCAAAGACTAAATAGTCATGGGAACCAAAATTATAAAGGAAATATCATTGGATTTAAAAACTCCAACTCATCTCAATTTCAATATTGTTTCCCAAACCTTAGAACCCTATTTATTTATTTACTTACTTATTTTAATCCCTGTTAAAATCAGATTGAGAAATTAACATTCAAAGTATTTTAGGATCAGAATGGACCACAAATAAAGTATGAGTCAGTGAGGTAGTTGTTAAGTGTACATGTGGTTGCATGGTACACAAATACAAATCAGAAGGATAAATCCATCTTTTCAGAATACTGATTAAATTCTTACTGAGGTGGCACATGTAGTTCTGGGCTCCCAAAGGCCATAAAAAGAGAGCGTTAATAAGGACTGTGAAAGTGATAAAAACATATTAAAGGAATGAGTACATCGAGGTATACATTGTGTACATCCCAGAGACAGCCGAAGGATAGCTCAGAAAAAACATAGAAAGCAATTAGGGTTGTTTGGTGAACAGCCATAATCAAAGACCCACTGCTCTTGAGTCTACTTTAGTTTTCTTCTCTCTGGCTGCTTGTTTTGGGTCCTTCCTGATCCAATATCTCTCTACCTCCACCAAATCTGTCCTTAGTTTCTTCCTCCTCCCCATAGCTCACTACAACATGCATTCCAACTGAGGCTGTCCCACAAGCCTCAGTCCCCATCTTGGTTGCATTTCCAGTGACCCTGATCCTGTTCTAGGACTTTGATCCTAGGCCTAGATGTCTCTCTCAACCAACTACAGGAGAGGTATGTATTACAGGTGAGGAAGATATTCCTAACAGAGTGTAAGAGACAGACTTTCATGGAAAGTATTAAAACTGAATATCGTTATTAATTAGGTACAAGTTTATTATGTGAAGAAAGCACAAACTAGAAGAGAGTGGGAGCCAAGAAAGACTAAGAAAATCCAAACGCTCTATTTTAAAGCAGTTGGAAATTAACAACTGACCTGAAAAAATATTAAGGAACTCAGGCACAGGTACTCTTTAGAGTGTTAGACAAAAGTAAAAAATTTTAAAGGGAAACCCCAATACTAAATAATGCAGGTGTGCCCTAAAATGCATTATGAATTATGTACATATTCTCAAACACATTTGTCATTCCTAGGTTAACTAGACATTTCAATCCTTTTCCAAAAATACTAACTAGAACCCACAGCCACAGGGGCAAATTCACCCTCCACTTTAGAATTTCCAGACTCAGAAACTAAATTTCTACCTTTTTCAGGCCATTATGTGAGAGGGACGGTGACTGGATACTGAATGGCCAAGTGTGAAATAAGAGATGGTGAGAAATGTGGCCACAGCAATCATTTGAAGCTTTGACCCTGCTCACCAGACCGGAGAATAGCACAGAGGAGGGAACCAAGCAGAACAGTGGCAAGGCTCCACAATGTCACTGCATCCTGCAGTAAGTAGACTGGCTACCACTGCTACAAAGTAAATAAGGGGAGAGAAAAATCCCTTTCTCAAAACAGACCTAGAGTGGGTGTGTGGATTCGATCTGACAGTCTCATTTTACTTTGGTGCTTTTAGGAAGGGTGGGGAGGAGGAAAGGAGAGAGAAGAGGAGGTGAGAGAAAAAACAGAGCCATTTTTGTAATGAAATTTCAAAATCTTTTCATTATGCAGTTTCAATTCATTGAAAGTTTTTTTCCTTCCAGCCCCCCTCTTTCCTTAAAGCTCTTCTCCACTTACTACCCTCTCCTGCATGAAAACACAGACAGACAGACAGACAGACAGACACACATACACACAGAATGTTACCCTTGATATAAATCAATGCAGGCAGAGCAGCTCCACCCGCCTCAGTACTCGCCTTTGTAACCAGGAATGTAAACAATATTCAGGAGGTTTTTTTAACCTTGAGAACAGTTTAACAATAATGGTGCAGTTCCACTTTTACTCAGGAAGAGCTGAAAGGAAACTAAAAGGTTTAATAGGTACAAATATTTTGCTTTGGCTACAATCAATAAATAATGCCGAAGTAGAAGAATGGCAGCGCGTGGCAACATACTGAATGATGCTGTTTCTGGTAATCCTCCAGCAAAAGCCTTTGTGAAGTTTTATGCTGCTAATCACATTAAATTGACCTCTGAGGGCCAGGACATAATGTTCTGTTATTACTGTTGTATTTGTTTGTTTTGCTGTTTAATGGCTCTCATTTTTAAGCTTAACTTAAATTAGGGAATGGTGGAGAGAAAACCTAAGCAACTTGAGGTTTGACTTGATAAATTCATCCAGAAAAGAGTATGAGATTTGGACACAGATGCTTAGGCCTCTGGCCAAGGAGAAATTATTGCTGTGGAGCATGAGACTGGGGAGGCCAGGGTTTCAGTTTGGAATTAATCAAGCTCTAGACATTTGATTCAGTCTATTCTACTTCTCTAAAATGGCTCCTTTTCCCCTCACCTTTTCACAGCTCGACCTGGAGGGAAGTTATAAAAAGTACATTACAGAAATGTGGGGGGATAGTCTCAAGCTGGGCTACTTACAAAATATTTCCACTGGGTCAGCAACATTTGCATTTATAAGAGACATTTTAAGAAAAGTTTTACCAAGTCCTAAATATGTATTTTTTTCCTCAGAAATTTTATGAGGCAAAATTCATTGACTTGGCCACAGGCCATAAAACCTAATTAGTTCTATGTGGTTATTTAATGTTTAAGCCTAACCATCACTGGACAGCCCTACAGACCCTAAGAGGTTTTCTCAATTGAAAGCCTCAATGCAGAGGGACAAAAGCCAAACACAAGATAGAAAAGAATCAATTTCTCTTTAACCTGAGTACCAGGGGAAAACAAAAACCTGAGGAAGGAAAAGAGAAATTTGTTACAGGGCTTCCAGGATTCTCTACAAGGCTCTGGGGAATTAACCAATGATCTTACACAGGGCTAATAAAACATCTACATTTTTCTTTCTAGGTGTTCAGGCCACTTTACACATATTATTTTCCTCATTCTCCCCACAGCCTGGTAAAGCAGGAGAAGTAGGTATTTTTATCCCCATGACCCTAATATAGTCTTAGTGGCTTTGTCCTTCTGTTAGAATCTCAAGGCTTTCACTACTGAGTGATAGATACATAGATACATATTGTATAAGCAGAGCTGAAGTGCTGCCTCTAATTCAGTGTCTTCATTAAAGCCCAGATCCACAGAACAATGATCAACTTCGCATTCATTTTCCAACATCAGCCACCTCATTTGAATGACACTATTTTAATGACAATAAATGTTGCATGGGCACTGTGAAGTGAGAAACATCACCCTGCATTAATACCCCATCTGCCTGCCATCTTCCTAAGATCCTGAGGCATGTTTCAAACGAGCATAGGAGAATTTACACCTAATTAAAACCACAGGGGAAATGGAATGTCAGAGGCAGAATTTAGTTTCTTTCTTAGAATTAGAGTATTTTGAGGCATCAGACTAGTCTGTCCACCAGACTTGCTGAGGAAGGAGGGAGGGGAAGAGGGAGAGAATATGTATGTATGTATGGGAAAAGAGGTGAGCAAGGAGGGGGTGCTAGACAGTTGTGTTTTAAAATACAGATGCTGGCATAGGTTTTAAGGAACGAAAGTACTAGAAAATGCACTAGTTTTGCCCCCACAATTTTCTGTTTCCCCCTACATGCCTAAGCCCTATGACTATTCTTCCAGTAGAATTAGAAAAAAATATTTTTAAAAGCTTTGGTAGAAATGACACTGAATAGCTCAAGGATAAAGAAACTAGAGTCTGAATAATACACCAAGCAGATGACTTCTAATAAGACAAAATCGAATGTGTCTTATTGTATCATTCAAGAAGCTAAGGTCCACGCAGGAAAAGGGACTTGGCCTTTTTTCCCTTCTAGTTTACTGTCTATATTTGCCACCTAGTTCTCAGTCTTCATGCTTCAGAGCAAATGGTGAACTGAAAATCTAAAAATTTTCTTGTTTTTCACCCTCACATTTTTTTAAAGATTTAAAAGGTTCCCCTGATAAGGGAGCTAAGACCTGTATACATTATCTCATTCCTGGCCCTAAAGTCACAGGTAAGCAAGTGATTTAATTCTGTGTGCAACATTAAAACTATTGCATTTAATCTTCCGCACTCAACAAATATGGAAAAGAAAGAAGAGATGAAAGAGAATGAGGAGACATGGCACCCAAGATGTAGATGGAAAGACTGTATTCAAGCAAGTTGGAAGATTTTTAAAATATTCAGCAAATGTGTACACACAATTAGATAATATCTATGGATGGCATGGAAGCTTTTCCTGAAAGTTTCATCTTGGGCTCATCAGACCTTTTGCAGAAATTCTAGTCTCCTAAATATCTGCCCAAACTCCGGGGCCACTCAGGACCTTTTGGACCTGGAGTCATGACTTGGCTCTGCCATTAACTTAGATTTCCCTGGCCGGGCGCAGTGGCTCACGCCTGTAATCCTAGCACTCTGGGAGGCCGAGGCGGGTGGATTGCTCGAGGTCAGGAGTTCAAAACCAGCCTGAGCAAGAGCGAGACCCCGTCTCTACTATAAATAGAAAGAAATTAATTGGCCAACTAATATATATAGAAAAAATTAGCCGGGCATGGTGGCACATGCCTGTAGTCCCAGCTACTTGGGGAGGCTGAGGCAGGAGGATCGCTTGAGCCCAGGAGTTTGAGGTTGCTGTGAGCTAGGCTGACGCCACGGCACTCACTCTAGCCTGGGCAACAAAGCGAGACTCTGTCTCAAAAAAAAAAATAAAAATAAATAACTTAGATACCCCTATCTAGGGAAGGAGCATGTTAATGACATTTATAATGGCTAATCCTTTTAGGAGTGAGGGAAGATTAAAAAGTACAAGTTTCCAAAGGACTTAGTTTTTCTCCATTAGAAGGAATCATAGCTGAAGTCACATTTCTTATTAAATTCACCTCAGAACCTCTTTCAGGTGGCAAAAAAATAAATTTCATAGGTTTAAATAATTAAACGCCCGCCCCATTTCCCATTTCCCCATAGCAGATTCAACTATTTAGTCATACTTCCCAGGTTCTCCTATCAACCCTCCATCTCAGAGATCCAGAAAATATTAAAGCTAAGATTTAATTTAAATGAGGGTTCCTCTTCCTCAACAACTCCCACTCTCCAAGTAGGGATAGTGTCTGTACCTACTTACTCCTTCCCGTACTTTGTCACCAAAGTTGAAAAGTTTAGCTCTCAGCCCCTTTGCTGCTCTCCTCCTCCTCTGGATACCATACTTCCCCACCCTCAGCCCTGAAATTCAGCCTTCCCACTTGCCTGCTAAACTTCAAACCACTTTTTCCCCCTCCCACCCTGGCCAGTAGGTGGCGCCACAGATAGCTGGCTGTTTCTTTTCAACTGATGACTCCATGAAGGCAGCAGACTCTGGGTATGGCAACTATTTATTCCAGAGAGTTGTGATTTTAAATATTCCGTACACATCACAAATTCTGGTTTGCACAAACTGTTTTTAACAATGAGGGAGTAGTCAGGTAGTAAGGGAGAAAACTTTTCTAGCTTTTTTTCTCCCCAACTCAGTGCTAGCCCATATATAAAGGAATAAGTGACAAGGCTCCTACTAATGTGTGAATGAGCAGAGACAGCCCAGGAATAAAAGTGTGTGCCATTTGCTAAATCTCCCAGTGCAGTCTCTGCAACCTCCAAAATAGAAGAGCAGGGACTGGGCACTGGGGTGTGTATGTGTGACAGGATATTATTGTATAAATTATTTGGGGATTATACACTGTTTGGGATTAGCCACACCTCAGCACCTTTCCATTAGTATTTGATAAGTGGTGAAAAATACACAAAGCTAGCTACCTAATATCCGCAGCAAGCAAGGACAATTAGAAAACATTCATTCTTGTTCTGTTCACACTTCTATTCCCAAAGCTAACCGTATGCTTTCTAGGTTCTGGCTCAAACACACAATCAATATCTTCTAGCATACAAAAATTATTTTGATTTTTAAAAACATTTCTTAAATATTTGCATTTCAGACTTACCTTACATATACCTTTCATATCTCATGTTACATCAGGAGGCTAAGTTCAGTTCATAAGCAAATGTACTGACAATTCTGATTAATGGTTGCAGGCCTGACAAACAAATATTAGCCTACACAGTCAACGTTTAAACACAAGGTTAAGGTTACTGGAGTAAGAGTCAGGAGAACCCAGTCTGTCAAACTCATATGGTGACTTTGAATAAGGCACCCTCTCTGAACCTTGGTTTTCTGGGCACCACTAACTACCCTATGGACTTCACAAAGGAGTTAGGAGAGTCAAATGAATAGGTTCCTAAATAGCTTTAAAAAATATTAAGCTCTA
This sequence comes from Microcebus murinus, assembly GCF_040939455.1. NCBI lineage: Eukaryota > Metazoa > Chordata > Mammalia > Primates > Cheirogaleidae > Microcebus > Microcebus murinus. The sequence goes on from NC_134136.1 coordinate 7,637,782, forward strand.
TACAAAACAGAAGCAGTATATTTCCTCTCTAATTCCTAGGGATCTTCATTCTAATACAGGGGTTATTTATTCATTCAGTGACACAGCTTGGGTACTAGGTACTATCATAAATAGTTTACAGAAAAAAGACCTTTGATTTCCCTTAAATCTTATAATTGCTATGGAGGGTAAGGAAAGTGAAAGAAGGTAGTTCAAGTAACTGAAAAAAATGGAATGCTTCCAGAAGAAAGCAGCTAGGAGAGTAAGGGGTCAATAAATCTGTCACATGAGTAATGTCTGAAGGAATGAGTGGGAAATGTTTAGTCTGGAGACGACTAGAGGGGGCAATGATGGATGTTTTCAGAAATATGAAGGGCTGTCACATGCTAGAGAGATTTTTTTCATGGCATAAGGCAGAACAAAAATCAGACTCAAAATAAAAAAAATTACCCACACAATGGAAGTATGTCAGAGGGACACAGGAGCTAACTGAAAAAGCTCCCAATGGCCAAAGCTGGAACAATCTGCGAAACAAAATAAATAAAGTAGTATTTGACTATAACCTGAAGTTTAAAATAAATATTAATGAGTCCACACTGACACAAATAAATGATTGAACAAATAAATAAATGAAAGATAACAGACACATCTCCAGTGCATAAGAATTCCAAATAATTTATGTAGATATCTCATCCTCAAGGTGGTGGCACATAACCCCCCCCCTTAATGTGGGGACTGCCCAAAATGATTTGTTCCAGAGAGTACATTATGGAAATGGGGAAAAAAGTAACTTTACCCTACAGAAGCCTGATAATCACTGCCTCAGCGAGATGATCACAGTCAACATCAACAGTGTTAAGTCATGCTAGCATACCCTTAAAACAATGTGATGAAAAGGCACTTTACCTCTGTGGTCTTCTTTAAAACACATTACTTCAGCCTAAGCATGAGAAAAACATCTGGCAAATCCCAGTTGAGGGACACTGTACAGAATACCTGACCATTAATCCTCAAAACTATCAAGGTCACCAAAAACAAGGAAATCCTGAGAAACTATCACAGTCAAGAAGAGCCTAAGGAGACATGACGACTAAATATAAAGTGGTATCCCGGATGAGATCCTGGAACAAAAAAAAAAAAGATACCTGCACTCAAATGTTTATTGCAGCACAATTCGCAATTGCAAAGATGTGGAATGAATCCAAGTGCCCACGAATTCATGACTGTATTAATAAAATTTGGTATATAGATACCATGGAGTACTACTCAGCCATTAAAAAGGATGAATTAATGCCTTTTGCAACATTTTTGATGGAACTAGAGACCATTCTTCTAACTGAAATATCTCAAGAATGGAAAAACAATCACATATACTCACTATTAAATTGGAACTAACCAATGAGCATACATGTGCACAGAGGGAAGTAAAATTCACTGGAAATCAAGCAGGGGGTAGGGGGAGAAGAGGAGGATCGATTCTTACCTAATGGGTACAATGAGCACTGTTTGGGTGATGGGCACACCTATAGCCATGACTCAAACATTACAAAAGCGATCCATGTAACCCAAAACATTTTTATGCCTTAATATTTTGAAACAAAAAACAATAATGTATATTTCCACATTGCTAAAAGAATAGGTTTTAAGGCCGGGCACGGTGGCTCACGCCTGTAATCCTAGCACTTTGGGAGGCTGAGGCGGGCGGATTGCTCAAGGTCAGAAGTTCGAAACCAGCCTGAGCGAGACCCCGTCTCTACCAAAAATAGAAATAAATTAATTGACCAACTAAAAATATATATACAAAAAATTAGCCGGGCATGGTGGCTCATGCCTGTAGTCCCAGCTACTCGGGAGGCTGAGGCAGTAGGATCGCTGAGCCCCGGAGATTGAGGTTGCTGTGAGCCAGGCTGATGCCACGGCACTCACTCTAGCCTGGGCAACAAAGTGAGACTCTGTCTCAAAAAAAAAAAAAAAAAAAAAAAAAAGAATAGGTTTTAAATGTTCTCACTACAAAAAAAAATATGTGAAGTGATACATGTGTTAGTTAGCCTTATATAATCATTCTACAATGTATACATACATCAAAACATCACATTGTAGCCCATAAATATATATGATTATTATTTTTCAATTGAAAATAGAAAAAATGTTAAAACCTAGTGAAATTTCCTGTTAAAATACAAAAATCTATTCTAAAATTCATATGAAATCTCAAGGGGCCCTGAATACCTAAAACAATTTTGCAAAGAATGAACAAAGTTTGAGATCTCATACTTTCTGATTTCAAAACTTACTACAAAGTTACCAGTAATCAAAACAGTGTGACACTGGCATAAAGACACATATATAGACCAATGGAATACAAAACCCAGAAATAAACTCTCATATATCTGGTGAAATGATTTTCAACAAGAGTGCCAAGACTATTAGGTGGGGAAAGGACAGTTTTTTCAACAAATGTTGTTGGAAAAACTGGATATCCACATGCAATAAAAAGAAGCTGGACCCTTACCTTATACCATATACAAAAATTAATTGAAAATCCATCAACAACATAAAAATAAGAGCTAAAACTATAAAACTCAGAATAAAACATAGGGGGAAAGCTTCATGATTGAATTTGGCAATGATTTCTTGGATATGATACCAAAACCACAGGCAGCAAAAGAAAAAAATGAATAAATTGGATACACCAATATCAAAAACTTCTGTTCATCAAAGGACACTATCAACATAATGAAAAGGCAATGTATGAAATGAGAGAAAATATTTGCAAATCATATATCTCATAAAATATTAATATCCAAAATATATAAAGAACTACTACAACTCAGTAACATAAAAAACAAACAACTTGATTTTTAAAATGAGCAAAGGACTCGAATAGACATTTCTCCAAAGAAGATATATGAATGGCCGATATGCACATGAGAAGATGCTCAACATCACTAATTATTAGAGAAATGCAAATCAAAACCACAATGAGATACCACCTCACACCCATTAGCATAGATACTATTGGAAAAAAAGCAGCAAATGCTGGCAAAGATCTGGAGAAATGAGAACCTTTGTACGCTGTTGGTAGAAATGTAAACTGGTGCAGTCACTATATGAAACAGTATATAAAAAATTAAAAAATGAAATTACCATATGACCTAGCAATCCCACTTCTGGATATATACCCAAAAGAACTGAAAGCAGGCTCTTGAAGAGATATTTGTACACCCATGTTCATAGCAGCATTTTTCATAATAGCCAAAAAGTGGAAGGAACCCAAGTGTCCACCAATGGATGAATGGTTAAGCAAAATGTGGTATATATATGTAATGAAATATTATTCAGCTTTAAAAAGGAAAGAAATTATGACACATGCTACAACATGGATGAACCTGGAAGGCATTGTGTTAAGTGAAATAAGCCAATACTATATGATTCCACTTACCTAGAGCCATCAAATTCATAGAGACAAAAAATAGAATACAGGTTTCCAGGGCTTGAGAAAGGGGGAAATGGGGAGTTATTTAATAGGTACAGAGTTTCAGCACCACAACATGAAAAGAGTTCTGGAGATGGATGGTGGTGATAGTTGTACCACAATGTGCATGAATGTACTTAATACAACAGAACTGTACACTTAAAAATGGTTAAGACAGTAAATTTTATGTTACGTGTATTTTGCCAGTTAAAAATAGTCAAATAAAATAAAAAGAATGGGCTTTCTGGCATGGATTGCCTTTGGA